>NC_041383.1:357607841-357695514 GCF_002162155.2 Triticum dicoccoides
TGCTTTTACACGACGACAGACGTCGCAATTAGCAATGTACTGAGCAATTTCTCTCTTCATCCTAGTCCACCAGAACCTCTGGCGTAGGTCCTGATACATCTTAGTACTACCGGGATGAATGGTGAGAGGAGATTCATGAGCCTCCTTAAGGATCAATCGCCTCAGGTTTCGCACTTTGGGAACCACTAGTCGATTCCCGAAGTATACGACCCCTTGATCATTAATGGAGAAACAATTCGCAATTCCTTTCTTGATGTTTCTCTTGATGCGGGAGATTCCCGGATCTACCTTCTGTGCCTTGACGATCTGGTCCGTAAGGGTAGGTTTCGCCACCAAGGTGGAAAGAAAACCTTGAGGAACAATGTGAAGGTTAAGCTTCCGAAATTCCTCATGGAGAAGCGGTTGACTTTGTTGTAACATTAGGTTGTTACAATAAGATTTACGACTTAGCGCATCAGCCATGACGTTGACTTTCCCTGGGGTGTAAGTTATTCCTAGGTCGAAATCTGTGATCAACTCAACCCAACGTCTTTGCCTGAGATTCAAATCCGGTTGGGTGAAAATGTACTTCAGACTTTGGTGATCAGTGAATATTTCGCAACGGTTACCGAGGAGGTAATGTCGCCAGGTCTTAAGTGCATAGACTACGGCTGCAAGCTCTAGATCATGAGTAGGATAATTCTCCTCATGTGGATGCAATTGCCGTGAAGCGTAAGCAATTACATGTCGATCTTGCATGAGAATGCAACCTAGTCCTTGTCGCGAGGCGTCGCAGTAGATAACAAAGTCCTTGGAGAAGTCTGGCGGTACCAGTACGGGAGCAGAAGTCAGGCGTCTTTTCAGTTCCTGAAAGCTGTGCTCACATTGTGGAGTCCATTCAAACTTTTTATCTTTCTTGAGGAGTTCGGTTAGAGGTTTAGCAACCTTGGAGAAGTTCTCGACAAAGCGACGACAATAGCTCGCTAAGCCCAGAAAACTCCGAACTTGCTTGACCGATTCAGGTGGAGTCCAATTAAGGACGGCTTGAAATTGCTCAGGGTTAACAGCAATACCTTTACCAGATATTACATGACCCAGATAGGTCACTTCCGACAACCAGAATTCACACTTGGAAAACTTGGCATAAAGGCGGTGCTCTCGAAGTTTCTTCAACACTAGCCTTAGATGTTCGGCATGTTCCTCCTCGTTCTTGGAGTAGATGAGTATATCATCGAGATAAACTACGACGAATTTATCCAAATACTCCATGAAGATTGAGTTCATTAACCAAGAAAAGGTGGCTGGAGCATTGGTTAAACCGAAGGACATGACGGTGTACTCGTATTGGCCATAACGAGTAACAAAGGCCGTTTTAGGAATGTCCCCGTTTCTGATTTTGATTTGATGGTAGCCCAACCTCAAATCCATCTTGGAGAAGACTGAGGATCCAGCGAGCTGATCATACAGGTCGTTGATCCTAGGGAGCGGATATTTGTTCTTGATTGTGACCAAATTGACAGGTCGGTAATCTACAACCATCCGGTCCATACCATCCTTCTTCTTGACGAAGAGGACGGGGCAAGCCCACGGAGATGAACTAGGTCGGATGAAACCCTTTTTCAAGGACTCATCGAGTTGTTTCTTAAGCTCGGCTAGTTCTAGTGGTGCCATCTTATAGGGTCTTCTAGCAATCGGAACGGTTCCTGGAATGAGGTCTATTACGAACTCAACATCCCTGTCGGGTGGAACACCTGGCAATTCCTCTGGGAAGACATCCGGGAAGTCACGGACTACCGGAACGTCCTCAAGGTCTGGCAAAGGGCTGGCGTTAAGAGAATATAACTGTCGATTGGCTAATCGGGTCAAGACATTGACTATCTTCCCCGAAGGATGAGTGAGTTGAACAGTCCTAGAGAAGCAATCAATTTTGGCATAATGAGCTGACATCCAGTCCATACCCAAAATGATATTAATATCTGAAAATTTGAGAGCTATCAAAGATGCAAGGAAAACAAGTTTGTCGACTTGGATTTCATTTCCATAACTTACCCTGGAGGTCTGCCATCTAGAACCAGGAGTAGAAATTTCCATAGTGGATGGCATGTCACAGAATGCGATGTTATGCAAAGGAGCATAGTTCTCGGATATAAATGAATGAGAGGCTCCTGTATCGAAAAGAACAGATGCCGGGTGGCAATTTACAAGGAGCGTACCGAGAACGACGTTGGGATCCTCTTGAGCTTCTTCGGCAGAGATACAGTTGACATGGCCACGTGTAGCGGTGGCCGGCTTGGCGTGGAACACTTTCCCTGTCGGCTTGCCACGGGCAACAGCTTTAGCAGATTGGTTGGGGTTGGTCTGGGGACACTCACGCATATAGGGGCCAGATTCCCCACACTTGAAACAAGTCACGGAACTGGTACGTGGAGGAGCATTGTTGGTTGGACCCCCATAGGGCTTGGCTGGTGCAGACTGTTGAACGGGGCGAGGCGCCTGGAAGGATGGCCTCGGTGTGAACCTAGGTGGCAGGGCAGTGTTGGGCACCCACATGCGGCGCTTCTGAGGACCCACACCGGATGAGGAACCCATGTCACGGCCATGCTTGCGTGTTGCCTCATAGTCAGTCTGACCAGTCTCAGCACTAATGGCCTTGTTAACAAGTTTCTGAAAAGATGTGCACTCATGCAGATGGAGGTCGCGGCGAAGCTCAGGACTAAGTCCCTTACGGAACCTGGCTTGCTTCTTGGCATCAGTAGAAACTTCCTCAGTTGCATATCGAGCGAGGTTACCGAACTCCCTGCTGTAAGCATCCACAGAGAGTCGGCCCTGAGTGAAACTGCAAAATTCCTCACGTTTACGATCCATGAGACCCTCTGGAATGTGATGTTCACGGAAAGCCTCGCTGAATTCAGCCCAAGTAGTGACATGGCCCGCTGGGCGCATGGCTCCATAATTCTCCCACCATAGACTGGCGGGGCCTTCAAGATGATATGCAGCAAAGGTGACCTTGTCAGCCTCAGCTACTAACGCGGAATGCAGCTTGTGGGAGATACTGCGAAGCCAGTCATCAGCGTCGAGAGGCTCGACGGAGTGGTGGAACGTGGGTGGATGTAACTTGATAAAATCACTGAGTGACACCACGTTAGTCCGCTGATGGTGTGCTGTGTTCTGTTCAATACGCTCCAACAAACGGTTGGTCTCCCGCTTGTTTCTTTCGGCTTCCATCATAACCTCGGCTAGGGAAGGAGGAGGAGGCAGATTTGCATTCCTGACTTCACTGCCTTCGGCCTGCTCTTGAGGAGCAGGGTTAGTGCGCGTGTTGACCATCCTAGGTAAACAAGACAATGATTTAGTCAGGATGATAAAATTCCGACATAGGATACAGAATGTAAGGAATAACTCGGGATGCAAGATGACCATCCGTATGACATGGTAGATACAGAAACTGCTTCTTTATTCCATCGTCATACACACCATACAGGGTTTAGTACAAGACCAAACAAAGTACTATTACGGTGAAAAAAGGATTACATCTCATCGGAGGCATTCCCAGCTCCTATACATTATTTTTCTACACCTCCGGAAGGCGATACAGCTAGGTCATGTCCCACGAGTCACGCAGGACGATAGACGACACAACTAACACGAACTAGTGATACTACCACTAACTCAGACCGATCCGTAGTAGTCCTCGTAGAAGTCACCTCCATAGCCTGGAAGCTCAACATGATCATCCAGAAACAGACGATCTCGCGGAGCTTGTGGTCCATAGGGGCTAGGATGAGGTCTTGGACCAACAGACGGTGGCCTGCGGGGACCGCGAGGTGGGGTGATGCCTCCTATATCACGCCAACCCATCACGTCTGGCAGAGCAGATCTCACAGGATAGAGATCGCGCATATCCGAATATCCAGCTTGCACCGCCGGTGCAAACCGAGTCAATGTGGCCCAGTGGTCAGCACGGGTATTGAAGAGCTGTAACCTCAAGGCCTGATTTTCACGGTCCTTATCCTCGAGCATCTCAGCAGTGGTGCGAGTCCGTGAATCCTCCTGAGTGGGGTCAGCATAGATAGCCTGGAGATACCCTTGTGCTCCCGGAAGTGATCCTGGCATATACCGGAAATCAGAGTCCCGAAATAGGCCAGACCTGACTCGCATGATGGTCATCATAGAGTAGGCGGCGTCCTGCACATCCATCTCAATAGTAACCCCGAGTCCATAGGAGCAGTGAAGGGGCTCGGTGGACCCAGGATAAGATGGAAATATCCTGACAGTGCAGAGATACTGGCTTTGATTAAAGTCTCGGAATTGCTCTTCGACCGTGTACTCAGGATACCAACGGTATCCAGCCTCAGTCATTACCCTGACCAACATGGCAGTATGGCCGGGTACATCTAGGCATCGAGTCAGGCGAACCACTTGATTGAGGTCGCGAGTGGCCATCTGAAAGCACAATCATAATGCAAAGGCATTAGAATTTCTAGCAAAATTTCGGCAGCATAACAGCTGTAAATGCTCAAGAAGGATTTTGAGACATTTGACAAAGGATTTCATACACACTCAACATCATCATATCAAAGTTCTGAAACCATCCTAACAACATAACGTGGTAGAAGAACTGAACTAGGCTTGTATCCATCAAACCTGTAAGGTACTACTGATTAGTAACACGTGAACCTGATAGAGAGAATAGATCCTAATTCCTTAACCCCCGATGGAAGAATAGACTGACTCAGATCAGAATGTCATAAGATAAAGGAGTAAAAAGAGCCTTACGTTCCAACCCACAAACAATTCCCCTACATATAACTAAAGAATTTCTAGACTCAACATCGACCAGTTTGGCTTGGAGAACCTACAGGCAGTCCGGCTCTGATGCCAACGCTGTCAGGACCCCGACTCGATGTCACATCGATCTAGCCGGTAACACCTCATATCACTTTGCGGCCTCACGCACGGTATCCCCACGGGTGTCGCCTTACCTTTGCCCGGGACCGTTTGCGCATTTTGGCTCACGTATATGATAGTGTCGCTAGCATCCATATGATAAAGAGCCCGGGCTGACATGACTAGTCGTAAACCCAAAGTGGCACAGACTTACAGGGACAGGCATCCATGACCCAGCTTCGAACGTGTTGGTCATCAGCAAGTGGGTCCGGGCTGTAGCACTGGGCTAGCAGGACTCCGGTAAACCGGGCTGTAGCGGGCTAACAGGACTCCGGTACTCAAAGCGTGACATTTCCCCGAAGGGACAGACACAGGAACGAAGAAGGACACATGCCGGCCAGCCTAAGTGTTCCAGAGCAGTAGCAAGCTACCATGGCTCAGCGGTAACACTAGGAGACATTTCCCGGTAAGAGAGGCTACTAAAGATAAACAACTAGATAGTCAGATCCCACACATACCAAGCATTTCAATCATACACACAATATGCTCGATATGTGCAAATACAACGAAGCATCACAACATGACTCTATGACACAAGTACTTTATTTAAGGCTCAGTGAGCCATACATAACATACACACAAAGGTACGGGTCTCACGACCCGGCATACAAGTCATACAATCATACAAGCCGGCAGCGGAAGTAACTTGTCTGAGTACAGACAACTAGTAAAATAAAAGAGGCTTGGAAAATCTCTGGCTATACTATGTGGTCCTTCACAAGCTCAGGGTCACCACCTGGGTCTTTAGCCTACTCGTTGATGTCAACGTCTACATAGAACCCATCAGAAGGGGTTGCAGCGTCTTCTGTAAAAATGTAGATTATAGCAACATGAGTACAAAGGTACTCAGCAAGACTTACATCAGATCCTACATACATGCATAGTATCAAGAAGGGTTGGTGGAGTTATTGCAGCAAGCCAGCTTTGACTCTTGGCTAGGCTATCCTACGATACTTCAACTTGAAATAGTTTTGCGCACACGAGCCCACTATTCACCACTTCAATACACTACCGAGGATCCACCTCCGTCCTCCTACGGAGGAGCCATCCTCGGCACTCACACTTATCTTGAGGCTTTTAGTAGTTTCCATTTACTTGTCTATGAACTGTATAGGCAACCAAGTAGTCCTTTACCGCGGACGCGGCTATTCGAATAGATCATGTTAACCCTGCAGGGGGTACTTCTTCATACACGCTCTCACCACTTACCGTCGTTTACACGACATGTACTCGGCAACCTTCAAGCGGAAGCCCAACGTGGGTGTCGGCCACGACCTACCTAATCACCTAAGCCTCCAGTCCAGGTTTATCGCCTATTCAGGTTCCATCCGCAGGGAGTCCGGCCGAGGTTTCCCATACGGCCCCGAACGATGTGAACAGGGTTCCCGAGATACCTAACGGGTATTCGGTACACCCGGCCACGTACCTACCGCATCACAACCCACCCCTACGGTCAGCGCTGTCCACGGCCTCCAGTAGGCTACAAACACCAGAAACTACTTGCAACTCCTGGACGGAGAACTAGGGTGAATAAGAAGCCGAGAGGGTCCATTGGTTTCGGGCCCAATGCATGGTAGTAGCTGATTCTTAAATCACACATACAGATCTCAGTGCTTAAGGTCGGCTTCAATGAAACAACCCACCATGTACTCCTACATGGCCTCTCATCGATACCTTTACCAAATCGTGTTCACCACACCACTCTCATTACCGACATAATCATTTCACTCTAGCCCATCACCCAGATGAACCAGACCTGACACGACTCTAAGCATAGCAGGCATAGCAAGGTAGGAACAACACATACATATGGCTCAATCACTCCTACACATGCTAGTGGGTTTCATCTAGTTACTGTGGCAATGACAGGTCATGCAGAGGAAGTGGGTTCAACTACCGTAGCACACAGCAGTTTGAAACGCGTTGTCTTAATGCAGTAAAAGAGAGCAGGAGCGAGAACATGGGATTGTATCGATATGATCAAATGGTTGGTTGCTTGCCTGATGGTTGGATGCACTGATACGGTTCTTCGTTAGGGTAATCACGATACTCCTCGGAGGCAGAACCTGCCGCAAAGAACACCGATACACAACCATCACCAAACAATGTGCAACAATATGATGCATGCATGAAACATAGCAATATGAGTGTGTTGGGCTAATGCAACTAAGACCAGAAGGGTTTGAACCAATTTTGAATCAAAGATTCAAATTTCAAACTCAAACATGGCCTTTTAAAGTGCTTTTCCTTGTTCTGCATTAAACATCAGGTTAACTTGTTTAATCATGCATGAAAATAGTGCAGATGGATAGATTGGATTTTTCTGATCATTTTTCATATATAATTTGTCTGATTTGGAGTTACAGAATAAAAGTTATGGAGTTTTAAAGTTTAAACTATATTCTGGAATTTCCTATATTAGATTAATTCCAGAAAATCAGTTATTGCGTCAGCCTGACGTCAGTGTGACGTCAGCAGGTCAACGGAACACGTCCGGGTCAAACCTGACAGTGGGTCCCGCATGTCAGTGTGATTAGATTAATTAAAGTTTAATTAAAACTAAACCTGTTTAATTAACAGGGCTGGGCCCCACCTGTCATTGACTCAGGGGAGTCAACCAGGGCCCACCCGTGGTCAAACCCGGGTCGGCTGCACCGGCGTTTAGCCGCCGGCGAGCCCGACGCGGCGGCGGAAGTGGTTTTGGCTGTTTCGGCCACCAAATGGGTCGCGGAGACCACCGGAGTGGAGCTGAGGACGGGCCGCAGCTCTTGGTGGAGTCCGTTGGGGTCGGGGTGGCCGGAGTTGGCACCGGCGACGACTTTGGCGGCCACCGGGGTTCGGCTGAAGACGAACTTGACGCTAGAGGGGTCGGTGAGGCTCGGGGAGTGGCTAGCTAGGTGCTAAGTGACACGGTGAGCATGATGGACACCGCGGAGTGGCCGGAGGATGACCGGGAGCACGTCGGCAACGAGCTCCACGGCGGTGGGTGCGGTTGAGCTCCGGGAGGTCGCTACACGGCTCGGGAGCAAGCAAAGGAGGGGGGAAAAGATGGCTAAGCTCACACTGAGTGCGACGAAGCCCTTGGTGTGGCCGGAGATGGACCGGAGCGACGACGGCGTTGAAGGGGATCTCCGGCGACGGCGGTTCGGGCGAGGTCGTTGCGGTGGACTCGGGCGTTGCGAGCGCTCGGGGCTCGGCTTGCTCGATGGAGTGGACAGCGGCGGAGCTCCTGGACACGATGAGAGGACGCACGGGCGGCGGGGAGCACGGCTACGACGAAGGCACGGCGATGGTGGCGTCGGCCATGGCGGGGGAGCGCGAGGGGGAGGAGCTGGAGAGGAGAGGGGGTGTCTGGGGGGTTCGGGGGAGCGAGGGAGGCCGATCCACGACGTCACCGGGCGAGGGGAGCGGCGAGGCGGCGAGCAGGTGCGTGGCGCACGCTGCGGTCGCCGTCGGGCACCTGCCTGCCTGCCTGGCCGGCAAGCAGCTCGCTGGAGCGGCGCTGGGCTGGGCCGGTAGGTGGGCCGGGTGCTGGGCGCCAGGTAAGTTTTTTCCATTTTCTTTCTATTTTCTGTTTTTTTTAATACTTCTGCAACTTTGTTGAATTAAATAAAATACTTAGGCAACTCCTAAAATCACCAAACTACTCCTGGTCCATAGTTGGATTATTTCCAACATAAAACATTTTAGTTTGGATATATTTGAGCATTTAAATATTTTATATAATTTTAAATGCCCAAATTCAAATATTTATGATTTAATTCAAAAACCCTAAGATGGCCTAGGAAAATGTGCATCACCTTTGGCAGAGGTTCTGAACCAAGACAAAAATGATGGGCATTTTAGAAGGGCATTTCAGGTTCATTGAAAAAGTTTTTAGTAAACCCTAGTTGGTTTCAGAGGGGGCTGGGGGTTCTGTCATCCCCATTTCAGGTTTCTGGTGAAAGAATAAACATGATGCAACACTCTAATGCATGACTAGCTAGGGTGTGACACAGAGCATGAAATATTGGCTCAAACTTTTTAAGAGGAAAGTTGGAGAGAGAGTTGTTGTATATCCTGCTTGGCAGTTGTTTTTCATCATTATCTTTACTGCCGTGTGATCTTCACTTATATCTTGCTGTCCAAAGCTACTTAGTATCCTTCATTGATGCTAGTTGAGCTACGCCGTGACTTCATTAGTGTTCTAGGTTCGCGTCTCTAGTCCGGTCTAGCTTAGGACCAACACAGTACCGTCGTTGAGCGTTTATTCAACATTGCATCTTTGAATTGATTATTGCTAATCTTTTGCAACCATATATAGCCAACCCAGCTCCACATATTTCTACACTGTGTATACGTACGTTCCCCTGGCAATCGATTTACACAATCTTCAGAGTTACTTGACACCGCTGGTTGCCTGTCACCACCTGCCGCATGGTAAGAACTTGTAAGATATTGATATTTGCTTTACTGTGAGCACACGACCACATCCTAGTAGTTCATAGGAACATTATTCTCGAATTTTGTTTCTTGTTTCTACTAATCATGACAGGTTCCGGAGATAGAAGTTTTGGACGACAGACGCATCTTCACCATCACGAGAGTTGGGACAACACACACAAGCACATGGTCAGGTTATCTATTTACCGTCATTTGAGGGTAGATTTAATCCTTCTATTTATCTAGCTTGGGAGCTTGAAGTAGAACAAGTTTTTCGTCACCATGACTTTTCTGAACTTGAGAGAGTATGAGCTGCCATTAGAGCATTTACTGGTTTTGCTTCTGTTTGGTGGAGTGTGCATTGTAAGAAAAACATTGATAACCAACCCACAACTTGGAAACCTTTGAAAGATGTAATGAGACAACAATTTTTCCCTCCTTACTATCGTCATGAATTGCTTCAAATTTGAACAATTTAAACAAGGCAACAACACTGTTCATGCTTACTACCAAGAGTTCAAATCTTATACGCATCATTGTGACATAGAAGAATCTGAGGATGATACAATGAATAGATTTTTTGGTGGTTTGAACCATGATATTCAGGCAAGATTTCAGTATATTCCTCGTTGCATAACTGGTATGTATGTTCGTGCTTGTACCTTTGAGAGACAGTTACAGGAGGATGCATCGGGTGACTACAACAACTACTATTCCAGTTCATGCTCACCACCGCCGGTTGGTTCCTCCACCGTTGCACCTACTAGAGCAGCCCCACCTCAGATTGTGAGCGTGACATCATCTCAAGAGTATGGTGCATTGTCTACGTCTGTACCTACATCAGCTACATCTTTGCGACAAGGTAACAGTAAAGGTATTGATGATATAACTTCACATGAGAATGATACATCCCTAGTTAACTTGAATGCATCATGTGTTGAGTTACCTGGTGATTTGAGCACAACACCTATTTTAGAGAATCTTGATACTGTCATGAATGCGTCATGTGATCAAACAACTGAAATACCAACATTTTGGAGTGCACCCATTGAATTAACTGTTGATGCAAAAGAATCAATGTTTAATCATTTTGATATGACCTCTAATCTTGGTGATGATTCTGTGTCGAATGACTTATTGCATGTTTGCTTCTTTAAGCATGTTGTAGCATGTAAATTTGATGCAAGTAAGATTTATTCACCAATGTTGGGATGGTTTAATGATGAACATTGTGAATCTTTTGAAATGAATAAGAGCTTCACTTATATGTGCAAACTGAGTTGCAATATTTTCATGCATTCTACTTCTTGTGATAATATTTTGGCTTTATATTTTATGAACTATGAAAGTTACTCATGCATACATGTGTCATATGTGCAAAAACAAAAGGAAGTAAAAATGGATGACATATTCATATACAACATGTACACATTGTCTCTTTTGTTAGCCACATTTCAGATTAAGCAACGCCGAGGACGGCTTTGTTTTCAAGAAGAAGAGGATGATGAGGACATGACTACCTTGGATATAACCAAAAATATTGCATACATGCATATTTGTGAGGTGATTTCTAGTGCAAACTATTCAATAATCTATTTATGTTATCCAGAACAAAAATACTTCACACACTTTTATGTTTTGTCTAATTGCAGGTGTATGGGACATTTGTACAATCCACATATGAAGATAAGGGAAAAAAAGAAGTTTAGGTTCTATTCAAAAAGTCCTCTCACGTCACTTTTGGGCCAAGAGAAGATAGAGTCCAAGCCTCTCACGTTCTGGATTCAGATTCGGACTGCACAGACATACCTGACTCAAAACGCCAACAACTTTTCATACGGACTCCGAATTGGGTGATTCTTTTTTTGTTGGAAAGCAGATTTCGTGCTCTTTCTAGCCCAATTGGATTCACCTCAAAATACGTTCTGAGAGTTGAGTTATGGATGAAACAATCTCATACTGCAGCAGAATCCGAGTCAAACTACAAGTCCAAGGTATTATGTCACCTCCACTTGGGCCCATTGACCTTGTACGACCTAGGGTTAGTTTTAGGCTGCCTTGGGACGTCCTCCCACCTCCTTGGCTGCCACCCCTTGCTCCTATATAAGTAGATCCATCTAGTAGCTTTTCCCTTGGGATCTGTTTAGTTAAAAGTTAGCCAACGCAACTTCGTGTACTTCGTTTGTGTCCAATGACCAGACCAAGACCGCTTTCGGATCCCCACCTTTATCAATACTTCATACATATTCGCAATATTCAGATTGCTTTTATCATATTCTTGCTCATTCTTCGATTGCTTGCAGGAATAGACCTTCGTGGTCAGGTTGATCGTGCACCGGTGTGGTCAATAACCTCAGGAGATTGGTTTAGCGATTGCTAAGACGCAATATCGTGCACATTTGTAGTCGGATTGTCAAAGTCGACTCCACCAAACCGATAGTTATCATCTCATCGAAAGATCGGGACCCCCTCCGCCTCTATCATTGTGGAATCCCTTCCCGCTCATATTTGGGAAGAGGACCAAGGCCACTATATATAGGACTTAGCCACCACCATAGTAGGGGGAGATCCATTCCGACCCGAGCACCACACCAGCTCAAGAACACCTCACCTCCTGAGGCTTGTTCATCCTTGTACTAGTTCATCCATAGCCCCTCGAGGCAATCCACCACACCACACTGGATTAGGGTATTACACCACAACGGTGGCCCGAACCAGTATAAATCTCTGTGTCTTTGTGTCTCTGTGAGCTCAACGCACTAGGCTAGGGAGGATCGCGAGTAGGCAGGCTGGGCAGGTTGAGATCTCCGCACACACTGAGTGTTCGAACCTCTCAAGGGTTGCCGGATCCCGAAATCTGACAACCTCAAGAACGAAAGTGACTACTCACAAATGATAAACATGCTCAATATCAGAGGGGTTTTAAATAGCATAATGGATCTGAAAATATAATCTTCCACCAAATAAACCGTATAGTAATTAACTACAAGATGCAATCAACACTACTAGTCACCCACAAGCACCAACCTATAGTTTTGATACAAAGATTGAACACAAGAGATGAACTAGGGTTTGAGAGGAGTTGGTGCTGTGAAGACATTGATGAACATAGCCCTCCCCAAGATGGAAGAGTTGTTGGTGGTGATGATGATGATTTCCCCCTTCGGAAGGGAAGTTCCCCCGGCGGAATCGCTCCGTCGGAGGGCAAAAGTGCTCCTGCCCAAGTTCCACCTCGAGGCAGCGGCGCTTCATCCCGAATGTCCTCTTCCTATTTTTTCTAGGTCAAAATGACTTATATACTAGAAGATGGGCACCGGAGGTGGGCCGAGGAGGGCAACACCCACCAGGATGCGCTTGGGCCTCCTAGCGCGCCCAGGTGGGTTGTGCGCACCTGGTGGCCTCCTTTGCTACTTCTTTGCTCCAATATTCATTGAATATTTCATAAAAATTACTCGGGGAGTTTCAGCTCATTCGGAGTTGTGCAGAATAGGTAGCTAGAGGTAGCTTTTTCAGGTCCAGATTTCCAGCTGCCAGAATTCTCCCCCTTGGTGCATACCTTGCATATTATGAGGGAAAAGGCATTATAATTACTCCAAAAAGTATTATTATACAGTAAAACAACATAAATAATAGTAGGAAAACATGATGCAAAATGGATGTATCAATACAATCCATAGATTCATCAAAATAAGCACACAATGCAACGAAAACAGAATCTGTCAAAAACAGAACAGTCTATAGAGATTCGAATTTTACTAATACTTCTGTAACTCCAAAAATTCTGAAAAATTAGGGCAGCATAGGAAATTTGTATATCATTCTTTAATAAATAATTTAGAATTTTCTCATGCTTCTGTGATTTTTAACAATTCTCCTACTGGCGCAAAAGTTTATATTTTTCAATGACATCAAATCAACTATCACCCAACATGATCCCAAAGGCTTTAGTTGGCACAAACACTAATTAAAACATAAAAAAACAAAATAATAATAGCAGCATAATTGTGAAAACACTCAAGAATAAAAATAAAAAGGCAAAAACAAATTTTATTCATTGGGTTGCCTCCCAACAAGCGTTATCATTTTATGCCCTTAGCTAGGCATAATGCATAGATTCAAGTATTGTCATCCTTGGTTTTTGCCCCATAGGTTTCCCTCATGATTGATTCATATGGTGGCTTAATTATTGTTCTAGGGAAGTGTTCCATACCCTTTCTTAGTGGAAATTGAAATTTGTTATTCCCTTTTTTCATATCAATCACGACACCTATAGTTTGTAAAAACAGTCTACCAACTATGATGTGATAAGACGGATTATAATCAATATCAAGAGAAATAAAATCTATGAGCACATAGTTCCTATTTGCAAGAATAAGAACATCATTAATTCTTCCCAAAGACTTTTTAATAGTAGAATCCGCAAAGTGCAAATTAAGAGAACATTCTTCAATATTGGTAAGACCAAGCACATCACATAGAGATTTCGGAATTGTGGAAACGCTAGCACCCAAATCACACAAACCAAAGCACTCATAATTCTTAATATTGACTTTAGTGGTAGGTTCCCATTCATCATATAATTGTCTAGGAATTTAAATCTCTACTTCCAATTTTTCTTCCAAGGCTTTCATCATCACTTCTAAAATATGTTTAGTAAAAGCTTTATTTTATTCATAGGTATTGGGTGAATTTATCATGGATTGCAACAAAGAAATACCTTCAATCAAATATCAACTATCATAATTAAAGTCTTTGTAATCCATAAGAGTGGGTACATCACTAGTTAAAGTTTTGACCTCTCCAGACCCACTTTTATCAATATTTTCAACAAGATTTTCACCCTCTGAATTATGAGGACGCCCTCTATCTAAAGTTGACTCTTCTTCAGTCCTCTTTTCATCAAGTTTAATATTATTAAAAAAGGAATCAATAGAAGAAACACCAATCATTTTAAGATCTTCATCATTGTTATGAAAGCAATCAGTCGAAAACACTCTTTCTAAAATTCTCGTTTAGCTCTAAGCATAGCGGTTCTTTTCTTACTTTCATCCATAGAAACATATAAAGCTTTAATTTATTCATCGACATCAACCTTAGGTGGAAATTTTTTAATCTTGGGATTTTCTACATAATGGGAAATTCTATCAATGCTTCTAGAAATATCATCAATCTTATTTAACTTTTCTTCTATCGTAGTAGTGAAAACTTTTTGAGCACTGATAAATTCTTTAATATTACTCTCAAGATCAGAGGGGTTCCCATTATTATTGTAAGAATAATTACCATAGGAATTGCCATAATTATTAGAGGAATTTCCAGGAAAACACTACTACATGATGCTGCTAACGCGACACTACGGTCACGGACCCTTCGAGAAACTGTGTGCAATGCAATAATCGCAAACTGTGGTGTAAGAGAACCGTCAAAAATGTGCAAAACATTTGCGATGACGGATGCATCAAACACGGTTCAGATTTTAGTTACGTGTGCGATGCACGACATACGATTCAGTTCAGTGAACTGTTTGCGATGAAAAGGAACAAAAGAAATGGACAACCAGATGAAGGCATGTGCGATACATAACATATGGTTCACTCAGATTAACTATTTGTGATGAGACGGAACAACAGAAATGGACAGCTAGATAAAGGTGTGTGCGATTGAGGGCATGCGCTTCAGAAGGATTAACTGTTTGCGATTAGGCAACAGAACAGAAACGGTCAGCCAGATCGAAGGTGTGTGCGATTGATGACATACACTTCACACGGATGAACTGTTTGCGATTAGCCACAACAAATAGAAACAGTTAGATAGATCAACATGTGTGCACTAGACAGGCACACATTCTAATTAAAACAAGTGTGCGCGATGGTAATAACGAGCGCGCACGGTTCTTGGAACAAGACGTGTGCTGACATTGCCTATTGCGGTGCACCAAACGCCACGTACGTGGCCGAGAAAGCGTGCCCACGTTACGCCGTTCGGGAATAGTGCCGCACTTAGAAATTATAGAACCGTCAATAAATTTTGAGCTTGCGTCCCGTCATCTTCCAAATTGCAAACCTGTTCACATCGGTCAAAACCTAAACGATTTTCCACTTAGGAGCGTATTAGTACTCAGTTATAAATACTGTACTATGCCAAGATGACTGCACATTACTTCCTCAACTCCTCATCCACAAAAGCAAACAAGTCATTCAACATTGTTCTCTTGCGTTTTCCATGGCCAGACTGATTTCTCGGTCAAGAGATTACTACCACGGAGAGGCGAGCATGGAAGCGGAAGCACGAGAGATGTCCCGCTTAGCCGCGAAAGCAGCCGACATGTCCCGCGTGCCGCCGAAGCCACACAAAGGTCTCGCTGCGCCGCCGAAGCAGCACGGAGGTCCCGCCGTGCTGTCGATGCAGCAGACTGGTCCGATCGCGCCACAGAAGTAGCAGAGATGTCCTGTCGCTCCGCAAATGCAGCATAAATGTCCTCCCGCACCGCGGCGGCCTGGAAAAATCTCTTGCAGGCAGGCGAGGACTCTTACAGGCGCATGCATGCAATCGTCCATAGCCAGATGGATCAGATCTCCGGCTGGATGAAGCTGCAGGACGAGTTGAATGCCTCGTTTGAACAACTCCGGGCCGACCGCGACCTGCTGAGGGTGAAGATCGGAAGGGCGGAGCAGGTGGAGGAGACCACTGCCTTGTTGAAGAGGACGGGCGTCATCATCAAGAAACTTATGGATGAGAATGCCATGCTCCGCATCGAGCATGAAAGGCTGGTGCAGGAATCCGTGGTTGCTTCCGAGCAGCGTATTAAGGACATGAAACTGATGAAAGATATCATCGCCGCTCGCCGCGAGAACTAGTCAGCGCATCAAGAAAGTAGAGATCAGCGAGCCAGATCGTTGTATGTGTCTTCCTTCTTCTTTTGCCCTTGTATTTCGGACATAGCCGCATGTGGCTTTTTTAGTTATCTTCCTAGATATGTAAGACAATTATTATCCACTGTCACGTCCTTATATTCATCATGCTTGCTATAACTCGCAGTCGATGTTATATAGGTTCATCGGATCTTACATCAAGATCCGTGCAAAACTTTCTTTTTAGATTTTCACTTTTCTCTCTTAAATCTCAGTCCAGTGAGACATAGCGACACCGTGAAACTAGGGCTCGGGCGCCATTAATGGAGACATTGGGAGGGAGGTGCACGACCGATAGAGGTTAAAAGGCTCTCCTCCCGATGAGCACGCGCAGGGGTCTGATCGCACCCCTCCCGTACTCAAATAGCTACCCCGCATGGCACCTCCTAGCCAATAAAAAAGGGATGTGTGGCTGAACGTAATTGGTAAGTAGAATGCCCATGTGTTTCTGATTTGTAACGTGACAACACTTGTTCCAAAATGACTTTGTTGATTATTAATGTGTGCGCCTTCCCAAATCAGACAGAAAAATTACCACAACATGTTGGTGCCATGTCATGACACCATGCCAAGTTTCATGATTTTCAGGCGTGTTTTGGATTTACAGGAATTAAAAAACAAAGTTTCTCAATCTTTTCGGCCGAGCCAGGATGCCCAGATGTTTGAATTTCATTCTCGTTTCTTGCATGGGACCTAGAAATTCACCCAAGGACACACATGTGATTTTCAACCAACTTTAGTGCACTGGAGCATGTGCTTGTAGTTCAAATTTGAATTATGCACATTAAATGCCCAGAAATTCAATTAATGTACAAAAAAGGCCAAACGAACCCGGAATAATTCCAAAATTTAGCATGATACTTCTATTTTGTCTAATCTGCCCGTGTAAACAAATTAAGGCGGGAGAAGACAGTGTACGTATGTCGTTTCGCACACGGAGGTGACACGTTCCCTCTCGGGACCACGAGCCTTCTTGAGAGAAGCTCCGCTTTGCAAGCAGCTTATACCAGAGCTTGTCCCAATTCGGCCAATCAAATTACCCAGCATGTTGGTGCCATGTCATGACACCATGCCAAGTTTCATGAATTTCAGGCGTGTTTTGGATTCACATGAATTAAAAAACCAAGTTTCTCAATCTTTCCGGCCGAGCCAAGACGCCCAGATATTTGAATTTCATTCCCATTTCTTGCATGGGACCCGGAAATTCACCCAAGGATAGACATGTGATTTTTCAACCAACTTTGGTGCATTGGAGCATGTGCTTGTAGTTCAAATTTGAATTATGCACATTAAATGCCCAGAAATTCAATTAATGTATAAAAAGACCAAACTAACCCAGAATTAATGTATACAAAAATGAAATACATGCTTGGAAAACATGACGCCTGGCGTGGTGCCATGGTATGGCCTCACTATGCCCTGGTAAAAATTTGAGAATGTTTTCCTTATGTCGTCATGCACGCTTTCATAAAATCGAACCATCACCGAGGAAGTTCCATGGTTTCGAGGGGGAAATCACCAAGATTGAAGGGAGATCCAAATTTCCTTTGTCCTTTGTCCATGAGTTTTTTTCCTAAGATTAACATACACCCTGCAAATCACCACGTTCAAATTTGACACTTTTCCGTGTTCATTTACCATATTTAGCGGATTATGTGCATTTTTCTACGATGAACATACACCCTGCAAATCACCACGTTCAAATTTGACACTTTTCCGTGTTCATTTACCATATTTAGGGGATTATTTGCATTCTTTAGGCATTAATGCACATAATTCAAATTCGAACAATCGGTGCATGAGAAGGCGCACAAGAACGGTCTGGAAAACCATCCTCGTGCCATTTAGTAAATTCTCATGAACTATACAAAAAATGAAATAAATTCTTGAAAAACACGATGCCTAGCATGGTGCCATGGTATGGCCTCACCATGCCCTGGTAAATTTTTTAGAATGTTATCCTTATGTCGTCATGCACGCCTTTCATAAACCGAACCATCACCGAGGAAGTTCCATGGTTTCCAGGGGAAATCACCAAGATTGAAGGGGGATCCAAATTTCCTTTGTCCTTTGTCCATGAGTTTTTTTCCTAAGATTAACATACACCCTGCAAATCACCATGTTCAAATTTGACACTTTTCCGGGTTCATTTACCATATTTAGCGGATTATGTGCATTTTCTAGGCACTAATGCACATAATTCAAGTTCAAACAATCGGTGCATGAAAGGGTGCACAAGAACGGTTTGGAGAATGATGCTCGTGTCATTTAGTAAATTCTCATGCCTTTTACAAGGAATGGACAAATATTTCGATGAAATGTGTGGCAATAGTCAACCACAAACATTTGTTTATTGGGGTTTCAACTATAGAAAAAATGAAATAAATGATTGAAAAACATGACGCCTGGCATGGTGCCATGGTATGACCTCACCATGCCCAGGTGAAAATTTGAGAAGGTTTGGCTTATGTCGTCATGCACGCCCTTCATAAATCAAACCATCGCCGGGGAAGTTCCATGCTTTCGAGAGGGAAATCACCAAAATTGAAGGGGAATCCAAATTTTCTTTGTTCTTTGCCCTGGAGTTTTTTCTACGAAGAACATACACACTACAAATCACCGTGTTCAAATTTGGCATTTTTTCGGGCTCATTTACCATATTTAAGGGATTATGTGCATTTTCTAGGCATTTGGTGCATATAAATCCAATCCAGCTACAGCAGCACGGATGTGATATGAGGGACGTGGATCGCCGTTCGATCACGGCGCATCCTACGGTGCACACGCGCGATCCGCGTGGCTAGGGTTCCGGCCAATCATAACACAACACACAATAGCCTCAGCGCACACTGTTTACGGAAGCGACCGAGATGAACCGTGTGCGATAATGAACGAGCAAAATTTTAAGGGAAGCCAAATTTCCTTTGTCGTTTGTCATTGAGCTCTTAAAAACCACCGCACTATAAGGCTACCTGGCCCCTCCGTCCCAGAGCTCTCTCCAAGTGTAGTTCATGGCACCGCGGCGCACAGTAACTGGTAAGGAAGTGATGGCATCCCGCGGCGCCGCGTTCATCACCGCTCGCGATCGCACACATGGTAAGGAAGCGATGGCATCTCGCCGCGCCGAGTTCATCGCCACCGGCGGCTACACAGTTACGTGGGCGGACTTTGAGGCTGCCATGGCCGAAGGGGCGATGGATCTAGAGGCGGCCAAAGCCGCACAGGAGGATCGGAAGAGGCAGAAAGCTGTCAAGAAAAGAGAGTCCCGCCGCCACAAGAAAGAAGAGGTCGCACGTCGTGATGAGGAGAGATTGGCGGAGATCGAAGCACGGTTGGCTTCCGCCTACAAGGCTGGGAAGGAGAACATTGATGTCTGGCCAGCATGCCCCAATGGCAGCTTGTGAGAAGTAGTTTAAGTTTCTAGTATTAGAGCAAATTACCAGTAGTACTTTAAGTTTGTAGTATTAACGTACAATGAGCATCCTTTGAGGGCTTTGAGCATTGATTAGCACGTGTGACCGTGTGCACTTTTTTGCATTAATCATTAGAAGATCACAAAACACACGGTTTCTATGTCATACATGTGTGCGTTTTTTTGCGTTAATGATCCATAAGTCTGTTACCTGTGCGATGGTTCCTAATAAACCAGGCGTACCATTGACTGAAAAAATTGACTACAGATGTACATTTTTTTGGAGACGAGAACTGCCAGTTTTCTGTTTCCTCGCACACGAGTATTTTATGCGATTCATCTCCGTTGTGTGTTTCCCCCGCCCAAGTTTCAAGTTTTGCAGCGAAATTTTCATTAGGCGCACGATTTCAGAATTTATTCCTCCAACCACATCCCCACCCATCAAATTTCCTTGGTATCTCCCCCGCACCCCCCACTTCCCCCCTCCCCCCTGCGCCTCCCCCTACCGGCAGCTCAAACCGCCACCGCCGCAACCACAGCTTCAACCACATCTACGTTCTGCTCGGATCCAATCAGGTAACCCACCGATCTTTATCAAGGCGCCGGTCTGATTGCTTAAATGGCGCCTGCGAAACATCCTCATGCCTCCAAATCCCCGCCGTCCCTACCTCCAAAGCATCGCCGTGCAAGCCCAACCACATATCACGTGGAGGTCAAGGAGCTGATGGCGGTCCATGGCGCGATGGCCGCTGTGCATGTTGACCTGGAGGAACACCTCGCCTCCGCCAGCGCTGACATGGTGCAGGCTCTGGCCCAGAAGAAGTGCCCCGATGACTACCCCCCCAGGACTTAACAGGTATGATCTGACCAACTAAAGCTTACCAATACCACTTGCAATGAGTATGTTTTGTACAGTTGATGTATTAAGCATATTCGTGCCTTGTTTATTTCAATACTGCACATTGTGTGATGTTCAAGTATTAACTGTTCAGTTCAATTTCACCAATACCAGCAACAAACATTGCGACCATGCTACTCTCTGCAATGAAGATATACTAGAGATGCTGCCCAATTGCTATTTTTGGTGGATGCTAACCCTATTGTACTTAACATGCCTATCCATGTACTTACGCAGGGCCATATTAGGCGATGCTGTTGTTTGTCGTCGAGCTAGTTGCATCCCATGTCTTATAGTATATTACATCATTTGTGCAATTGCAGTTTGGCTTCTAACATTTACTTGCTTCTTGTAGGTACACATGTCGGGGGCATTGATCCGCGCCTCGACCCGGAGGAAGAGCTTGCCTCCGCTGCCGCTGACTTTGGGCGGGCCCTGGCCAAGATGAGGTGCCCCAGCAACTACCTCTCAAGACTTACCAAGTATGAACTCACCAGTTCAATCTTACCAATACCAGTTGCAATTAATGGCTATGTTTTGTACGGTCAATGTCTTAAGCATCTTGTAGTAAACATGTCTAACACGTTTTAGCTATTTTCCCTACCTTTTTATAGACAACTGGGCCTTTATCTGCTCTGGCAGCACTTGCCTTGTGATGTTTAACTCTGCCCATTGCATTTTTATCAGTACCAGTTTCAATGGCCATTAAGCATGTTGCAATTAATAGTTGTATCCATTTTTAAACAGTTGTGTTTCAATGGCTACAAACTTATAAAACATGAATTAGGATGCAGTTAAGCCTATTGCAATTAACAGTTGTATCCATTTTTTAATTCATCCCTTTGCTACCGTGCTACTCTTTCGCAATGAAGATATCACTACAGATGCTGCGATTTTATTACCATTTGCTATTTTTCGTGGATGTTAACCCTGTTGTAGTTAACATTGGCTATCAATGTACTTACACATGGCTACAATGGGGGATGCTGTTGTTTGCCATTGAGGTTAGCTGCATCCCGTGTCTTATACACCATCTATTCCTAAATTTAAGTATTTTTTAGAGATTCCAATATAGACTACATAAGGAGCAAAATGAGTGAATCTAGATTCTAATCAAAACTATATTTATAATTCTATATACATCCGTATGTAGTTCATATTAAAATCTCTAAAAATACTTCTACTTAGGAATGTAGGTAGTTGTATTTTACATCATTTGTGAAATCCCATTTAGCTTCTAACATTTACTGGTTGCTTGTAGGTACGTATATGAGCGGTACTGATCCACGCTTAAATCCCTTTTGCGTATGGGGCAATGAGATATTCATGAACAAGCATCAAGTGAGGAAACTAAGAAAGATTGTTACGCGTAAGAAGCGGGTGATGGGAATTAAGCTCTTTATTTACACTTTGTCCAAGACATCAACGAACTTTAGGATGGTAAGTAATTTGTTTCCTTTTCCCCCTGCCCACAACAAGTTACTCTATTAGACCTCATGATCTGATATTTTTCTCTTTTCAGTGGTTTCCGAAGCTATTTAATGATGATTACCTTTCAAACTACATGAACGTAGTGGAGGCAACTAAGGTTAATTTATATAATTCATGCTACCACGATAATGCTCTAGATGTCTTCCTAAAGGTGGTGAAGGATGTCACAAGGTGTTGGACAAAAGTTGTTCGTGCCTATGGCATGCAGGCAGGCACATTATGGGCATTCCGCATCTTCAACAGCATCGGCAGTCAAAACGATTTACACTTGTCTCTTCACCTTTACCGCGTATAAATATTGTGGTTCATCATAGTTAATTGTTGTCTAATCCTGTAATTACTGAACATATTGTATAATTTTATTTATGGATTCGTTGTTGAACCATTGTGCTGAGAATTTGAATTGCATATTTCATATTTCAAAATTTCCAATTCGAATAATAAATTACAGCCAAAAAAATTTGTACAGGAGCGAATAAAATAATGTGCACACGGTTAGAAAGAAAAAAGCGTGTGCGATGAAAAAAGAAAACAGATGGTTCTTTGATGTGAAACGTTTGCGATGCCCTTCGGACGCACACACAGTTTCGTCTCATATGCTTGTGCGATTCATGGTAATACGACAAACGTTTCAAAAAAATGTGCCTGTGTGTGCTATGAATACCAATCGCACACAGTTACGAAAATGTACACGTTGGCGTTAGTAGAGGCACCGCACACGTTTTACATTCTTGAACCGTGTGCGATAACGTACCTATCACAAACATATCGGCAGATTAAATGTTGATGTACACCTTTTTCACACCACTATAGCGGCCTAATCGTTTGGGATGTACATACGAACGGAAACGTTTTCCCTGGATTGACGGTGTGGGATGTACATATGAACGGAAGCATTTTCTGTGGATTCACTATGTGGGATGTACATAAGAACGGAAATGTAGTCCTTGGATTGACTGTGTGTGATATACATACGAATGGAAATGTTTTTCTGGGATTCACCATGTGGGATGTACATACGAACGGAAACAATTGGGTTTCCATGCCTCACCCGATCGCACATGAGCCAGCTTGTGTGCCAGGAGGGCCTATCCCCGACGGTTTCTGGGTCATGTGGGAAGGACCCCCCTATCGCCCACACTCCTTTGCCGACGGTTCCAAATGCCGTCGTGGAAAGGGGTTAAAAACCGTTTGTATAGCACCGATGCGTACCAGTGAAAGGCCTAGGATTAAAATTAGCTCTATAAACATTGTTATTAAAATTGTTTCATGAGACCAAATTCACATCTACGGCATCATGATTTTGCTCAATCAAAGTAGACAAAGGCACATCATGAGGATCAATATGAGCATTTTTACTAGCAACCAATTTCATAAGAACATCAACTTTTGCACGCAAAGTACTAATTTCTTCAACCAAATTAATTTTTTACTAGTAGGTGCTCTTTTGGCATGCCACTGTGAATAATTTGCCATAATATTATCTAGCAATTTAGTATCTTCACCCAAAGTAATATCCAGAAAAGTACCACCTGTAGCGGAGTCTAAAAGATTTCTTGAAACAAAACTCAATCCCGCATGAAAATTTTGTATGATCATCCAAAGATTTAAACCATGTGTAGGACAATATCTTAGCGTCAATTTCATTCTTTCCAAAGATTGTGCAACATGTTCATTCTCTAGTTGCTTAAAATTCATGATTTGGGTTCTAAGGGAAATAATTTTCACGGGCGGTAAATACTTAGTAATGAAAGCATCTTTGCACTTATCCCAAGAATCGATACTATTGCGAGGCAAAGAAGAAAACCAAAATTTTGCACGATCCCTCAAAGAGAAAGGAAACAATTTTAGTTTCATGATATCATTGTCCACATATTTTTTATTTTGTATATCACACAATTCTATGAATGTGTTTAGATGGGATGCGACATCCTCATTAGGAGTACCAAAAAATTGCCCTTTCATAACAAGATTCAACAAAGTGGCATTAATATCACAAGATTCTGCACTAGTGGTGCGAGAAGCAGTCGGAGTGCTAATAAAATCACTATTATTGGTATTGGAAAAATCAGACAATTTGATATTTTCTTGAGACATCGTGATTATGCAAACAAGATTGCAAGCAAACAATAGATCTGACGAGAAAAAGGCAAACAAAAAAGAAGGCGAATAAAAAGGCAAATTTTTGTGAAGTGGGGGAGATGAAAACTAGAGGCAAATGGCAAATAATGTAAACAGCAAGGAGATGAAATTTGTGATTAGGAACCTAATAGATGTTGATGATGTCTCCCCAGCAACGGCACTAGAAATTCCTTTTGATGCAGCATGAAATTGCGTCGGTATTTCCCCAAAGAGGAAGGGATGATGCAGTACAGCTACGATAGGTATTTCCCTTATTTATGAAACCATGGTTATCAATCCATTAGGACAACCAAACAACACTATGTAAATGGTACCTGCACACAAAGAACAAATACTTGCAACCCGACGCGTAAGAGGGGTTGTCAATCCCTCCACGGTAAAAAGATAGATTGAATTGTATGAGATTGGATAAATAGATCTAATAATAACACAAAATTAAACAAGTAAAGAAAGTTCATCAAGGTATTTTTGAGTTTTCGGAAATATAGATCTGAAAACAATATGATAAAATATAGAACCGGGGGCCGTAGATTTCACTAGTGGTTCTCTCGAGAAAATAGCATATGGTGGGTAAAGAAATTACTATTGGGCAATTCATAGAAGAACAAATAATTATGATGATATCCAAGGCAATGATCATGTATATAGGCGTCACATCCAAGATTAGTAGAATGACTCCTGCCTGCATCTACTACTATTACTCCACACATCGACCGCTATCCAGCATGCATCTTGTGTATTAAGTTCATGGAGAAACGGAGTAATGCAATAAGAATGATGACATGATGTAGACAATATATATTCATGTAGGAATGACCCCATCTTTTTATCCTTAATAGCAATGATGCCTCGCTACCACTTCTATCACTGGGTGAGGACATCGCAAGATCGAACCCATCACAAAGCACCTCTTCCCGTTGCAAGAAAAATCGATCTAGTAGGCCTAACTAAACCGAAGATTCGGAGAAGAAATACGAGGCTATAAATAATCATGCATATAAGAGATCAAAGAAAACTCAAACAATATTCATGGATATAGATCTGATCATAAACTCGAACTTCATCGGATCCCACACCACAAAAAGTCATTACATCAAATAGATCTCCAAGAACAACGAGGGGAACATTATATTAAGAATCAAAAAGAGAGAAGAGCCATCTAACTACTTCCTATGGACCCGTAGGTCAATGGTGAACTACTCACGCATCATCCGAGGAGCACCAGTGAGGATGACGAACCCCTCCATGGTCGTGTTCCCCTCCGGTAGAGCGCCGGATTAGGGCTCTAGATTGGATCGCATGGTTCTGGAACCCGCGGCGGCTGGAATTCTGTTCCGTTGACTCCCCTAGGGTTTCTGGAATATTTGGGTATTTATAGAGCGGAGAGGCGGTGAAGGAGACCCCCGTGGGCCTCATAACCCATCAGGGCGTGCCTGGGCCTCCTGGCATGCCCTGGTGTCTTGTGGGCCCCACGGGCATCCCCTCTGGTAATTCCTTGGCTCCCAAGTTGTCTTCTGGTCCAAAAAAATCTCCAAAAAGTTTTGCTGCATTTGGACTCCGTTTGGTACTGATATTCTTCGAAGTAAAAAGCAAGCAAAAAACAACAAATGGCACTGGGCACTATGTCAATAGGTTAGTCCCAAAAAATGATATAAGGTTGCTATAAAATGATTGTAAAACATCCAAGAATGATAATATAACAGCATGGAACAATCAAAAATTATAGATACGCTCGACACGTATCATGCGGTACGAGGGCGCGGCACCGGACGCGGAGGGCACAAAAAACCTCCGCTTTGTGCGTGTTTTGGACGCAAATCCAGACCAAATTTGGTCTTGAAATGGGGTTAGGCAGACATAAAACAAACAAGAAAATGGGATGGGGGTGGGCGTTGGGTCTAGAAATTTGTCCCTTTGTTCCAAAAGGACACGGGCAGACAATTTGGGGTGTAGCGTTAGAGTTGGCCTTACCACGCGTGTACTATGTAAGTTAGCACGCTTGTGGTACAAAAGTTGTCTTGTTATTTACAATGAAATTACGGAGCCATAAAAATGCTTCTCCAACCTTCTCGCCAAATGCACTAGATGACAAAAATGTCAATGTCACCCTAGATTTTCTTATACCACAGGCTTGTGGTATAAGTAAGTTCCCACGCATACGCGGTGTATATTACGACACTTTTTGCAGAGAAGTTGCCGGGGTTATATGTATTTTAAATATCCCTCTCCCACGTCCAAAACATAGCCATGGTGTTTATATATGGGTTATCACGTCTACGGTGTGTCTTTTTTCATGCTATTTACAAATAAATTACCGGAGATGTGTTTTTCAACAATCTCCCTAAGTTACCGGCATGTTTGTACATAAGTTATCAGGTCTGTGTTGCATATATTCGATGTTATTTACACATAGGTTATCAGGTTATATTTTCAGTGACTTTTTCTTCTTGGGTTAAAGTTACCATGGTTTTTTGTACCTAATTTATCAGGTCCATGATGTATATATTCTCATGACATTTACAAAGAAGTTGCGGGGTTATGTTTTCAACAACCTTTTCTTTCAGGTCGAAGTTATCGCGGTGTTTGTATCTAAGTTATTAGGTCTAAAGTTTCTACTACCATCCTATTTATATAGAAGTCATCGGGGGTGTGCATTCAACAACTTTTTTCACAGGTAAAAAGTTATCACAATGTTTGTACCTAAGTTATCATGTCCGCCATACATATTTTAGCATGCTATTTTACACAAAATTTACTAGCGGTGTGTTTTCCGACAACTCCCCCATCCCGGTAAAGTTACCCCGATGTTTGTATGTAAGTTATCAGGTCTGTGATGTGTTGGTTACCATACTATTTGTAGAGAAGTTGTCAAGGTGTGAATTCAACAACTTTTTCCCCGACTAAAAAATTACTGCAATGTTTGTACCTAAGTTATCACGTTCGCAGTACATATATTATCGTGCTATTTTACCAAAAAGTTACTCATGGAATGTTCTCCAACAACTCCCACACTCGTTCAAAATTTACCACGGTGTTTGTATCTAAGTTATCAGGTCTGCGGTGTGTCTATTACCATACCATTTATACAGGAGTTGCCGGGGTTTGCATTCAATAACTTTCTTCCTTGGGTTATATTTTCAACAAATTTCCCCCCGGGTTAAGGTTAGTGTGGTTTTTCTACCTAAGTTATCAGGTCCACGGTGCATATATTATCATGATATTTACAAAGAAGTTACCATACTATTTATATAGAAGTTTTGGGGGCGTGCATTCAACAACTTTTTTTTGGGTTGTATTTCCAACAACTTTTTTCCTCGAGTTAAAATTGTTGCGGTGTTTGTACCTAAATTATCAGGTCTGCGATGTGTCTATTAGCATACTATTTACACAGAAGTTGTTGGGGGTGTGCGAGTGGTGATGCATGCATAGCTGGATGGCACGTTTTTCAAGAGAAAAACACGGGCAGTTGGAAGCTCCATCGCAACCGCGAGAATCTCATCCAATAGATGTTGATTTGATTGGCACAGTAAAAAACATAATGTTTTGGTAATTAAATTTTTCCGTATACTCAACAAAGAAAAAGGTAAACAAGATTATTTTTTAAAACTTGGACAAAACATCCTAGCTGGTTGAGATGGTTATTGGTCGATGCACTAACTTCACTTCGGAGACTTGAGTTCGAATCTCTTTTGTCCCATATTTATTGGGTATTTTTTCTACTCAAGTGATCCTATGTACGTACTGAAGAAAAAGGAATAAAAAAACGAGAGAGGATCGACAGATTGATCCCTAGGTGGGCCTACTGTAGCGATCCCCACATATAAAGAGAGGAAACAGATCGAGCAAAGGGAGAAGCGAAGGATCGATCACGGGCATGAGGTGCGGATCGAGCGGCAGGGGTTCGGAATTTACAAAACTTGTATATTAATTATAACTAGCGCTGTGTCCCGCGCATTTGCGCGGCTAGTCTAACTAAATATTTTGTATGAATTCCTATTATTTTTATTATTGGTTATAAATTTCAGGTGTGGTCGATTATTCTTTAATTTAACTTGCGACTATGTTTATGTTGTTATAATATTTTATTTTGAATATAAAGAAATATTGTAGTTAAATGTCCCTCTAGTGGAATCTAATAGAAACTACAATCTATTATATTAGGTTTTTAATAAGAGCCTTTGTATGTCACAACATGCCTCTATTGGCATTTACATTGTTCTAAGAGTTAAATGTCCCTCTATAACATGTTGATTTTAACTAACAATTTGCTAAGAGTTACCTAATCTTTACACTCTCTTCATCTATCTACCTCATCACCGGAGGTATATGTATGACAATTATTACTTTTTATTTACAATCGGATGCCTTTATATGGATTTACATGTCTTCTCATTTTAATCTAACTATCTTTGCGCTTTACCTTGTAAGGCATTACAATTTTCCGTGTATTATTATTGAAATTACCAAGACATAATAATGAATGTAGCCACAACAATATTAGAATATGTGAGAACATACCATATATTCTGCAGCTAGAAGAGGCGATTGTACTCCTAGTGGATCAAACTATAGGTTTTCCATTATTTCCGAGCAAGGTAGATTATTCACTTTGTTGGAGATGGAACACTTCTATTGATGTGAGACCTCTGGAATAACTTAAAACACAGATGAATATTATTCATTAGACTGTGTGTGTGTGACGAAGTTTGTGTGTATGCACGTTCATTGATGTTGTACTCTTTATTTTCTGAAAATATAATTTTGATAATTTACGTGTTAAAATAAACTTAGAAATTAATATTTCATGTACTCTAGAAAAAATGCATTCCATATTCCTAAATGATGTGACAATTTTTTTCAGTAATGTGATTTTATGAGCATGCTTTATCGGCTTGTATGTCATCATGTGGCTTATTTCCTTTTTTTGCCTTTTGTATTTTTTCAATTATCTATTATCTAACCACCTAATTTAAAGTAGCATAGATCAATTTCTTACATTACATACCATGTAGTGCATGTGACTTATTTCCTAATCCTATGACATGCACTATTAACTGAGATTTGTTATTAGTAACATCAGTAAATTCTGCTCACAGGCCATATAACGCACCTAGATCGGATGGACTTCTATTGTGGTCAATTCTGATACAAACTCAATACAAACAAATATATGTCTTTTATGTTTATCATTAAATATTGTCCGTGTAATTAGGACCAATTATGCAATCAACAGAAACGAATTTTTTTTTCTAATGGAGGTGAATATTTATAGTATGAAAATGTATGTAGCAAATCAGTTTTGCGCCCACTGGACACCAACACGCGTGTAATGTTTCTAAACGAAAGACAAAGTGTGTAACGTGCTTGGAGTACATTTCTTCCAACGGAGCAATTATTTACACTGACTACACATTATATATATTTTTTTAGATGTACACACATTGTATATTGCTAACGCTAGCTAGTTTATGATCCTTCAATTTGCAAAAAAAAAAGACGCTAGCTAGTTTGATCCTAGTCCTAGCCGGACACATGCACGTGTCCAGGTACAACTTTTTTGAAACATGTGTAGGTTCGTGTACAATTCCGAGTTTGTTTCCTAGCCGGACATAGGCACTTGTGCCTCCATGATTTGTTTGAGCGGTCAAAATCATGGGTTGACTCCTGGTAGTACTATGCTGGCTGTATATATAATGTGCACACGTATAGCTTTTTTTTGACAAGACACATGTTTAGCTTCCTCATGTACCTGCATGCCTCCAAATCAAATCAAATAAAGATGCACGTACGTGCTTGAGTCATATGCCCAAGGAAGTGATATGCTGACATCATTAGAAGATTTATGTCCAGACTCCTGCCTATCTTGAATTATAGTAGTATTTGCTGCCTAGGTGCAGTCGTCTCCAATACAATTTCCTTTTTTTATCTCATAGTGTTGTACGTGTTCATCTCATGTGGTTGATTTTTTTAGATGTGTCACGTACTACTACTACATGATTCTCTTTTTAGATCAAGTCATGGACATGATTCGGACCGCACTTCACATCCTAGATATATGCACGTGACAGCCTTTCCCTTCCTAAATATATGTACGTGTCAGCCTTCACATCTAATATATGCCTATACACAATATTTGTATGTAACGTAATATTCTCAAATCTTAGCCATCCATAGTTTAAAATTAATGGTTGAGATAATTTAACATATGTGGTTAAACGTGATGGCTTGTTTGACTCTTGTTTTAATTATATAATAGATGATAACAAGAATAAATGTTTGTATATTAATTATAATGATAACAAGAATAAATGTTTGTATTCTAAATTTTATGATAATTAATTAAATAAATTTATTATACATCTATGCTCATTGGAATACCAGACGAAAATAAACATTGCCTTTTAGATATACTAAAAATCCAGTCATGTTGCTTTATTCTGAGTGCTTATTTAATTCCCTCGCAAAACTTTTTAGTGTCACTAAATGTCTTAGAGTTTTAACCTCTAACAACTATGGTGTATGGATAGGGTTCAAAATATTTACATGATATGTGTTTCTTTGTCGATGACGTACAAGATGTATCGGTCGATGAATCAATATGGAAGATAAATCTACAAGTGGTAGCTTTTAGAAACAACCATCTGTCGGGGAAACTGATCCACGAACACCTATGGGACCGGCGGACCGAGCCCCTTTCGGTTCGGCGGGGGGCGGAGATCGCACGAAGAGCGGATCGAGGCGAAGCACACGAGTAGTTTACCCAGCTTCGGAGCTCTCCGGAGAGATAACACTCCTACTGCTGCATGTCTGAGTGTATTGAGTTCTTGCTCGGGAGCGCGGAGTGCTACAGTACACACTAGCTGCTAGCGAGACCGAGCGTGAGTGTTTTTCTGCCTTCGAAAACCCCCTCTCTACGTTGCGTATGGGCCTCCTTTTATATGCTAAAGGGGTCTCCGACAGGTGGCAACATAGACAAGGGTAAAAATGGAAAAGGAATTGCGGTTGGTACAACTACCTGTACAGTGTATCATACCTAACCCTGACGGCAGGGGACAAAGGCATTAAATGCCCGTCTACGTCGCCCAAATAGTGCAAAAAGGGACCGTCAGGGACGCCACCGCTTGCCACGATGGCAATCTTGTCAGCGTCGCTTGCCACCGCGCACCGCTGGCCGCACAGCCTCTTGCCACGCGCGCCTGGAAAGGTCCCAGGGCGACACATTGGTGGATGTGCTGGAGCGCGGGTACAGAGTGATAGTTTGCCGTGGCAAGCGCCTTGCCGCGGTCGTTGTCTTGTCGCGTCCGGAAGCATGTCGCTCACCGGGCCTCGCCGGGACGCGTGGCGCGTCGCGGCAAGTTCCTTGAGATGCCTTGGTTGGCCTTCCCGGCAAGCTCCTCATGCCGGGGCCTTGTCTTCTTGGCTTGAATACTTTGTTCTTGAATGGCTCCAAAGGAACCACGGAGGACCTTGGCGGTCACCCGGCAAGCCTTGCCGCGGGGTGCTGCAACTGCCCGTGCACAAGTTCGGGATACTAGGGTACCCCTACTCTAGTACACCGACAGGAGCCCCCGGGCCTGGGCCACACACGGTGCCGAGCGCTGTTGGGCCAGGCCCAAAACAGGGAACGGGCACGCGCGGCCTGGGTTACGCCGTATCTCACTATGTATCCACCGCGCCCTCCTCGAACGGCATGCGTCAAATGCGGCGTCCTGGGAGAGATCGTGGGTGGTTTCTTTATTCGGAAAGACGGAACGTCTGCCCCCTCCCTCTTTATAAGCAGGGGAAACAGGGGCAGTTCGCCCATCTCGCCGGTTGCTATTCCAATCTCAAAAACCTCCGCCGCTCCCCCCTTCTTCCCAAAGCTGAAAGAGAGCAGCGCTCCGCCCCCCATCGCCACCGGCACCACCAACGCCGTCGATCTCTCTCACCACCTCCGCCATGGCTCCGAAAGCCGGGAAGGTTGTGAAGTCGGCCGAGGCGCAGCGGCTCGCGGTGCTGCGAAAGGAGCGGGCAACCTTCCCCCCTCAGCTCGCCGCGAAGGAGCTGAGGGAGTATTACTACCTCTTCTGGTCGACGGAGACGCGAGCGCATCCGCGCACGAAGGTACTCTCAGCTGCCGCTTCGGAACTGGCTCCGAATGGATATCCCTTCTTCGCGTTGTTCTTCTACTGCGGGCTCTGCCCGCCTTTCTCCGAGTTTTTCTGTGACATTATGAACACCTACGGGTTCCGCCTCCTTGACTTCACCCCCAACGCCGTTCTGACCATGGCAGTTTTCACACATCTCTGCGAAAACTTTGTCCGAATCTATCCAAATGTAGCTCTTTTTCTTCACTTCTTTATGCCCCGAGTTGAGAGAGGGGAGCCTTTATCCGGCGGAATCGTCTGGATCTCGAGAACTGGCAAGAAGGAAGCTTATCTGGAGGGAGAGCTCCGCAGCAAGTGGGATGAATGGAGAGCAGACTGGTGCTGGATTGTCGAGGAGAACCCGCAGCCATTTACCGTCCAGCGCCAAGCCCCAGTAGAGCGCGGCAACGATTGGAGCAACGTGGCCCCGGAAGACGATAGGCTGAAGATTGCCGTCACCCGGATCCTACGCCTCAGGCTTGCCGGGCTCACCGTAGGCGCCGTTGGCGCAGATTTTCTTCGCCGCCGCATCGCCCCCTACAGGAGAGGAGGAGACCCGCCTGGGAGTTCCAGAATGCGGCGGATATCATGAGGCTACGCCCGGGCCTCAACTTCAACTTCACTGTCCTGGAACTGGACGCGATGCTCCTGGAACTGTTCAAGCACGATCCTCAACATCCCGAAGTGTTCAAGTTGCCGAGGGGTGTCGTTCCGCTGTGCAACAACTCCTCGCTCGACCGCATCCGTGCAATGATGCCGCTGTGCGATTCGCATGGAATCGTCCCAACTTGGCAAGAGCCTGCAGACGACGTCGTGCAGGAGTTCTTTGACGGCTTGGTAGAAGTGCCGGTCCGCTCCGATGAACAGAAGAGCCTTACTCGCGACACCACCGATGCGGAGATGCAGCGCATCGCCACTAGGCTGGAAGAGGCGGCGGCAGCCGCTGCCGCGGGCGAGTTTGGATTCACCATGAGGAGGCAGAGGCAGCAGAGGCGGCAAGCCTTGCCGAGAGAGAGGAGCTTGCCGGCGAGGGAGAGCTTGTCGGGCCTGAAGCTGAGTCGAGCGAGCCCGCCGAGGGTGCGAGCGACTCGTTGAAGATTGACTCCTCCTCTTTCTCACCTTCAGACAGCTCACCGCAAGCGGAGCCCCCAGCTCCACCAAGAAGGCGTCTCCGCAAGGCCGGGGACGTAGCGGGGCGGCAGATGGGTCAACAGCCGCCGCGCCGCGCGACGTGCTGCACCGTGGCAAGCACTGTTGCCGCGGGAGCACCTCACGCCGCTGCGGCAACTGGAGCGGGGCCCTCCCGGACCACCGCTTCTGCTCTCGCCAAGCCGCTAAGGGAACCTACTCCTCCGCCTTGTCGCGCCGAAGGTGGGCCAGACTTCGACCTCTCCGCGCTCAGCTCCAACGACGAAGAGGAAGAGTAAGATTCTTTGCTGTACTTGTAGTTCTTCAATTCTTGCTGTTTTGTCTTGTATCTGATTTGCTTTACTCCGAACCCATTCCTTTTCAGGACTCTGGCCCAGAGAGCGGCGAAGAGAGCCAAGGTCCCGGTGATTGTCATCGAGGATGAACCCATCGCGACAGCAGGGGGTGTGTTCGAGACCACCTTGCCGGACCCGGCAACTATTCCCCAAAGCAGCCCCCAGCGCAGCCCCTAGCGTAAGTATATGGTTTACTTCCTGCTATTAGGCGTGCATGGGTGCTCTTTTTTTGCTGACATCTGACTATTTGTTTGCGTAGGAGCAGAGCAGTCTCACCAGGAGTGCCCGGAAGCCGCTCCCGACATGCCATCTGCTTCGACTACACCGCCAAGGGAGGATTCCCCGGCAAGGGAGCATTCTTCGGCAAGGGAGAATTTTCCGGTAAGGGAGAAGTCTCCGGCAAGGGACAGTTCTCCGGCAAGGGACAGCACCGGCGACCCCCCGGTGGCGGAGACCACGACTGTAGATCCTAGTACAGGTAATCCTCTTGCTTGAAAACTTCCCTTGGGTTCTTCTTTTTCTGATTTTCTTTTTGAATATTTGCTTGACTTTTCTTCCTTTTCCGGTCGTCAGGTCCATCTGCCACCTAGCCGATGGAAACCAAGGTCGCCGGCGAGGAGAACACGCGCGGCAATACCGATGACGCCGCTGTCATCGAAGAAGAAGCCGGCGCTGATGATCCCGCTGGCGGTGAGGCCGCCAAAGCTGCCGCCGCAGAAGCTGGCGAGGGGTCCGGCGATCGCACTGACGGCCCCGAGGCCGCAGGAGCGTCAGGCGCTACGCCAACCGCCGATCCCTCCGCCGCTGCTGCAGCGTCAGGCTCCGAAGAGCCCCAGCCCGGCGCCTCTTTGAAGGCCGGCGATGGCGTCTTCATCAAGCTCCCCTGGGCGTCGAGCTCCAGGGCGCCGATCGAAGGAGAAATCTTTGATGAAGAGTTGCTCGCCTCTGCTGGGCTGACGCTGGTCGACGCGCTGAGCAGCAGCAGCGGCGAGCCTGAGGAGGAGCAGCTGCTGCGGAAGCTGTTGTCGCTCTACCGCGGCCGACTGGACAAGCTGGTATCCCTAGAAGTGCTTGTCGCGAAGGCGGGAGTGGACATCGAGAAGCACGCGGAGGAGCTCCGGGGCCTCAACCAGGAAGCTCTCCGGTCCCTGGCAGAGGAGCAGGAGCAACTCGCCGAGGAGCGTAAAGCCTTCCTCCTCGAGAAGGCTGAAGTTGAAGAGCAACAGCGGCTTGCTGCCGAGAAGCTGTCTGCGCAGGAAGGCGAGTTGGCGCAGCGGAAGGTTAACCTTGACAGCCACGAGGAGGAGCTTGCCGCGCACGAGCAAACATTCGGCAGGGCTCTCAAGGAAGCAGAGGATGCTGCCGCAGCTGCCGAGGCCGCCAAGAAGGAGCTGGAGATGAAGGTGGCGCAGCTGGAGGCCGATCTCAAGGTGAGCGGCGAGTAGCTTGCTGCGCTCAAGCGTGAGCACGAGAAGGACGCCTACACCCTTGGAGAGCTGCAGGGTCGTCTCGCCGAGAGGAGCAAGGAGCTTAGCGCCGCCAAGGACTCCAACGCAGATCTTGAGTTGAAGCTGACTACTTTGACCAAGACGCTGGACGGCGCCAGGGAGCAGGAGGTGGCCTTGAAGGAGAAGATCAAGGCCGACGAGGCGCTGCTGGCGAGTGCTGCTGCCGCCCAGAACACTTTTAGGGAGAATGTGGAGCACTGGACCGAGGGTCTCGTGGATGTTGCCGCAGCCATCGACAGGGAGCTGGCGCAGCTGGGGATGGAGGATCTCGGGTATTCCTCCGATGAGCACCTTCAACCCAGCGCCAAGCTCAGCTTGTTCTTCAAAGGCGTGGCGACGGCCCTCCAGCGACTCCGGGAGAAGATCCCAAAGCAGCTGGCCGACGAGTCGCGCAAGATCTGCGCGGGAGCTCTTCAAAAGGTGCTGGTGAAGGTGGCCTTCCGCAACGCAGGCCTCAACCTCACCAACGTCCTCAGGACCTTGCCGCCGGATGCTGATCTGGAAGCGCTCAAGACCCTTGTCGCACCCATTGTGGACAAGGTGAGCGGGATCAAGAGGTTTGAGGGAGATCGCGTAGATTAGGCCGCCCGTTTTCTCTTTTTCTTGTCGCTGCTGGTCATGTTATGAGAACAATCTGTTAGAGTTGCGACAAGCTATCTTGTAATATGACTCTATTTCGGGTAGCGATTGCTATGTTATTTCCTTTACTTGATTCCTTCCTTTGTATGTTTTTGCCCTACGCTTTTAGGGAACTTGTCGGCGCAAGCACCTTATCCGCGAGCGCTGAGTGCGGGACGTCAGCAGCCTGCTGGCGGTGCCGCTACCGACAAGAAACCTTGTCGCAACTAGTTGCAGCTCACTTAAGTTGTTGAGCGGACTCGAAACAAAGTAAGGGCGCAACTAGCTACGAGTTGGTTCCTCCGCGCACAGATTTTCCATACAAAGCACGGTCGTTCGAGGAAGATAACTTAAAAATTTTAAAACTGATTGCTCAAACTTTAGCAATTTAGCTTTTCTGTCGTTTGCTTCCCGGTAAGGCGAAACTTCCTCGAACGACACTTGGTCCACACCATTATCTTCTCCTTTCCCCCCGGCAAACTTGTGGGCGAGGGAACCTTCCTTTCTTTGAGAAAGAGAAAGAAGATAAAATAAAGATATGGAGCCTTACGGCTCGTTATTGCTTACCGGGGGTAGGCGCTGCACAAAGTGTCAGATAACGCATGCAGAAAAAAGCATGAAATTGACAAGATGTGTGGAGCACATGAGCTTTACTTATGCACGGGGTCTGCGCCCAGCTTCGTACAAAGGATTACATGCAACATCGGCAAGACTTGTACAAAAGCTGGTTGCCGGAACAGGTTTCGGCAACCGCGCCTTACGGGTAAAACTTACGAAGATGCTCAATGTTCCAGGAGTTGCTCACCGGAATGCCATCTTCGGTCTCAAGGCGGACAGCGCCATGCCTAGTGACTCGTTTCACCCGGTAAGGGCCTTCCCACTTCGGCGTCAACTTGTTGGAATTCTTGGCGGACTGAACGCGCTGAAGAACAAGGTCGCCTTCCTTGAGACTTCTAGCATTAACTTTGCGGCTATGGTAGCGGCGCAAAGCTTGCTGGTATCGAGCAGCTCGTACAGCGGCCTGAAGACGGTCCTCCTCAAGGAGCAGCACGTCATCTTGTCACAACTTCTCTTGCTCAAGCTCATCATAAGCGAGCACTCGAGGTGACCCGTATACGAGTTCCGTGGGGAGAACTGCCTCTGCTCCATAGACTAGAGCGAAAGGTGTCTGGCCAGTGGCTCGATTTGGCGTCGTCCTGATCGACCAAAGAACCACCGGCAGCTCCTCAATCCAGTTCTTTCCGCACTTGCACAACTTGTCGAAAGTCCTGGTCTTGAGCCCGCGCAGCACTTCAGCATTCGCCCTCTCCGCTTGACCGTTACTTCTCGGATGAGCAACAGAAGCGAAGCAGACCTTGGCGCCAAGATCTTGGATGTACTGCATGAAGGTGCGGCTCGTGAATTGTGTGCCGTTGTCGGTGATGATCCTGTTAGGGATCCCGAAGCGGCAAACAATCGACCTGAAGAACTTGACTGCTGACTGTGCTGTCACCTTCCTCACTGCTTTCACTTCTGGCCACTTTGTGAACTTGTCAATTGCAACGTACAAGTACTCAAAGCCCCCGACAGCTCGGGGAAAGGGGCCGAGGATGTCGAGCCCCCAGACCGAAAATGGCCAGGATAAAGGGATCGTCTGGAGAGCTTGAGCTGGCTGGTGTATCTGCTTGGAATGGAACTGGCACGCTTCACACTTGGTTACTTGTGCAGTTGCATCCTGGAGGGCTGTCGGTTAAAAGAAACCTTGCCGGAACGCTTTGCCGGCAAGTGCTCTTGCGCCAATGTGGTGACCACATATGCCTCCATGTATCTCTGCCAACAGCTTTTGTCCGTCTTCCCGATGAATACATTTCAATTTCACGCCGTTGAGTCTTCTTCTGTACAGTGTGTTGTCGACAGACTGGTACATACTTGACTGTCGGGCTACTCTTTCTGCTTCTTCTTGCTCTTCGGGAAGTTCTCCTGTCTGAAGGAAACAGACAATCTGCTGTGCCCATGCTAGAGCTTGCGGCTCGACAACAAGGACTAAAGGCACATCTGCTGCTGCAGGAACATCCGCTTCTACGGCGAGAACCTGCGGCTCAGCCGGAGCTTGACGTTCCCCAGCAAGCTTGCCGGAGCAAAACTTGTCGGGAGCGTCTGCTTCAACGGAACAAACCCTAGGGCTTGCCGGAGCAGACTATTCCTCAGCACCCTTGGTGTTGATCTTGAGGACCTTCTTGGCGGCGGCTTCGGGGAGCTCTGCCGGAAAATAGTCACCAGAAATCAACTTCCTCTTCTTGCTCTGTCCAGTTGATGGCGTTACAGATGGTTGAGTCAGTTTGAGCACAAAGATCCCTGGTTCCACAGGTAACTTAAGTGCGGCGCACTTCGACAGGCCATCGGCAATGTCGTTCTGAGCTCTTGGAACATGTTCCATCTGTAGGCCGTCAAAGTGCTCTTCTAGCTTTCTCACTTCATCAACGTAAGCTTCCATCAACGGACTCTGATAATTCTTGTTCACTTGGCGGACGACAAGCTGTGAGTCACCCCTGACAATGAGCTTCTTGATCCCAAGGTCTGCTGTGATCCTGAGACCGGCAAGCAAACCTTCATACTCTGCGGTATTGTTCGTTGCTTGCTCCTTGGGAAAGTGCATCTGGACTACGTACTTGAGGTGCTCTCCGGTGGGTGCAACAAGTAGCACACCCGCACCAGCGCCTTGCAGCGAGAAGGCGCCATCAAAGTACATCAGCCACTCTTTGCTTGCTTCCTTGACGGAGATGCTCGTTTCTGGAATTTCTTCATCTTGTGTTGGCGTCCATTCTGCTATGAACTCCGCCAATGCTCTGCTTTGGATAGTTGAAGTGCTCTCAAACTTGAGGCCAGAGCTTGACAGTTCCAGTGCCCACTCGACAATCCTGCCTGTTGCTTCTGGATTTTGCAGTATCCTCTTCAGCGGAAAACGAGTGACGACTATGATCTCATGTGCTTGGAAGTAATGGCGCAGCTTTCTCGAGGCCATGAGAAGGCCGAAAAGCAATTTCTGCACACCAGAGTACCTTGACCTAGCCCCCTGCAGAACGGAACTGACAAAGTAAACTGGGTGCTGCACCATTCTTTTCTGCATCTTCTCACGCGCCTGCACAGATCCATCTTTGTCGGGACCAGAGCTTGCCGGTGAAGTCCCCTGCTTTTCGCTGGATGCATCTGCCGTGGTTGCTGGCTCATCATCCGCCTCCCTCTCCACTACTAACGCAGCACTAACCACTTGATTGGTTGCCGCTATATATAGCAGCAACTTCTCTTGTGGCTTAGGTGCGACAAGTGTTGGAGTGGAGGACAGGTATCCCTTTAAGTCCTGCAGTGCAGCCTCCGCTTCAGGAGTCCATTTCATTGGACCTGCCTTTTTCAATATTTTGAAAAATGGCAGGGCACGCTCAGCAGACCTAGAGATAAACCTGCTGAGAGCAGCTACGCAACCGGCAAGTCTTCGTACATCCTTGACGCGCTTTGGTGCTTCAATCTTCTCAATGGCCTTGATCTTGTCGGGATTGGCTTCAATTCCCCGCTGAGACACGAAGAACCCGAGAAGCTTGCCGGAGGGGACTCCAAACACACACTTCTCGGGGTTAAGCTTGAGGTTGATCTTGCGCAGATTTGCAAAGGTTTCGTCTAAACCTTGAATCAGAGTCGCCTTGTCCCTGCTCTTGACCACTATGTCATCCATGTAGGCTTCCACATTTCTGTGTATTTGCGGCTCAAAAGCGTCATGGACTACCCTTGCAAATGTTGAACCAGCATTCTTTAAACCGAAAGGCATCCGTACGAAACAGTATGTGCCACATGGGGTGATGAATGCGGTCTTCTCCTCATCCTCTTCTGCCATGAAGATCTGATGGTATCCTGAGTATGCATCAAGAAACGAAAGTAAGTCACATCCGGCCGTGGAGTCAACAATCTGGTCGATGCGCGGCAAGGGAAATGGGTCTTTGGGACAAGCTTTATTGACATCAGTAAAGTCGATACAAAGCCTCCATTTCCCGTTTGCCTTGCGCACGACTACAGGGTTGGCCAACCACGTAGGATGGAGCACTCCTCTGACAAGGCCTGTTGCTTCCAATTTCTTGATTTCTTCTGTGATGAATTCTTGGCGCTCCACTGCCTGCTTCCTGACTTTCTGCTTGACGGGCCACGCATGAGGACAGACGGCAAGATGGTGCTCGATTACTTTCCTGGGAACACCGGGGATGTCAGACGGTTGCCACGCAAATACGTCGACGTTCGCCTGCAGGAAAGCAATGAGCGCGCTTTCCTATTTAGGGTCGAGAGTGGAACTGATGGTAAAGGTACCACCAGTGCCATCCTCCTTGGCGGACACCTTCTTGGTCTCTGGTGGAGCTGCCATTGTCTTCTTACACTTGTCAGTGGAGCTCGATGGTGCGTCCTCGACGGTAGCGCAGCACTCCGAAGAGGTGCGCTTGCTGGAGTGGGCATCAGAACTCTTGCCGGACTTGGTCTTCTTCTTCGCCCCAGGAGCTTCAACGGCAAGTGACTTGCGATCTGTTGTGGCTGCTGCTTCCCAGTAGATCTTGTCGGCGCAGATAAGAGCATCCTTCTTGTTGCCAGGGACAGAGATGACACTTATCGGGCCTGGCATCTTCAACATGTTGTATGCATAGTGAGAGGCTGCCATGAATTTGGCGAGTGCTGGACGGCCGAGTATCCCATTGTAAGGCAATGGAAAGTCAGCAACGTCAAAAGTGACCCTCTCAGTCCTGAAGTTCAACTCACTGCCAAATGTCACCGGCAACGTGATCTTTCCCTTCGGCTTGCTCCTTCCCGGATTGATTCCTTGGAATGTGCCGGTCTCTTCGAGCTCGCCATCAGGGATCTAGAGTTTTTGGAGTACCATGGAGGAGATCAGGTTCAAGCCGGCCCCGCCGTCAACTAGCATCTTAGTGACCTTGAGGTAGCGGATAGTTGGTGAAACCAACATCGGCAAGCACCCGACCGCAGTTATGCGATCAGGGTGGTCCTCAATATCAAAGATGATAGGCGTGCTGGACCATTTCAAAGGCTTGCGTGACTCGACGGGTGGTTCTGCCGCATTGACTTCCCACACCCACTGCTTGAGTTGGCGGTGTGAAGTATGCAGAGAAGCACCGCCGTCAACGCACAGGACCTCTGTGGCTTTCTGGAACTCCTGCTCATCAGTCTCGTCATCATCCATATCTTCATCATCGTCGTCATCTTCATCCTTGTCGCGGCCGCGGGGAGGTCTGTCTCCTTGCCGCTGCTTGGCCTTGTCGCGGCGTCCTCCTCGGCCGAGGCGTTTCTTGCCGGCTCCTCCAGCACCTTCCTGGACCTTCTCCTTGTCGCGTCACTCGTATTCAGCCTTTTGCTGCTCGACAAGCTGCTCGACCTTCTTGCAGCTCTGGAGGTCATGGCCCTTGGTGCGGTGGATCTTGCAGTACTGCTTGTTGGTGCCGTCCTGCTTGTCGGCGACCGCCACAGCCTGGTAGTTGGTGCCTGCGGCAATCTCCTCGCCAGAGCTACCAGCTTTGGCTTTCTTGGCGCCACCTCCATTGCCGGACTGCTCAACGACTAGCACATCTTTGCCTTTCTTCTTCCTGTTGTTCCGCCGCCGGTTTTTCTTTGCCGGGGCAGCCTCCTCACTATCAGATCCTCCTTCTTCTGTATTCTCTCCGGGGAGTTTCCTCCCTTCCTCAGCACGTGCACACTTGTCGGCCAGGGCATATAGCTCACTGACGTCTCTGATCTTGCACATCGCCATCTCCTCCTGCATCCTGCGGTTTCGCACGTTCTGATGGAACGCGCTGATTACCGCGGCAGGGTGGACATCTGGGATGTTGTGCTGTACGCGGCTGAATCTCTGAATGTACTTGCGCAGGGGCTCTCCTTCCTTCTGGGCGAGCAGATGAAGGTTGCTCTCTTGGCCATGAGGCTTGTGGCCGCCTGTAAAGGCGCCGACAAACTGATGGCATAGGTCTGCCTAGGAGGATATGGAGTTGTCCGGCAAGTGCATGAGCCAGGATCTGACATTGGGCTTGAGCACCAACGGGAAGTTGTTGGCCAGGATCTTGTCGTCCCGCCCCCCGGCAGCTTGCACCGCGATGGTGTAGATGCTGAGGAACTCCGACGGATCCGACTTGCCGTCGTACTTCTCTGGTACGTCTGGCTTGAAATTCTTCATGCTGGGCCACTGGACTTGCCGCAGCTCACGAGTGAACGTAGGGCAACCTACCGCGTACGGCAAGTCGCCTGGTTCCCCTGGTGCATGCATGTCGACAAAGGGCCCAGCGCGCTGGTCCGATTGACGCCACGCTTCTCTTCGGCGCTCGATGCGAGTACGAGCGTCTTCTTGCTGTCGTTCATGAAGAACTTGGCGCTGATCGCAACGAGCTCGTGGATCTGATGATGCGGTGGAGTTGCTGTCGAGGTGGATCCGGCGAGTCGGTGATCTTGGCCTTCGGGGTGGAGAGTGCATGGTGGTTGCACCCCCACCGGTTTCGTCGCCATCGGCTCGTGCCTGGCAGTCCTGCCGCGACAGCGATGTACTCGGCTGCCGCGGAGTGTCGCCGTTGGCGAAGCCGATGAGACTCTGAATGGTGGCCCTCCATTCATCGATCTTGTCTGCCATTGGAGGGTAATCCGGGAGCAGTTGAGCTCGCGCCAAAGCTTCTGCTGGAGTGGTGGGCGGCAGTGGCGAACGGCGCGAGGAGCGGGATATGCTCGGACTTCTAAGTATGTTAGAAGGAGCAGTATCCCGTCCAGGCGACCGTGTCTCGCTCGTGCCAGCATGTTGGTGTGCATGTTGGTCTTGAGCACCCCGAGATCCACCAGCTCGATCTTGGTCCAACGAACGTATGGCACTGCGAATACCATGACACTGTCGGTCCTGCACCTCCTGAGATGGGCGCGGTGCATGTACGGACGCCGAGGTCTGCGCAGCCTTGTCCTTGGACCTGGCAGCACCGTGAGCTCCCTTGTCGATGCCCGTTCTTCCGCCGGTGTCTACCCCACCACCCGTTTGCTCCGGTGGTGGTGGGATCGACGTGGACGGAACAGCTGCCGCCGAAGCCTTCTTCTTCGGTGGCATGTCGATGAAGAAGATGAAGATCTAGCTCGTGTGAACGTCGGATCAGGTTCACACAACCTCGATTTACCCTACTTGGCGTGCCAAAGATGTCGGGGAAACTGATCCACGAACACCTATGGGACCGGCGGACCGAGCCCCTTTCGGTTCGGCGGGGGGCGGAGATCGCACGAAGAGCGGATCGAGGCGAAGCACACGAGCAGTTTACCCAGCTTCGGAGCTCTCCGGAGAGATAACACTCCTACTGCTGCATGTCTGAGTGTATTGAGTTCTTGCTCAGGAGCGCGGAGTGCAACGGTACACACTAGCTGCTAGCGAGACCGAGCGTGAGTGTTTTTCTGCCTTCGAAAACCCCCTCTCTACGTTGCGCATGGGCCTCCTTTTATATGCTAAAGGGGTCTCCGACAGGTGGCAACGTAGACAAGGGTAAAAATGGAAAAGGAATTGCGGTTGGTACAACTACCTATATAGTGTATCATACCTAACCCTGACGGCAGGGGACAAAGGCATTAAATGCCCGTCTACATCGCCCAAATAGTGCAAAAAGGGACCGTCAGGGACGCCACTGCTTGCCACGATGGCAATCTTGTCAGCGTCGCTTCCCACCGCGCACCGCTGGCCGCACAGCCTCTTGCCACGTGTGCCTGGAAAGGTCCCAGGGCGACACATTGGTGGATGTGCTGGAGCGCGGGTACAGAGTGGTAGTTTGCCGCGGCAAGCGCCTTGCCGCGGTCGTTGTCTTGTCGCATCCAGAAGCTTGTCGCTCACCGGGCCTCGCCGGGACGCGTGGCGCGTCGCGGCAAGTTCCTTGAGATGCCTTGGTTGGCCTTCCCGGCAAGCTCCTCTTGCCGGGGCCTTGTCTCCTTGGCTTGAATACTTTGTTCTTGAATGGCTCCAAAGGAACCACGGAGGACCTTGGTGATCACCCGACAAGCCTTGCCGCGGGGTGCTGCAACTGCCCGTGCACAAGTTCGGGATACTAGGGTACCCCTACTCTAGTACACCGACACCATCAACCATGACAACAATGGACAAAAGACCCTACTTACCATGTAGCACGATGATATGTTGTTGTCTATCCTAGGCCACTTATGAAAAAATGTTGCCAACATCAGAATAGTTTCCTTCATGCGAAACTTTTGATCTCGTGTTGAATCTAACATCATGGAATGAGTAAAAAAACTATTTAGAAACATGTTGATACTAATGATACTATATGAAGAATAGTAATAACTTACAGAAAATTATAGATCCATGAAGTGTACATGAGGGTCTATGAACAATACTCCTTTATCACATGCCAGTATACGCATGATGATGTTGAAACAATAATTGTCCATAGCCTACTCCATATTATATATGGCCTGAAGTTTTTGAGACTTAAACCCAATGGGTGGTGCTTCGAGCTTAGAACCCATTCCTTCCTAAAAAATGGATGGTAAAAATAACAATAATAATGCTGACACATTACATAATTATAAATGATGTTTTCAACACTCAACATCATCGATTGACATGATGTAGTTGCAGAGCTTGGCAACTAATTCATACTGAAGGGGATTGGGGTAGGACGTCTGCCTTGTCAAGTGGATTCTCTAGGAACTTATGATCAGAATTAGGTAAGCTCTCTGCATCATAGATTGGTAGTATATCAGGCTTACTTTTAGCTTATTCAATTCTGAATCGAGGAATACGGTAGCTAATTCTCGTTGATAGTGTTTCATATCTTCCTAGAAAATATTAAAAAATAATTTTGTTATAATATTTTGAGATAAAATAATATCCAGAAGCTTAAGATCAGAACTAGGTAAACTTTCTTCATCGTCAGATTGGTTGTACATCAGACTTCCTTTTAGCTTATTCAGTTCTTAATCGAGCAATATGACAGCTAATTTCCGTCGAAAGTATTTCATATCTTCCTGAAAAATATTAAAAAATAATTAATTTTTAGATAATACTTTAAGATAAAATAATGAGATAATGTATGAAAATGAAATACCTGGGTGAACTAATCAGACAATATTATATCATGATGTGTTAGAATATCATCGAGAGGAATCAAATAAATAACAAGGGGCTTGACAACCCTTTTGTCATGTTAGGGACGAGTGTGTCTTGTTTTAGGTTCCGTTCACTTCATTAGCTGGAGGACTTTTACTAGATTGATAACCTTGATTCTCTAACTGAGAAAAATATTTGCTAACAGGCTACCTCACCCTTACACTTGAGGTAATCCCCAAAACTCCTAGAGGAGAAAGCACTAATCCAGTTGCAAAATATTATTCCTACTTATAAAGGTTGGAGTTGATGGTGATTTCACATGTGGGACCATACAAATAAACAATGCACTTCTACCCACATGTGATACTAGCAATCTTTCGAAGGATATAATAAACAAATATTAATTCTAGTTTGTGAGAGGCGTACCCAAATAAACAAATATAATGCTACCGTAATATGAGAACAACACTCATAAAAACATAGATTATAAATGCATACAACTCCAATTCAAATCATGGTCTTGATTACAATTTCTCTGCCCAACAAATTCTTCCTAATCTATAGCATAGCAGAAGACATCACACATTGCAATTTCAACATGGTCATAGACGTTATCCTCCTACCAAATCCATGATCTTGTGCATTCAAATTACTCATGCCCATTCTTTTAAATTTAAATTGTCACCTCACTGTAACTCCTGCAAAGGACCTATAATGGTCGCTTAAAAATCATCAATGACTACAACATGACATTTCGTTCTATTTACATTCTCTTTTTAATCATAAACCATGCAGTAGCAGTGAGACACCATCCTCTTTTGATGAGATCCTAGGGACCTAGGCTAGTAGTATCTCATTATCTTTTTATGGTTTCATAGCAACCCACGGGCATTGTGCTAGTTGTATTTACATTGCAACATATGCAATCCTTGGTAGTCTTTGTTTCTTCACCCCACAAAATGAACACACACAATGATTGATGAATAAAAGGGTATTCTTTACACCCAATATGACCAGAGGCGCACACTATTATTGATGAACAAAAGGAAATTCTTTACACCCAATATGACCAGAGGCGCACACAATGATTGATGAATAAAAGGAAATTCTTTACACCCAACATCACACCTACTATATGCCTCAATTCTAGTTCCCAAAAATGAATAGAAGTTTCGGTTACCAGGAACACTTAACATGGGCTACTCATCCAGCACCGGCTTCAGTATCTTGCCAATGAGTAGATATGGAACATGCAACCGTTTGGGCACCATTTCCTTAATCTCACCGACAGCAGGTACAACTTGAGAAGGAGCATACACTCATTTAGGATTGGCTTCAAGATAGTTCAAGTGTCACAAAGTGATGAGGACATGACTACCTTGGATACGACCAAAAATATTGCATACATGCATATTTGTCAGGTGATTTCTAGTGCAAACTATTCAATAATCTATTTATGTTATCCAGCACAAAAATACTTCACACACTTTTGTGTTTTGTCTAATTACAGGTGTATGGGACATTTGTACAATTCACATATGAAGATAAGGGAGAAAGAGATGTTTAAGTGTTGTTCAAAAAGTTCTCTCACGTCACTTTTGGGCCAAGAGAAGATAGAGTCCAAGTCTCTCACGTTCTGGATTCAGATTCGTACTACACAGACATACCTGACTCAAAACGCCAGCAACTTTTTCATATGGACTCCAAATTGGGTGATTCTTTTTTTGTTGGAATCTAGATTTTGTGCTCTTTCCAGCCCAATTGGATTCACCTTCAAATTCGTCCGGAGCGTTGAGATATCGACGAAACAATCAGACGCTGCAGCAGAATCCGAGTCAAACAACAAGTCCAAAGGTGTTGCATCACCTCCACTTGGGCCCATGAGCCTTGTATGACCTAGGGTTGGTTTTAGGATCCCTTGGGACGTTCTCCCACCTCCTTGGCCGCCACCCCTTTCTCCTATATAAGTAGATCCATCTAGTAGCTTTTTCCTTGGGATTTGTTTAGTTAAAAATTAGCCATTGCAACTTCGTGTACTTCGTTTGTGTCCAACGACCAGACCAAGACCGCTTACGGATCCCCACCATTGTCAATACTTCATCTATATTCGCAATATTCAGATTGCTTTATCATATTCTTGCTTGTTCTTCGATTGCTTGCAGGAATAGACCTTCGTGGTCAGGTTGATTGTGCTTCGGCGTGGTCAATAACCTCAGGAGATTGGTTTAGCGATTGCTAAGGCGCAACGTCGTGCACGTTTGTAGTCGGATCATCAAAGTCGTCTCCACCAAATTGATAGTTATCATCTCATCGAAAGATCGAGACACTCCGCCTCTATCACAAAGGCAAAAAGGTGATACTGTTATTTTGTGTAGCATGTAATATGAATAAAACTATTATTTACAAGTTTCTTATACTACTTGAAGTTAATAAACCAACACAAGATCCGTTAATAAGAAAAATTAAACTTGTCACCGACAAAGTAAAGAGAAAAACAAGTTATCCAAACTACAATCAGCTACTTCAGAAACCTAGTGATTTTAAAATGAAGTGTGTGCAAAATACAAAATTTTGATTAGAATCTAATATAGATACAACCTCACATATCAATTCAGGTTATCATAAAGTGATAGGAGCAAATATTTTGTCATCTTAAACACTTTGACCTTCTTAGCCTCAAAGCGCACACATACAATTTTTATTTAAGAGAAAGATAACAATCTGCAAGTGTAATATTGCGTACACATGTTTAGATGATTGACATTGGCTACTTATCTAAATAATCATATCCCACGCATAGTGATTGTGAAACAAACTTTTCAGAAAGATGCTAAAAACATTCAATGTTGCATATAGAATATGGTGAAATAGGCAACCTTCCTAGAGAAGCAAGCACCCAACGAGCCCGATGTCATGTAAGCAAAGGTGAGCCTGTCGGACATGTCGAATGACTTCTACGATTTGCCAACCCGATAAAGAAGCCGTCAAGCACATAACCTCCACAACTACCATAGCATCCTAGGGTGTCGGGCACTTACAGATTTGAAAGGCTGGCAAGCTGAAAGCTACATGCATCACAAAAGAAACATCAGGAACTTCTTACACAAATATCAAAAGTGTCCAAAGGACTGAAGTTGTAAGGTTGATATGCATTGTTACTGCTTCACGGTCAGATGAAGCAGCAGCACACAAGTCCCGTGGTTGTTCTATCTCTCCATGTGTGTCACTATTGTTTTTCTCTGATAAAATTACAAAGAACATGTCATCTCTATCCTTCTTTCTCTATAGAACGTCTAGTACATTATTGAAGGCTACATCTCTTGAAGGTGATATAACACTCACAATGTTGTAAGCTACATATATTTCATGATAAAGAGCTCGTGCACTGCAACGGAATAACAAAATTGCGGCCTTCAAATCAAGACACTTGGAACAACATAATACCTATATATAACAATTGTAAATAATGTACATCCAATCGTCTTAATTCAAATAAAATAAAAATGATTGTTTATTGGACTTATGACTACATGACACAATCTTAGAGGCCATAGTTTATTCAAAACACCTTATTTTAAATTTAGTGATTGAAACATCCATTATCCAACATGTAAATATAAACCGTGACTCTCTTTTTGTTTGGAATTTTCTTTGTAGACATAACAATACATGCAAGCACAACACTAAATTAGAAATTGTTCTTCTAAAATTAATATGGCATGTGACTGTTCCGGCAGATATATGCAAGCACAACAATGAAAGATTACCAATATGAGTGAGGTGGCTTAGCCACGTAATCTCCAATCTGCCTTGAACTGCATTGCAAATAGCATCTCCACATATCCTGAAACAAAGCATCATCAATAAACTTATAGTCATGACAAAAGCATATTTCAAGTTATTGTTGTTGGCAAGCACAGAACAAAATCAATTATGAGTGTTTTCTACTGTGCAGATCACATTGCAATAAACTACCATGTATTGTGGTAAATGCAAAAGCTTTCTCAACCAAATGTTTCCCACTAATTTTCCTCAATAATCATTAATCAAACAGTATATCATGCAAACCCAAAAGAAGAAAATAATTCAAAACCTCAAGCAAATCTATGTCACTCTCTTCGTCCCAACTCATTTATAGACTTCTGATGAACTGAATAGGGTAAACTTGGACAAGGAAGGAGAATGTACATACTTAATTTGATGTAGCAACTTCTAGAAAGCAGATGACAGGGAAAATAGGAAGAAATGCAAGGGGGAAATTCAAGTAAGATGCAAGTAACAACATAAAATAATTCATAACCTTGCGAAAATCTATGTCACTCCATCAGTCCAAACTGCTATGTACAAACTTTCTTATGAACATAATAGAACAAACCCTGTGCTTCTCAATAGAACAGTCATAGGTTGTGGGATGGTTACATCAGATTCCCATGAAAAGGTCAAGTAGACATACACAATTCTAAGGGAAATAGCTTTAGTTCTGTTCCACTTTGTTTTGCCAACACTTCTAATTTCCAATGGACGGTGGCCATGTCTAGTAAATAACACTACCACAAACCCCAAAAGATCTCTTGATTTTAACTAGTTGATTCAACCGATGGAGCCAAATTATAGTTGTTTTGGTCCTTGTGGGTCGTTGCCTGCATAGAGTTCACACCCTGTACTTCCCTTCTTCAAGAATTGGAAGTTAATCTTGCATTTTCATCAAAAAAAGATCTCTTGGTTTTTAAGGAAACAATCTAAAGCCTGTAAATTTGAAGTTCAAACTTTGTATTACTCAACCAATAGTATCCGCTAAATATAAGCAGTACAATTATGCTTCAAGTAATGTGCAGGCAATAAACCTAATGCTTTCAATAGTCTGCACTGTGATCAGGAATTACGAGTCAAGGAGTCGATGATTCAAGCTGAGGTTGAGACTCATAAACTAATCGTGACTAGTCTAGACTACTGCTGGACTAGTCGACATGGTGTAGCGACCAGACCTCAAACGGTCAAGTCTCTGTGCATCAGTGTCATCACTAGATTGGTAATGCTGACACGCACAGTACTCGAGGAATTATAATAGAGTTTCAATCACACAGTTATTACATCGAGTCCTCATAAAAAGTATGATTACAAAAATATAATGGCTCAAGGCCATCTAAACTAGATAACTGCGAAAGCTTCGAAGGTAAAATGAGTCCATCAACTCCAACGGCATAGATGAGTGCAAAGCAACGACCTATCACACCTTATTTGTTGTCTGAGTAGTCTGCAACATAAGACGTTGCAGCCTGAAACGGGTCAGCACATGGAATATGCTGGCATAGTTACACAGTAAAGCAATGGAATGCAAGAACTATATCTACATGCAATATTTGGCTGGTGGAAGCTGAAAGTTTCATGGTTTTGCAAAAAGCTAGTTTTTCCCTACAACAAAGGAATAAATTTATTTAACTACTCCCATGTTGCCCATTATTTGAGAAGGTAATCCCAACTCAAATCCCAATTACAAGAGTCATCATTAACCCAACATCATAATTAATTATAGTAACATGATGAGATCACACTAAATTCAAGTACTAGATACTCAAGATGTCCATAACCGGGGACACGGCTAACCATGATTAGTTTATACACTCTGCAGAGGTTTGTGCACTTTTCCCCACAAGACTCGACCGCATCCATGATCAGATGATCGAGAAATAGCCTTTCTGAAGCATTAACTCTCTACTCTGGGTAGACAGTACCACCTACAACCCTCTACATCTGCTAGTCTACCTCTTCAAGAGCTCACGCAACTTACTCAACTATGCCAGATCCCATAATGGCTTGTCACTGCACATGAAAGTTTCTAGCATGAATAATCTTATGATCCCTTTGATCCTGGGTGGCATTCCATAGGATAATCACACGGGCCCCGGGATTTCCAAAACAGACAACACTGGGTTCCCCAGGTGCCTCAACCAATCCACCCAGATGTATTATAATGTTGCCACCTTAATGTTGTCCATGATTAAAATAACTCTCAAACTTCCATGTGCGAATCACGATCCAATCCCCGTCTACGAGCATGGCTAAGCAATAATAAGCATAACGTATATTCCCATGGTGATCAAAAGGTATTAGGTTCCTATCTCAAGCACTATAACCAAAACCACATGTTCCCAATCCCACTAATGCAAATATTTGAGGGGCCAAACTAATGCATAGTAAAAACTGGGTATAAAAGAGTATGATCAAAGTGTAACTTGCCTTGCTGACGATCTGCAAACTCTAGAGATACGTAGTAACAAGCTTTGCACTCCGGGTAATCTAGCGTAGTTAACCAATAGCATACATAAGCAATCACTCAAACGAAACACGAGAAAAACTGAGAAAAGATCCAAATCGAACACGAACAAGCAAACGGCTTAAACTAACAAGAGTTAAAACCTAACAGCAATATTAACATGTGAATTATATCTTAGCAGTAAGTACATGTGATTAGCTACGATTTGCACAAAGATTCAACTCAAACGGAGCAACGGAACTCAAAATACGAACGAAACAAGATCGTTTACTAATATGGACTGAAGTCAATTTTTACAGTACCAAAAACATGTTCAAGTTGGTTAACTGGAAATGACAGAACGATACGAAGATTTTGGCGTTGGTTTCATCTAATTTGGATAAACGAGTAACAAGTTAAGCTACTTTAAAGATCAAGGGCTAAATTGTGAGAAAACTAATCGCGGATAAGTCCTTGGCCGAAAATAAACTAAAAGAAAAAGACTAATGAACGAACATTCACTATCTGAACTAATCAGACGAATAACGTTCGTTAAAACGAATGAATGGGCGAACGTCCGCTAAATAATAAAACCTAAAAAAACCAAAAAAAATCCGAAGTGAATCGGCAAACCGGAGCGGTTTTATACCGGTCAACGGGCAGGGTCAACGGCGGCGGGCGGCGGCTCCGGCGGGATCTGGCGCGGGGAGGCGCGAGCGACGATGGAGCTTGCGGTAGCGGCGGCGGCGGCGACTAGCGGCGACATCAGCAGCGGCAACGGCGCGTAGCACGGGCGGCGGTGACGGTGGCTAAGTACGGCGGTGGCGTGGTGGCGTGCAGGAGGCGGCACAGCGGCTTGGGGAGGAGAGGGTGGCGGGGCGGCAATATATAAAGGGGCCCGGCGGGCTTGCGTCGAGCGAGGGGGTGTGATAGAGGCAATAGTGTCCCGTCTTTCGATGAGATGATGAATTTCACTTTGGTGGAAGTCGACTTTGACGATCCGACTACGAACGTGCGAGGACGTCGCGCCTTAGCAATCGCTAAACCAACTCCGAGAGGTTATTGACCACGCCGGAGCACGATCAACCTGACCACGAGGGTCTATTTCCTGCGAGCAAACGAAGAACAAGCAAGAAACTGGGATTGCAATCTGGATATTGCGAATATAAGATGAAAGCTTTATTGATCAAGGTGGGGTTCTGTGACGCCTTTGTCTGGTCGTTGAACACAAACGAAGTACGGGAAGTTGCAGCTATGGCGAACTTTAATCTAAACAAAACCCAAAGTCTAAACGGTGCCCTATGGGCTGTATATATGGAGGAAGAGAGGGGGAATTTCGTGGCCCTTGGTGAAGGGGTCCGAAATCAACCCTATCTCTTGTTTCCCCACACATACGGACTCTAAAAATAGCCTATACCAATGTATTTCGAAATTACATGGGCCTGGCCCAATAAAAAGGTGACGCATCACCTATAATAGCCTCTGGACGAAATTTATGAAGTGGCATCTTGTATATTTCGTCCAAGGCTTCATGCACTCGTTATGGTGGCTTCAAAGACCTGAAATCATCACTCGTAACTCCGTTCTTGTTCCCCTTGTGCATGCCATTATCTCCATGCTTTCTCTTGCTCCAATGTTCATCCTTCTCCAAGCTAGGCCTTTCATTTATAAGCAAAACAAATGTATCCAATTTAGGTAGCATCATATTCTCATGAACATTAGAATCATTACCAAGAAACGAAAGTACCTGGTAATTTAGTTGGCGTGCGCGAGCTCTAGTAATTGGTCCAATATGTATAGCAGTAGGGGCTGTGGGTGTAACAATGGTATTGATGTCTTCATCAGGGTGGCGGCGGCGAAGTCCTAGCCGGACTCGACATCAGCCGGCAGCGGGACTCCTCTCGCCCGGGAGCGAGGCGACGCGCGGCTTGGGCTTACGCCCGCTCGGCTGGGCCGTTGGCCCAGTCGGCGAAGGAACTTAAAAAAAAAAATAGTTTCGCCCTAAGAAAATTCCTAATAAAATAAAGAATTCTAAAAATGCCAAAAACAGTTTTCGCCGTCTAAATAAAATATTTAGAACAAAGTGAACATTTTTCCGGCCTAAAAATGGAATTTTGAAAAATGCATATTTTTCTAATTCAAATAAGATAGCAAATAAAATGCAATAAAATCATAATTTGGTTTTACCATTCTTTCTCCAATATTTCTCTTAGTTTGAAGAAGTCATATTAACTTCTCTCTTTTAGTTTTAATATTGGAAATGATTGGAGAGAAAAATAATAAAATCAAATTGATCCTTTCTTCAAATTTGAAATAAATTCAAATATGATTTTTGTGAAACCTCCAACTCTCTCTTTGGGTCATTAAGTTGCTTAAGATTTCCAGGATCTCAACCAAATGCAAGAATAAATATGATATGCATATGACGATCTATGTATAACATCCAAATTGAAAATTGGGATGTTACAAACCTACCCCCCTTAAGATGACTCTCGCCATCGATATTCGGGTTGGTCAGCAAAAAGGTTTGGGTGGTCTCTACGGAGATCTTCTTCTCGTTCCCAGGTGGCTTCCTCCTCGGTATGGTGGATCCACTGAACTTTGCAAAACTTGATAACCTTGCTACGAGTAAGTCGGCTGGAAAACTCGAGAATCTTGACTGGCTTCTCTTCATAGGTCAAATCACTGTCTAACCGAATCGCTTCCAGTGGCACTGTATCTCTCATAGGAATATCGGCCATCTCTGCATGGCACTTTTTCAATTGGGAAATGTGAAACACATCGTGAACTCCTGACAATCCTTTTGGCAATTCCAGCTTGTATGTGTCGGCGTTCTAGGAACGGGGGTCCCCAGACTTGCCTGCCTGCGGCCTGCGGCGTGGCTCGAGCGGTGGCCCAGTACAGCCCATCTTCATCAGCGCAAGACTCAAGACCCTCGCGAGGGGCCAAGCCTCGAGGGGCGGACGACACAAGGCTTCCTCAGGAGCGGCCTTGCCAGGCAGGCTCGCGAGGGGGCAGAGAGATCAAGGCAAGGGTACCTCACGAGGAGCTCGTGACGCAAGCCGTGACAATCGAGACCAGGCGGGCGCCAGGCGGGCTCCGGCCTGCGCAGTGTCCTTGTTTCCACTTTGGTGCAAAGGGGGCAAGCACATGCATGGAGTACCGAGGCATCAAGCAAAGGTTACCATTTCAGTGCAACGAGACCAAGACCAGCAGAGCGGCAGGATAGAGGTCACCGTGGAGCCCAAGACGGCGTCATCACCAGTCCCTTTGGCAGCCGAAGACGAACTTTAGTCAGGATAACTTGTACTAGATGTCCCCCTTAAAAATGGCCATTGTTGGCGCCCTTCCCGCTCAATATTTGGGAAGAGGACCAGGGCCCCTATAAATAGGGCTAGTCACCGCAGTAGAAGGCATCCAGAATATCACCTAGAGACAGGAAAATTCACCCCAAGTAGAACACCACACCAGCTCAATAACACCTCTCGCGAGGCAGTTCTTCCTTTGTATTGTTCATCATCTGCCCCTGAGGCAATCCACTGCACCACACACTAGAGTAGGGTATTACACCACAACGGTGGCCCGAACCAGTATAAATCTTGTGTCCCTCGTGTTATTCATCGTTTAGCTTAGATTCTCGCGAGGCGATCAGACGCGGATTGGTAGGTGGAAGATCTTCGCGCGCACCCCAGAGTTCAAACCTTAAGGGTCTGCCGGAACCCAACATCCAACATTTGGCGCGCCAGGTAGGGGTGTGCCGGAATATTTCTTCCGCTGTTCCGCATTTGATCACCCGTCGTGTCCATGGCTGATGCTCGCCGGGCTCACGCCGAGTGTTGGGCTGGTCTTGCCGCCCGTGTCGCCCAGACGGCTCCAGTCGGCGGGTGTCCCCGTCGTTCCCTGTCACCTGCCACCAATGCCGCCACTGGCCCAGCGAGGAACGAGGATCAGGCCTCGTCGCTGCATCCCTCGGTGTGGCGGGAAGGCCGCACCGCTACCCCGTCGCTGAATCCAGCTGGTTCGTCGTCGCCCGTCGCGCCCCCACGGACGCGCATGCCGCGTTGCTCCTGGCACGTGAGCTCTTGCACTACCGTCTCGTCGACGACCTCTACGAGGAGTGTCTCGCTCGCATCACCAAGCTCGTCAGCGCCGCAGGGGGCTCCCCTGCGCCATCCCTCTCGCTGCCTCACCCTCCGTCCTGCACGGGTGGTGCAGCCCAGGAGGTGCCTCCACCACCTCCTTCCCAAGAAGGCGCCCTGGCTCCAAGGCGCGTGGCCCCAGGATGAGATCCACCGCGTCCAGCAACCGCACAACAAGAAAGGAGCTGCCAAGAAATCCCTCGTCCCCAAGAAGGTGCTCGCGTGCTCCTTGCACCGGCACGCCATGACCACATCCCTACACCAGCACGTCAAGACCCCGCGCTGCTCCAGGTAGCGGCGCGCGGGACTCCCCAGGAGCAACCCCCGCATCAGCAGAGAGCTCCGGTGGCTATCGCAGGCTGCCACGCCTTCACCACCGAGCTACGCAGTGTTGCCTGGCTGGGCAAGTTCAAACCTGACCTGCCCCATCGCTATGACGGCACTGACGACCCCGCGGAGTTCCTGCAGCTCTACGAGCTGCGCATCGAAGCTGCCAACGGGGACGAAAAGGTCATGGCGAACTGGTTTCCCATGGCACTCAAGGATGGTGCCCGCACCTGGCTCCTGAACTTGCCTCCTGGCACGATCTCCTCCTGAGACGAGATGCACACTCGCTTCATCGCCAACTTTCAGGGCACTTGCGACCGTCCGCTGGCCGTGAGTGACCTGCGCCGCATCAAGCAGCAACCCGGAGAGACCTTGCAGAAGTACATCCAGTGCTTCAACAGCGCTCGCCTCAAGATTCCCATGGTAACCGAGGAGGCCATCATCTCGGCGTTGTTTGACGGTGTCCGCAACGTCAAGATGAAGGAGGAACTGGCAATCCAAAAAGATTTGTGCATGTATCTGGAGTTGTTCAACCTGGCAACCAAGTGTGCAAGGGCTGAGGAGGGACGCGTCTCCCTTCTTGAGCTCCCAGCTGCAGATCCGGCAGAGAAGAAAGCCAAGGCCAATGATGTGAAGCACAAGGGAGCAGCTGTGCTCGCAGCAGAGCCGGACATGAAGTGCGGCAGGGACCAGCCGGAGTCGTCCAAAGGAATCCGGTATTGTGTGCACCACAATCTCCACACGCACAACACCAACGAATGCCAAGAGCTCAGGGCCGTGCGAGAAGGCCATGTCGGTCGATGCCCCGAGCACAACGATCGGGGCTACGGCCGAGGCGGAGGAAGAGGTGGAGGACGATGGGACGACCGAGGCCCTCGCCAAGGGTGGCGTGACCGGCTTCGCGAGGACCGTTGGTAGGACTAGCCTCACGAGGGGGCTTGGAGGGATCAGCCTCGTGAGGATCGCCCACAAGGCAATGCCGGACTTCCTCCTCTGCCACCACCACCAAGAAGGAAAGACGACATCATCAGGGCAAGGGGGCTGGGGGCTTCCAGGAGCCGTGTGCAATCCCTTGCATCCTGAGCGGTGCCCAAGCCCCAGCCTCTCAGCGCATCTTCAAGTAGTTTGCTCACGAGGTGAATGCAGTCCTCCCCAAGCTTGAGGACACGCGCCCCCTCGGGTGGTCCGCGTGCGCCATCACGTTCAGCTCAGCGGATCAGCTCAAGTGCGCGGCAATGGCCGGTGTCCTCCCGATGCTCTGTTCCCCAGTCATCAGCAATGTGCAAGTTACCAGGACCGTCATTGACGGCGGAGCAGGGCTCAACGTCCTATTCGTCGAGACGTTCAACAACCTCCAGGTGCCATATGATCAGCTTCAATCAACCAAGCCTTTCTCAGGAGTCACTGATGGTTCCACTGTCCCGATAGGCCAGGTCCGCCTCCCTGTCACCTTTGGGCAGCGCAAGAACTACCGTACCGAGCTCATTGACTTTGACGTCGCCCACATTCGCCTGCCATACAATGCCATCCTCGGGTATCCCGCCCTAGCCAAGTTTATGGCAGTGACTCACCATGGCTACAACGTCCTCAAGATGCCAGGAAGTGGCGGGGTCATCACGGTCCCCTATGAAGAGAAGGATGCAGTGTGCTCTCTTGAGCGCGCCTTCCAAGGTGCGTCAATCGAGGACCCAGGCAACAAGAGGGGAAACCTTCCTGAAGTAGATCCCAAGAAGAAGACATCACCTGGCTCAAGGCCTCAGGAGGCAGGCACCTCTAGAGGCGCCACATCAGGACCTGCGCCCATCCAAGGGGCACCACCCTCCGTCGCATAGGAAGGTGTGCCCAGCGCCCTCCTCGAGCAAGGCTCGGGGGCTCTCCCCTGGGGAGCCACTGACTTTGCCAAGATCACAAGGGAGGCACTCGAGCACCACTTGGAGGCGTGTTTCGCGGCACATTTCCCTCATGAAGGCATAAGGCAAGGAGGGCCCAACCCTCAAGAGTTCATCACCAAGTTCACTCAGGAGCTGCAGGAATCGAGAGTCATGCGCGGCAACCGCCGCCTGCCCGGCGTAGCTCCCCATACAGGTGAGGATGGCGGGCTGCGCGTCTACATCGACTACCTAGGGCCCAATCGAGTCGCGTCTCAAGAGCGCTTCTGGCCTTCGCGCGTGGGGCGTTGTGAGGGTCCACCGCACAGCTACGTTCGCATGCCCTTTGGCCTGCCGAACGCGGCTGCTGCGCACCAGCGCCTAATGAGGAGCATTCTTGAAGCTCAGGTGGCCAAGCACCGCGCACTCCTGGAGGAGATGGAGATGGACCTCGTCGAGCTGCCCGGACCTCCCGAGCCTCCCGAGGCTCGGAGCTTCGAAGGCTCGTGAGGATTGGCTTCTTGACCACGCACCGTCAGCTACTTCGACAGTCGCCCTGCAATGGTATCAGGTGACTTCTCTCAAGTTTCATTTCAGCTGGGAGCGCCCTTAGGGCTGCATCATTCCCAGGTCATGTGGGTCTGTCCCCGTGGCATGTATCCGTTTTGCTTATGTCTTCAGCTTACCTTGTTAGGGGCGCCCCTCGGGCTGCATCCTCCCCAAGCCGCTCGGGCCTGACCTAGTGGCGTGTACCTTTCTCTGCATCTATCTAAATTGGTTTGCTTTTCCATGCTTAACCTGCCTATGATTATCGTCCGCCGCCTACCATGGGCCTCCCCTCCTTCATGTAAATCGCTTGCACGTCAAAAGGGGGGCGCCTGAGCATCGCGACTCAGGAGCTCTTACTGGCTCTCCAGCCCTCACCCCCTGGCCTCGTCCACGGCATCGCGACCTGGCATACCAGCGGCGGCTGAGCTCGCTCGGGGGCCGGGACCTGAGGACATAGAGCATTTGCATTCTAACCATCTTGCAGGAATGTACCACCGTCAAAGGCCCAGAGCCAGGCGCAACCCGCCTCGAGGTAGGGCCTTTTTAGTCTCGCGCTGGCTCACAGGTGCCTAGTACACCTCTTCTAGCCCTACCATGCCGGCCACGTGTCAGGGCGGGGCTGTACACGCCCCGGGGGCTCCTCCCAGAGGGGAGCCCCCCTTCCACATACCAGTGGAAGCACCATGCTCCGCGCTGGCTGACGACACTACCAAGGAGCGGCTATGCCCATACACAAACGGAAGCGCTATGCTCCACGCTGGTGATAAACAACTGAGGGCAGCCCACGGCTTTATCAACCTTAGGGAGCCTAGAGCTCAGTGTCTGGCCTCATGGCAATGCCTCCCCTCGGGAGCGCCACGCGAGGGGGCTGAGCACGGGGGCTGCGCCCGGGCCACGCCCGAGCACACGCCACCTAGCCAGGTCCCTCAGACTTGGTCGTCACACGCCTCCCCGAGCGGAGCGAAGGTACGAAGACCCGTTTGAGCGTCAAGGGGGACTCTTGAGCATCGTGACTCAGGAGCCTAACTGGTCACGTAGCCCCTCACTCCTTAGTTCTGAAAGGCTAACAGCGGTCGAGGTATGCGCGGGGCCTGGCCCTGCCGACGTAGAATGACAGATCCTCTCTTCCACCCCCTCCCTATTTGTTGTTTGCGCGTCAAGGGGGACTCTTGAGCATCACGACTCAGGAGCCTAACTTTCCACTTAGCCCCTCACTCCTTAGTCCCGTCCTGGTGATCCGGTCGGTGCTAACGGCGGCTGGGGTATGCGCGGGGCTGGGCCCTGCCGACATAAAACACAAGCAAATAGGAGGGAAACCGCAAAATCTAGAAAATCCAGAAGCAAATATTACAGACCATAGTTTGTTCTCACAATACCAGACACAAATTCAAACGCCTCCACGAGGCATGATGCATGTTGCAGGAATCAAAGCAGGAAAGAGGCCGCAAGAAGATCACCCCTGGGCCGCGCCACCACTCGTGGTGGAGTCGCGCTTGTCAGCCCCACCCCCCGAGGCTGCGGAGCCGGCAGCGCCTCGCTTGGGCACGGTGTTGAAGGTGCGGAACTTCGCCAGCAAGGCCTTTGCTCGACCCTTTATGGCCTCGGCAGCAGCGGCGGAGCGCTTGGCGTCCATGGGCTCCAGCAGGTCATCAAGGTTGGCGTCGGGGGTTGCGGAGGTAGATGTGGCTGAGGATCCGCGTCAGCGCTGCAGAGGAAAGGACGCGAGCCTCAACTTCGGCCATGGGGCCGATGCCGGTCACGACCTCCTCAAGTGCCTCGACGAGGAAGGGAACCAGCTTGGCAGGGCCTTTCGTGGCTCCGGCCAGCGGTTTCTCCAGGCCCTCTTCATAAAGCGTCTTCAGCGCCGTGTGAGCCCTCTCCTCATAGCGCGTGAAGGTCGCGCGGTCCTCGGCCAAGACCTCCGCCTTGGCATCCAGCTCAATCCTCTCCGTTTTCAGCGCCTGCTCCAGCGTCTTCAGCCGGCCACGGTCGGCTGAGAGTTCGGCGTCGCGGTCCTTGACGGTAGACTCCCGAGCCTTCATCTCCTCCTCCTTCACCTGGTGGTCGCGAATCTCCTTGGCGAGCTCATCACGCAGCCCTTGCAACTCGCCCTCCAGCGTCTTGCAGCGGCCCTTGACAGTTGAAGCATCCTTCAACGCCGCGTCACGAGCAGCTATTGCCTGGGAGGTGACTTGCTTCCCCTCCTCGGAAGCTGTCACAGCCTGGCTCAGCCCCGCTCGGACAGAGGAGTCAGAGCGAACCCAGCTGGAGACCAACTCCAGGCACCCAGCCACCAGGCGGGGGTCGGTGCCTCGGAGATCCTCCCGCAGCCGACTCAGCTCGTCGGCAGCGTGGTCCAAGGCGACGGAGGAGGCAGAGGAGACGGGAGCCGGTGGAGTAGGAGTAGAAGATGACAGCATGATCACAGCTTGGGAGGGAGGGACCTCCTGAGCCTTGGCAACTTCGGCGACATCATCAAGCACAGGCGCATCCAAAGTCAGTGGGGTCACAGGGGCTGACTCCTCGCCGGAACATCCATGCTGGCCTCGCGAGGATGATCAGGCAGGGGAAGTGCGGGCCCCGCTGCCTCCCTTCCTCGCGAGTGAAGACGTGGCCATGGCCGGTGAGCCCGTTCCAAGCGGGGTCGCCGCGTCTCCCTTTAGCCTCTTCGCCGCAGGTGGCAGCCTACCCAATAAAAGATGTCAGACCTCGACGGCAAAAGACATGAGCAAAGCGAAGTTCGAGTACTTACTGGTCGGCTGTCGCGGGAACCCACGGACTCCGGCCAAGCTTGAAGCCCGAAAGCCTCTTGCGGGGCTCAGCCTCGGGAGGCCCTGCCACAGAGGAAGGCGCACCTGAAGGGCTAGAGCTGGCTTTGGCCGGCACCATGGCTGGGGTAGACCCTCGGGAGATCAGCCCAGACCTGTCCTTCTTCGGGATCAAGGGCGGGTCCTCCCCCCTCGCCTGGCGCCGGCCTCATCGTCATCAGGCATGGAGTGGAGGGTGCTGGACCTGCGCCAGGGGGAAGTCTCCCCTGTTCCCTTGAAGGTCGCCTCTGAGTCACGCTCGCCATCCTCTTCATCGTCTTCCTCCTCTCCCCCGCCGGAGTCATCAGAGGAAAAGTCCATCGTCGCAGTTGCCGCCTGGCCCTCAGGGGCCTCCGCTGGCACCAGACCGACCCCGTCGAAGGTGGGCATGGTGTCCACCACCCGTTCCCAGTCATCGCGAAGGAACAAGGGGACCGGAGCATCCTCCGGGCTTGCCACGTCCTCTCCGACCAAGAAGCGGAGGGCCGCGATCAGATCCTCATCGTTCAGGGCATCCGAGCTCAGGCGGAGGACGATGTCCGCATCCTTGAGCCTCCACAGCGGGTGCGAGTGTGCCTGAAGAGGGGCACCCGGTGCGACAGGAACTCCCTCAAGAGCGTGGACCTGGTCAGCTTCGCCGCCCTCAGATTGCCCGGCCTCATGTCAGCGTTCATCTTCTCCAGCACCAGCTTCGCCTGCCGGTCATCGAGCTTCGCGCAGGACCACGCTCAACGGCCTCGGGCTGCTCTGTGGGCAGCTCCAGCAGGGGGGTTGTTGCACCTGGCGTCCATCATGACCCACTTGCTCCAGAAGCCGTCGGCCCTCTTCCCGGCCTTCGAGATGGCATTGGCTTTGGAATACGTGACAAAGCTCATGCACGTCGAGATATTGGCACCAGTAACCCGGAGGGAGAAGAAGTGGCGCAGCAAGGCCACGGAGGGAATCACCCCGACGTGCGCCTCATAGTAGTAGGTGAAGATTGACAGGAGAAGAACGGAGTTGGGGTGGAGATGCAGAGCATGCAACTGATATTGGCGAAGGACGGCAAGGAAGAACTCAGAAAAAGGAGGCACCAGACCAGCGATGACGACGCTCATGAAGAGGGGGTAGAAGGTGCTCCCCTTGTCCTCCGGCCGGGTGGAGCCGGGCCGGAGCGCGGTCTCCCCCATCTCTTGCTCTACGCTGCCGCCATCTGGCGCGTGAGGGCGAGATTCTTTTCCGTCACGTTGGGAGAATCCAGAGACGGCGAGTACTAGGCCGGTGGAGCCCCGGCCGCGGTCTTGCGGGGCGCCATTGCTCGCCGGAGATGAAGGCTGCAGCAAATCTGGAGATTTTGGAAGCAGGAGGGCGAAGAGCAAGAAAGGGGATCTGAAGCAAGGCGGACGAGAGTAATGAAAGTTAGGCTAACCCCGGGCCAGCCTTTTTGTAAGTTGGGCAGTTGCCGAGGCAGCGTGGGGATGCGAAGGCGCCCACGTTCAATCAACTGCCACGCGGCGCCCATGGCTGCAGGCTGATGGGGCCCGCGGCACTCCGCACTTGCCCCTTCGCTTCTCTTCTAAGCCAAGTCCGAGCGTGCCTTGGGCCCGGGGGCTACTGTCGGCATTCTGGGAACGGGGGTCCCCAGACTTGCCTGCCTACGGCCTGCGGCATGGCTCGAGCGGTGGCCCAGTACGGCCCATCTTCATCAGCGCAAGACTCAAGACCCTTGCGAGGGGCCAAGCCTCGCGGGGTGGACGAAACAAGGCTTCCTCAGGAGCGGCTTCGCCAGGCAGGCTTGCGAGGGGGCAGAGAGATCAAGGCAAGGGTACCTCGCAAGGAGCTCGTGACGCAAGCCATGACGATCAAGACCAAGCGGGCGCCGGCCTGTGCAGTGTCCTTGTTTCCTCTTTGGTGCAAAGGGGGCAAGCACAGGCGTGGAGTACCGAGGCATCAAGCAAAGGTTACCATTTCACTGCAACGAGATCAAGACCAGTAGAGCGGCAGGATGGAGGTCACCATGGAGCCCAAGACGGCGTCATCACCAGTGCCTTTGGCAGTCGAAGACCAACTTTAGTCAGGATAACTTGTACTAGATGTTCCCCTTCAAAATGGCTGTTGTTGGCGCCCTTCTTGCTCAATATTTGGGAAGAGGACCAGGGCCCCTATAAATAGGGCTAGTCACCGCAGTAGAAGGCATCCAGAATATCACCTAGAGACAGGAAAATCCACCCCAAGTAGAACACCGCACCAGCTCAAGAACACCTCTCGTGAAGCAGTTCTTCCTTTGTATTGTTCATCATCTGCCCCTGAGGCAATCCACCGCACCACACACTGTAGTAGGGTATTAAACCACAACGGTGGCACGAACCAGTATAAATCTTGTGTCCCTTGTGTTGTTCATCATTTAGCTTAGATTCTCGTGAGGCGATCAGACGCGGATTGGTAGGGGGAAGATCTTCGCGTGCACCCCAGAGTTCGAACCTTAAGGGTCTGCCGAAACCCAACATCCGACAGTATGCCACTTCTTCCATGCATTCCATAACCCTGTATGGTCCCACAAAACATGGTGCTAGCTTTCCCTTGACTCCAAAATGCTTAACTCCTCGAAGCGGGGCCACACAAAGATATACTCTCTCTCCAACTTCGTAAACTGTCTCCTTACGTTTAGAATCTGCATAACTCTTCTGCCTGGACTGGGCTACCTTGTGTCTATCATGCATCAACTTAACCATCTCTTCAGAGTCTTTGATTAAATCTGGTCCGAACAACTGTCGGTCTCCAACTTCATCCCATCATAACGGTGTCCTGCACCTCCTTCCGTACAAAGCTTCGAAAGGAGCCATCTTCAGACTGGTTTGATAACTGTTGTTATAAGAAAACTCTGCATACGACAAATTGTCATCCCAACTAGATCCATAGTCTAGTGCACAAGCTCTCAACATGTCCTCTAGGATCTGACTGACTCTCTCGGTCCGTCCATCTGTCTGTGGATGAAAGGCTTTACTGAACTCTAGCCTGGTACCAAAAGTTTCATGCAACTGATTCCAAGACTTTGAAGTGAACTGTATTCCTCTATATGATACAATGGTCCTCGAAACTCCATGCAGACATACGATCCCAGTGATATATATCTTTGCCAACTTAGCACTCGTATAGGTGGTCTTCACCGGGATGAAATGAGCTACTTTCCTCAATCGATCGACTACAACCCAGATAGAGTCATAGCCTGAACGAGTCCTAGGCAATGCAGTGATAAAATCCATGCCAAGCTTATCCCACTTCCATTCGGGTCGACAATGGTTGTTGCAATCCAGCTGGCTTCTGATTCTCTTCCTTAACTCTCTGACATACATCACATACTGCTACATACTCGGCAATATCCTTCTTCATTCCTATCCACCAGAAACTTTCCTTCAAATCCAGATACATCTTAGTGTTTCCTGGGTGAATCAAATACGGTGAATCATGGGCCTCTTGCAGAATCAACTTCCTGATCTAGGGGTCATTAGGCACATAAATGCGATCCTCAGACAATAATGTGTCGTGCTCATCCTCACGAAATCCTTTAGCCTTTCCTTTACTCATCCTTTCCTTAATCTCGGCAATCTCCTTGTCTGTCTTCTGGGCTTCTCTGATCTTACCCATCAAAGAGGACTGGATTTCCAATGCTGCAACATAACCTCTTGGAACTATCTCCAAACATAACTCTCGGAGATCATCTGCTAACTCCTTAGGTAATTCTCTGGTCATGAGTGTGTTAACATAACTCTTGCGGCTCAACTCATTAGCTATGACATTGGTCTTTCCGGGATGATAGTGCAATTTCATATCATAATCCTTGATGAGCTCCAACCATCTCCTTTGCTTGAGGTTAAACTCCTTCTACATGAAGATATATTTCAGACTCTTATGATCCGTGTACATCTCACAATGGTTTCCGATGAGAAAATGCCTCCATGTTGATGCGGAGCATCCCACGATCATCCCCATGGACGTGTCTACATCTCCCACGACACCACTTGGACCCATGAAAAGAGCTCGAGCAAAGGCTATCAAAGACAAGGTGAACTCGCTCCTCTCCGAACTCCCACTCCCTACTTATGACACATGGCTACTACCTCATGCGGAGACTCTATGTGTGATCAGGCGTTTGGAGGAGAGTCTCGGATCAGGTACACCCATTGGACAAGACGACGAGGGCACCAAGTTCAACGGACAAGAAGAAGGCCCGCTTGAAACACCTAGGCTTCGGGCGACCGACGACGATCGGACGTCCGACGCCCACCAGAAAACCGACGCCTAGAAGCTCCAAACGACCAGCCAAGTCCCAGCCCTCGCACGCTACAGCGGCCGGACGACCGACGCCGACCTGACGTCCGACACCTCCCAGCACCCGGACGACCGACGCCTCTTCGGACGACCGGCACAACCACTCCCGAGCCAAAACAGCGGACGACCGACCCTGACCAAATGACGGACACTTGTTTTCTAGAACCAAAACATCGGACGCCCGACCGGCACCGGACGTTCAAACCCTCGTGAGCCTTTGGACGTCCGGTGACCGTCGGACGTCCGACTCCTGTGTGTTTGCCCGTGTGTGGCCTGTAGTGATGCGGAGCATCCCACGTTCATCCCCATGTACACTCTGACTACTCTCCAAGCCCCAATAGGACATATGACGAGACCTCAAACATACTGCATTGGACACAAGGTGAATTCACTCCTCTTCGAACCGTCACTTTCCACATGTGAGACATGGCTACTACCTCATGCATGGACCTTGCCTATACTCAGGTACAACCGAGATGACCATGGAGGATCAAAGGACCAAGGCTAAGCATGGAAGAGGAGAAGGAAGAAGAGCCAACTGCTACAGGCCCCGGATATCCAGCCCCAGCCTGGACATCCGGACTAGCCTGGACATCTGGCTCGACCCCGGAAATCCGGCGCCCTTCACAGAATGCACCCGAAGCTGAACCCCGTCAGCCCGGACTTCCGGCCAGAGGCCTGGACATCCGACTCTTCCCGAGCCTCCGAACATCCGGGCCACAGCCCAGACATCCGGACCCCGCCTATCCAGAGAGCTCCGAGACCGACCACTCCAGCCCGGACATTCGGCCCGCTAACCCGGATATCCGGCGCGTCGCGAAGGCCCGGACATGCAGCCTTCCCTGCCTGTGTGCAGCGCATCTGGGCCGAGGCCCATGTACCCATTCGCCCCTTAGACTATATATACTCCCCCTCCACCTATGTTTTAGGGTTAGCAAAGGATTAGCTCATTTGAGATAGAGCTTTGCTCATCCATACGGATCTCCTCCTCGTGAGAGACCGCGGCCTCTTAGGAGAAGATCCACCATGGATTCAAGACCCCTTTACGAGGAGATCCCTCGTGGATTCAAGACCTCCTCTCGGAGATGAGCTACCGCCACTTGTATCGTCCTTTGTTGGATTTACACTATGTATCTCTTTGGGTTTCTCGGATCTGGCACATGTGTGATCAAATTCGTGTTGGTTGAGTGTTTTCTCTTGCGTTTCCCCATGATTTCCCTCGTCCCCCTCCGCGCGTTCTTCGTGTTCCTCGTAGGGATCCTCTCCAAATGTGAAAGATCGGCCCCTAGGGTTCCGCCCTACATCATCTTGGTATCATGAGCCACGTTGATCACGTTTTTGGAGCCCCTACCCTTTGTTTTCTAGCTTGATTTTGTTGATTTCGTCCTAAATCCGAAAATCCCCACCAAATAGCCCCCAATTTTTTTTGTGATTTGTTGGTTTGATGATGTTTTGTTGATTTTGATCCATGGATTTGCTTGGTTTCAAGTGGATCTAGCATCTCCCGAAGTTTCCCCACTTTCCGTCCACGAAATCTCTCCAATTTTTCCCACGAAATCATCAATTTCCGCCCCAAAATCGAGTTCCTCGAGTTCATCCTCGGATTTGGAGCCCGGACATCCGGCCTAACCCCCGGACATCCGGCCACCCCGGACATCTGGCCATTAGCCCGGATATCCGGCTCCTGGAGCGCATTTTCGTGCAAGGTTCTGGACATCAGGTACCGGACATCCGGCCTAACCCCCGGATGTCCGCCCGCTGTCATTTCAGCTTTTCCCATTTCACCGTTTTGACCATAACTAACTCATCCGGAGTCACATTTTGACGTTCTTTAGCTCGTTTTGAAGCTATTGACATCCCACATCCCACAAAAATACCACCAACACCATTTGACACCATCAAATTTTTGAAAATTTGGCAAGTTTGCCTAGGCCCTCCACCATATCATCTGCATTACCACCACCGACTTCCGCAACCTAACCCATTTTGCTTGCCATAGCATTAGTGGTTGCTTGAGTAGTGATTTGTGTCTCCTAAGGTGTTTCGGCTACTTAGGGATGGTTTCTTCTTCATCAAAAACCATCACCATTTCCGCATAACCTTGCTCACCATACACTTCCGATAACCCAACTTAACCCAATTTTTTTTTGAGCTTGTTTGAGTTGTGACTTGTGTCTCCTAAGGTGTTTCGGCTACTTAGGGATGACAACTTAAACTCCGAAACGTGTATAGCCCATCATTTCACTTCCGCATCGCCAAGTGCACACCACCACGGCTTTCCGCTACCACCATTTTGACATTTGACATTTGAGATTTTGAGTTTGCGGTTTTTCCGTTTCCTAGGGTGTTTCGACTAACTAGGAATGAGTCGACTTCGACAACATCGCCTCTCATCATCGCCTCGAGGTCGTCATCGACTTTGACCACTTCACCATCATCCGTCCGTGGCGTACATACGAGAAACCCTCGATGGTAACCTCCATGTCATCTTGGTATCATGGTATCCCTCCATTGTATATTCCCCTTGCCATTGCATTGTTAACCCTTAGCCGATTTTGCGTTACTTGCCTATCGAGACTAGCCATTTGAGTATTGCCGGCAATGTTACTTGTGCACATTAGTGATCTATGCTTCCCATAGCATACATACCATATCATCATGGTGCATATATTGGTATCATATCTTGTGTCACAAGTTTGTTCCCGCATATACACAATAGCTATCTTGGTTTGTGCATTGTGCAAAGTGGCCATACAAAAAACTAATAATAAGCTTTTAAGCAAAAATAAAGAGAAAGAGAGCAAAGAAGCTTGTAACCAAGTGCCATAGCATCATACCACATTGCATATAAGATTGTCATACCCGATCATCTTGGATAATCTTGAGAGAAACACCGGGAACCATACATATATAGCATACTTGGGATAGAAAGTATATCTATTTTGCATCTTATAGGTTGTGCACAAGTGTCGTATCCGCCTATAGAGCAATCGTGCTAGCGTCTCTCTTGAGTTGTGCAACACGAGCGTTTTCCGTGGATTCCACATTTTGTGCTCATTCCTTCGTTGCACGATCCTATTTATCTATCCGTGTGTGTGTTTCCGTGTACCATTCATTGCTATTGGTCTACTTGTTTCGCTTGCAAATTTGTGAATCTCTTTCAACATTATTGACTCTTGCTAACATTTTGCATCAATTTTTTGTGCCACTATCCTCACCGAGCTCCACCATAAGCCTTACTTGTGTAGGTGTGAGAACCGACAAGAATTGGTACCAATTGTGCTATTTCTTTGTTACACATTTGAGTGATCATTGATCCATCTTCAACATTGGTCAAGGTACATTTGGTATAGTTCTTCTCTTTCTCCCACTCACATTTGCTCGAGTCTTGTGATGGATAGGCAAGGCATTTCCTCTCTGATCCACAACAACAACGACGGTGTGAACAACTACATCTCCAAAGCATCCATCTTCGATCTACAACGACAAATGCAAGGCGCACAATCAAGATTGTGAGAGCGCATCGAGAACATCTCCATCGAAATTTTTCACTCCGAAGCAAGGAAAAGGGACTACATCGACAAGAAGCTTTCTGCACAAAAAGAGGAGCAAGATGCAAGGATGGAGGAGATTCGGGCCTTGATCAAGTCTTCTTCCCCTTCGTCATCTTCAAGACAGCGGCGACCAAGTCGATCATCTTCGGAGCGCGAAAAGGATGCAAGCGCAATTCGTCCACGTCCACATCTACATGGCAACCACCATCACGTTCGTGATCAACATCGTCATGAAGGGAAAGTCACCTCCAAGCATCATGTGCACGATGACAATGAACGCCTACGAGATCAAGCACGACAACGACATCATCATCATGAAGATGCTCCACAAGCGCAAATGCACAAGTCCCAACAAGCCCTACTTCACGCCAAGTCGAAGCTTCAAGAGCAAAGAGAAGACCGCGAGACGACCACCACCAAGACGGAGTTACGGCTACACCAAGCACTTCGGCATCTTCGCCAACTGCTATCAAGGCATCTTCTCCTTTGGACGTACGGCATCTTCGCCTACTTCCCACGAGTACGCCTACATCGACTTCATCAAGTCCAAGGCAACCACCTGCGAGTGAGGGCGACACTTCCATCTTTGGAAGCCCCTCAAGGAAGATGGCCGAGCATGGGAGATTCCCTTCGGTCATGGAGACGAGCTACGAGGTGCCACATCATATGGGCCTCCAACAACAAGACGGCGACAAGAATGTTGATTAAGGGCCATCCCCTTTGACCAAGGTGACAAGCGCGAACCTCTTCAACAACATGAAGACGCCGCCCATATTGGACTCATACTCCGAGTCAAGCTACGTGACCGCGCATGGAGACATTTTCACCTACATCTCTCTGACACCCACATATGTCGAGATGCCCCAAGTGCCATTTGAGGAGATCCATTACCACATGAGTGACATGAGTGACTCCACCATACGTGACATTTGACAGCATTTCCTATGAGAGGATGAGTGTGACCACCACTAGCCCCACACATGAGAGCATGCCACACATCCTATGTGAGGTTGAGCGCCATTTGAGTGACTCCACCAACCATTTGAGTGAGAGCATCCATGAGGGAGTGCGTGAGCCACAACACTTAGTGAGTGAGGTAGTTGACACGGCATGTGAGGCCACTATGATTTCTAATGACTTACCCTGTACTCCTAGTGTGTTTTCTTCTTTGGTGCTAAGTCTCCTACATGACGACATGCCTACCCTCGACGAGTCCATCCCTCCAAAGGAGACGACAATGGCCATGGTGGACGAAGATGCACCCCCCCACATGGTTCCATCAAGATGAAGATGACAACGAGTGGATCTTGGACACCTCACCTACAACACATGAGCGACGCTCCAAAGGTAACATAGGTGATGGTGCTTCTCTTGTCCCACTAGTGGAGTCTCTTGACCTCGTTGCTCCCATGATGTTGATCCACCTATTCCCATGCTTCATGCTAGTGAGATTTCTTCATGCCTTGACTTACCTATTTATGATGAATATGATGATGAGCATGTTGAGTTGCCTAGTTGTGATGCTATGCTCCATAGGATATCATTTGAAAATTCTTTTGGTCACATCATGTTTGACAACTCATTGAACTTGTCATATGCTATGACTGAGATCTCCCATATTGCATCATTTCAATCTCAACATAGTAACTATGCATGCCCCATTAAAATAAATCCTATTTGCACCTGTGGCATAGATGACGAGATGATGGTCATTGGCTTTTGTTTTTCATGTGATGATATTGCCATGCTTCCTTTACATGATTTGTGCTATGCCATGCCATGATCAAATTGTTCCAAATATGCATTGTTTTGGATGCGGTCAATATTCTCCATGTGATGTTGCTACTCATGCTCATGAGAAGACCCCCATAGTTTCCTCATACATATTAGGAGATTTTGATGCATTCCATATTTTGCATGATTCTCATGATTGCGTGCACCATATGCATTCCATGAATAACAATCCTCTAGATATTTCTCATGATGCATTACATACTTTGAGTCTCCATTATGACATGCATAAAAACAAACCTCTCATGATGGATGACATGTTTCTATACCGCGCATCTCATTTATTTGAGCATTGGATATTTTGTGCTAACTGACACATGCACGTGCACATCATGATGTATGATGTGTACAAATACCACGCACACACAATTTTCCCTTTGTCATTGTTTTGTGTAGGTACTCACATATGCTCGTCAACCTCTCAATCCCAAGAGTTGACGAAATGAGCTCTTGAGAGCAATGATGACTTGGGATCCCGTGGACTATCTTTACCATCATTTCCATCATGCAAGTACTACGCGCATCTCTTCTACTTGGCTCTCACATGGCTATGGGCTATATATCACTTGTCACCTTATGCTCATTTTACCATGTTCACTTTGCATGTTATGCCTCTTTACATGATTTTGCCATGCAATTGTGACCCTTGCTTCCATCTACCCATGATTCACCATTATGATACTCCTATGTGTATTTGCATGCTTGGTGGAGATCCTTGTTGTTATTGCCATGTTTATCATGTGCTTCATGCTATTGATGGTTGTTGTGTTGGGAGAGTAATGATGACCCGTTGCTATTTACATATGGCTTCTCACCAATACATTCATGCTATTTTTCTCATTTCTTGCTTTCATGCTTGTGCTATGTCATGTGAATTATTCATGCCCACCATTTTCACACATGATATGATTGCCATGATTCCTTCTAGTACATTGCATCTTTGCACTACTAGCTTGTTTGACTTGATCGCTATGATTGCTTGCTATGTTGCATCACCCATGTCCACTGTTACTCTCTTTCTTGGGTTGATGACATATATGTTCATGCCTCTAACATGATATATCTTGATCATTGTCTCTTGTGTCCATTAGTTGCCTCTTTCATATCCACTTGGATTGAGTGCAACCATACTATGCTTATTCATATTGGAGACTTTGACACCTTACTTGTGATGCATGCTTGTTTACTTGAGCCTATTGCATTTGGTTATTCCCGCATCATATGCCTCCATACTATGAAATGCTCCCTTGTCCTATCTCATGATGAGCATGATCCATACACTTGTTGGGTATTTTACCACACGAATGATAGGTTTTGCACTTCTGCTAACCTCATTTGTTTTTCTGAGTGTTTGCCATTTTGTTTCGTTTTGAAGGATTCACAAGGCATTACCGTCATGAGACATATTGGTTATGTGAAGGCATACATGATGTGCAACTCCAACATCTTTGGGAACATTCATAAGGTGAACTCCTTCCCTTTGAGCCATCCTCAAGTTTGCATATTGGATGGGTCACTCTTTCATTGTTGTTTCCTTCTTGTTGTCTACATGATACATCTCGCGAATGGAGGAGCGACATTGGAGATTGGCTCTATGGACCTTCACATTTAGGAGCACTTGCACTTATTGGATGTACCTTCGAAACTCCACTCTTGCCACGACATCAAGCATTGGTACACCACCACCTCCATATTTGTTGATTGTGCTCACACTTGTTATGCTCGATGGACATATCATACTCACCACAAGTTTGCACCCTATGCATGGATTGACTCACATTATGATTGCCTTGTTGCATCTTGTATTCCCATGTCATCCATGATATATGAGCTTGCTCACTTCCTTAGTAAATTTTTTGTGATCTTCCTTGATGGCATAATCATGATCACATTGCCCATCATCAATTGCATGATAACTTAAACATATTGAGCATCCATTGCCATGTTCGTGCTTTTGATGCACCATCCCATTATGACATCATTTTGCACAATGGTCACATTCATCATATTCACAACACCTTTGTGCATGCCTCGAATGAATTTGCTCACATGAATGCTTTACATCTCATTCTACATCTTTTGGATAAGCATCTTGTGCCTTGCCACGCACTATCTTGCCGCACGGACTCATTCTTACATGATGGACACTTTGTGTGCGTGATGAGGACATCAATACCATTGTTACACCCACAACCCCTGCTGCTATACATACTGGACCAATTACTAGAGCTCGCGCACGCCAACTAAATTACCAGGTACTTTCATTTCTTGGTAATGATTCTAATGTTCATGAGAATATGATGCTGCCTAAATTGGATACATTTGTTTTGCTTACAAATGAAGGGCCTAGCTTGGAGGATGAACATTGGAGCAAGAACAAGCATGGAGATGATGGCATGCGCAAGGGGAACAAGAATGGAGTTACAAGTGATGATTTCAGGTCTTTGAAGCCACCATAATGAGTGCATGAAGCCTTGGACGAAATATACAAGATGTCACTTCATAAATTTCGTCCAGAGGCTATTATAGGTGCTGCGTCACCTTTTTATTGGGCCAGGCCCATGTAATTTCGAAATACATAAGTATAGGCTATTTTTAGAGTCCGTATGTGTGGGGAAACAAGAGATAGGGTTGATTTCAGACCCCTCCACCAAGGGCCACGAAATTCCCCCTCTCTTCCTCCATATATACAGCCCTTAGGGCACCGTTTAGACTTTGGGTTTTGTTTAGATTAAAGTTCGCCATAGCTGCAACTTCGCGTACTTCGTTTGTGTTCAACGACCAGACAAAGGCGTCACAGAACCCCACCTTGATCAATAAAGCTTTCATCATATATTCGCAATATCCAGATTGCAATCTCAGTTTCTTGCTTGTTCTTCGTTTGCTCGCAGGAAACAGACCCTCGTGGTCAGGTTGATCGTGCTCCGGCGTGGTCAATAACCTCTCGGAGTTGGTTTAGCGATTGCTTAGGCGCGACATCCTCACACGTTCGTAGTCAGATCGTCAAAGTCGACTTCCACCAAAGTGATATCCATCATCTCATCGAAAGACGGGACACCTTTGCCTCTATCAAGTGGTATCAGATTTCCAGGTTGCTCGGTGAGATTTTACAGTTTTTCGTAGTTTAGATCGAGTCTTTTCTTCATACCTATAGTCCACGAAAAAGCCACAAAAAAGTTAGGGTTAGTTCATCATATCCGAACCAGTCTGAGCCATTGCATAATCTTTTCTGTATTTGCGTTGCTGAATTTGCGGTTGCATCGTCGTGTCTAGTTGCTGGTCTTAGTGTCTAGTCCTTTAGAGTTTCGAGTTCTGTTCACAAGTTGTCACGCCGCCGCCGCATCATCATCATCACCGCTGCCATATACCACCATCATCATCACCGCTGCCATATACCACCATCGTCACACCGCTGCCATATACCACCATCGTCATCACCGCTGCCATCTACCACCATTGACATCACCGCAGCCATATACCACATATCCACCTCCATCACGCCAATCCGAGTCCACCTGCAACATATATCTGCCACCAGTCCGAGTTCCACCAGATTCATCTCTGCCACCAGTCCGAGTTCCACCAGACTCATCTCCGCCACCAGTCCTAGTCCGAGTCCAGTATTTGTTGCTTTGTTTTCGACTTCCAGATCACGCCATACTCCGAGTCGTGATAGAGAAGGACTCCCGAACTTTCGTGTTACCCGCAGTAGAAAAATAGCTCCAGTTTAAAAAAACTAAGTCTGGAAAATTCTGGCTAGGCAGTTTCTAGACCATTTGTAGATTTTTTCAAAAAAAATTGTTGCGGAGCAAAAAAAAGAGAAAAAGAAGTGCAAAAAAAAGAGAGAAAAAAATTCAGAGTGTGCTCCTCCCTTGTTTACGTGCAGCGCCGTGATTTTGTTAGTGTTCTAGGCTCGCGTCTCTAGCACAGTCTAGCCTAGGACCAGCACAGTACCGTCATTGAGCGTTTATTCAACTTTGCATCTCTCAATTGATTATTGCTGACCCTTTTTGCTACCATATTATAAGCCTTCCCAGCTCCACATACATCTACGTCGTGCGTTTGATTCTCCCTGGTAATCGCTCTATCCAAGCTTTGAGAGTTTTGACTACAACGGTTGTCGATCACCACCTACTGCTGGGTAAGAACTGGTAAGAATTTGAGATTCGCTTGAAGGATTTGTGACACACCACCACCACCACCGCTTCCTAGTAGTCTGTAGAAACATATTATTTTGTGTTTCTATTGCTGCTAACCATGCCAGGATCACAAGCCGATGAGACTGATTGGGAGAACCTGACGAACAAACAGCTACATGATAAATTTTAGCAAATGATGAGTGGAGAGGTGCAAGATGTGCTAAACAGATTTGACGAGGCCATGGAGAAGATAGATGGCATTGAGAAGACGTTCGAAACAAAGCTTGATAGCAAGTTTAATGAATTGCTCGCGCGTTTTCCACAACCACCGCCGGCTGCACCTATCGCACCTCTGCAACAACAACAACAACGCCTCCTTCCGAATCAGTATGGACGAGCGAAGCGTGTTCCTATTGAGGATGACCAAACTTCTGGTGCTGCTGTTCCTGTTGTTGATGCTTCTTTGGCTCGTGCTACTGCTGCTGCTGGTACCCAGGAGGATGATGAGTATGCAGGCGATTATGAGGATGAGGTTGATCAAAATCAGAACTACGTGAAGCCACTAGCACCACCACCAGCAGTTCAACCTCAGGTATATATTCGTAATGGTAGGCCTGCACCACCACCTCAGGTACGAGATGATGTCCATATTCCTAAACTGAAATTGAATATTCCACCATTTGAGGGTAGATATGTTCCTGATATATATCTTACTTGGGAGTTAGAAACTGAACAACGTTTTACATGTTTACAATATCCCGAGGAGAGACGGGTTGTTGCTGCTGTTTGTGCTTTCACTAGTTTTGCATGTGTATGGTGGTCTGAACATTGTAGATTATATCCTATTCCAGCTACTTGGGCTGCTTTGAAAACTGTTATGCGTACTCGTTGGGTTCCACCATATTATCAACGTGAATTACTTCAAAAATTGCAGCGTTTAAGATAAGGAAAAGATTCTGTAGAAGAATATTATCAGGAATTACAAACTGGCATCATTAGATGTGGTATTGTTGAGGAGAATGAAGCTATGCTCGCACGTTTTACGGGTGGATTAAATAGAGAGATTCAGACCATTCTAGAGTATAAGGAGTATACAAATATCACTCATTTATTCCATCTTGCTTGTAAAGCTGAACGTGAAGTGCAGGATCGACAAGCAATGGCGCGCACTAACTTTTCTGCAGGTCGACCTTCCTCATGAACACCGCGTGCATCTTCTACTTCCACTGCATCAGCAACTCCATCGGGTGCCATCTCCAGCCGTGATACAAGAAAGCAGGCACAACCACCATCATCTGCCAAGAGCGCACCTGCCGGGCCTGCACAGAGCTCTTCTTCTTCCATGGGATCAACAGGGCACACAGGTGATATTATTTCTCGTCGTTGTAAGGGAAGAGGTCATTATGCGCGAGAATGCAAATCTCAGCGTGTGATGATTGCTACTGAGGATGGTGGGTATGAGTCCGCTAGTGACTATGATGAGGAGACTTTGGCTCTTATTACACGTGAAGAACATGGTGGAGATGATTCTGATCATGAGACGCAATACATGGCTCCTGAAGACGCTGACAGGTATGAATGTTTAGTTGCTCAACGTGTTTTGAGTGTGTAGGTCACACAAGCTGAGCAAAATCAGAGGCACAATTTGTTCCATACCAAGGGAGTTGTGAAGGAACGTTCTGTGCGCGTCATCATAGATGGAGGGAGCTGCAACAACTTGGCTAGCATGGAGATGGTGGAGAAGCTTTCTCTCAACACAAGACCACATCCACATCCATACTACATCCAATGGTTCAACAACAGCGGCAAGGTTAAGGTAACACGTACTGTTCGTGTGCATTTTAGTATCTCTACATATGCTGATTATGTTGATTGTGATGTGGTACCTATGCAAGCATGTTCCTTATTACTTGGTAGACCATGGCAATTTGATAAAAATTCTGTACACCATGGTAGAAACAATCACTATACTCTTGTTCATAAGGATAAAAATATTACTTTGCTTCCTATGACTCCTGATTCCATTTTGAAAGATGATATTAATAGAGCTAATAAAGCAAAACAGGAGAAGAATAAGAGTGAAAATCAAATTGTGGCAAAAGAATTTGAGCAACAAATGAAGCCTAATAATAAACCATCTAGTGTTGCTTCTGAAATTAAATTGAAAAGTGCATGTTTATTTGCCACCAAATCTGATATTGATGAGCTAGATTTCAGCAAATTTGTTTGCTATGCTTTTGTGTGCAGAGAGGCATTATTTTCATTCGAGGACGTGCCTTCCTCTTTGCCTCCTGCTATCACTAACATTTTGTAGGAGTTCGCTGACGTCTTTCCACAAGACGTGCCACCGGGATTACCGCCTATTCAAGGGATTGAGCATCAGATTGACTTAATTCCCGGTGCTTCACTGCCAAACCGTGCACCATACCGTACCAATCCAGAGGAGACGAAGGAGATTATGAGTCAAGTACAAGAGCTTCTCGACAAAGGTTATATACGCGAATCCCTTAGTCCTTGTGCTATTCCTATTATTCTAGTGTCGAAAAAGGATGGTACATCACGTATGTGTGTTGATTGTAGAGGCATTAATAATATTACTATTCGTTATCGTCATCCTATTCCTAGGCTAGATGATATGCTTGATGAATTGAGTGGCTCTACAATATTCTCCAAAGTTGATTTGCATAGTGGATACCATCAAATTCGTATGAAATTGGGAGATGAATGGAAAACAACATTTAAAACTAAGTTTGGATTATATGAGTGGTTAGTCATGCCTTTTGGGTTAACTAATGCACCTAGTACTTTCATGAGATTAATGAACGAAGTTTTACGTGCTTTCATTGGACGATTTGTGGTAGTTTACTTTGATGACATATTGATTTATAGCAGATCTTTGGAAGAACATTTGGAACATTTATGTGCTGTTTTTATTGCTCTACGTGATGCACGTTTGTTTGGTAACCTTGGGAAGTGCACCTTTTGCACCGACTGAGTATCTTTTCTTGGCTATGTTGTTAGTCCACAGGGAATTGAAGTTCATAAAGCCAAGATCGAAGCTATTGAGAGTTGGCCGCAGCCTAAAATGGTCACACAAGTGAGGAGTTCTCTTGGCCTCGCTGGATTCTATAGGCGTTTTGTGAGAGATTTCAGCACCATTGCTGCACCTCTCAATGAGCTTACAAAGAAAGATGTGCCTTTTATGTGGGGTACCGCACAGGAAGAAGCCTTCACGGTATTGAAAGATAAGTTGACACATGCTCCTTTACTCCAACTTCCTGATTTCAATAAGACTTTTGAGCTTGAATATGATGCTAGTGGAATTGGATTAGGAGGTGTGTTATTACAAGATGGCAAACCTGTTGCATATTTTTCTGAAAAATTGAGTGGGCCTAGTCTGAATTATTCTACTTATGATAAAGAATTATATGCTCTTGTTCGGACTTTAGAAACATGGCAACATTATTTATGGCCCAAAGAATTTGTTATACATTCTGATCATGAATCTTTGAAACATATTAAAAGTCAAGCTAAACTGAATCGTAGACATGCTAAATGGGTTGAATTCATTGGGACTTTCCCTTATGTCATTAAACACAAGAAGGGAAAAGAAAATGTTATTGCTGATGCATTGTCTCGTCGCTATACTATGCTTTCACAACTGGACTTCAAAATATTTGGTTTGGAGACCATCAGAGATCAATATGTGCATGATGCTGATTTTAAAGATGTAATGCAGAATTGTAAAGAAGGAAGAATGTGGAACAAGTTTGTCGTTAACGATGGATTTGTGTTTCGTGCTAACAAGCTATGTATTCCAGCTAACTCCGTTCGTCTTTTGTTGTTGCAGGAGGCGCATGGAGGAGGATTAATGGGACACTTTGGCATGAAGAAGACGGAGGACGTACTTGCTACACATTTATTTTGGCCAAAGATGATACGGGATGTTGAGCGTTTTATGGCTCGCTGCACTACATGTCAAAAAGCTAAGTCACGACTCAATCCTCATGGTTTATATATGCCTTTGCCTGTACCTAGTGTTCCGTGGGAGGATATATCTACGGACTTTGTTTTAGGTTTACCTCGAACAAAGAAGGGGAGGGATAGCATATTTGTTGTCGTGGATAGATTCTCGAAAATGGCACACTTTATACTATGTCATAAAAGCGATGATGTTGTTAATGTTGCTGATTTGTTCTTTCGTGAAATTATTCGCTTGCATGGTGTGCCAAATACTATTGTTTCAGATCGTAATACTAAATTTCTTAGCCACTTTTGGAGATGTTTATGGGCTAAGTTGGGGACTAAACTGCTTTTTAGTACTACTTGTCACCCCCAAATTGATGGACAAACTGAAGTAGTCAATAGAACATTGTCTACTATGCTTAGGGCTGTTTTGAAGAGTAATAAGAAAATGTGGGAGGAATGCTTGCCTCATATTGAATTTGCTTATAATCGTTCATTGCATTCTACTACTAAGATGTGCCCTTTTGAAGTTGTGTATGGTTTCCTACCTTGTGCACCTATTGATTTGTTGCCTCTTCCATCTTCGGAGAAGGTTAATTTTGATGCTAAACAACGTGCTGAATTGATTTTAAAAATGCATGAGTTAACTAAGGAAAACATTGAGCGTATGAATGCCAAATATAAACTTGCTGGAGATAAGGGTAGAAAACATGTTGTGTTTGCACCTGGAGATCTTGTTTGGTTACATTTGCGTAAGGATAGATTTCCTAATTTGCGCAAATCAAAGCTCATGCCACGTGCTGATGGTCCCTTTAAGGTGTTAGAGAAAATAAATGATAATGCATATAAACTTGAGTTGCCTGCAGATTTTGGGGTTAGTCCCACTTTTAACATTGCAGATTTGAAGCCTTATTTGGGTGAGGAAGATCAGCTTCCGTCGAGGACGACTTCATTTCAAGAAGGGGAGGATGATGAGGACATCAATACCATTGTTGCACCCACAGCCCCTGCTGCTATACATACTGGACCAATTACTAGAGCTCGCGCACGCCAACTAAATTACCAGGTACTTTCGTTTCTTGGTAATGACTCTAATGTTCATGAGTTTATGATGCTGCCTAAATTGGATACATTTGTTTTGCTTACAAATGAAGGGCCTAGCTTGGAGAAGGATGAACATTGGAGGAAGAACAAGCATGGAGATGATGGCATGCGCAAGGGGAACAAGAACCGAGTTACAATTGATGATTTCAGGTCTTTGAAGCCACCATAACGAGTGCATGAAGCCTTGGACGAAATATACAAGATGTCACTTCATAAATTTCGTCCAGAGGCTATTATAGGTGCTGCGTCACCTTTTTATTGGGCCAGGCCCATGTAATTTCGAAATACATAAGTATAGGCTATTTTTAGAGTCCGTATGTGTGGGGAAACAAGAGATAGGGTTGATTTCGGACCCCTCCACCAAGGGCCACGAAATTCCCCCTCTCTTCCTCCATATATACAGCCCTTAGGGCACCGTTTAGACTTTGGGTTTTGTTTAGATTAAAGTTCGCCATAGCTGCAACTTCGCGTACTTTGTTTGTGTTCAACGACCAGACAAAGGCGTCACAGAACCCCACCTTGATCAATAAAGCTTTCATCTTATATTTGCAATATCCAGATTGCAATCTCAGTTTCTTGCATGTTCTTCGTTTGCTCGCAGGAAACAGACCCTCGTGGTCAGGTTGATCCTGCTCCGGCGTGGTCAATAACCTCTCGGAGTTGGTTTAGCGATTGCTAAGGCGCGACGTCCTCGCACATTCGTAGTCGGATCGTCAAAGTTGACTTCCACCAAAGCGATATCCATCATCTCATAGAAAGACGGGACACCTTTGCCTCTATCAGTGGGCTAACCATTGTATTTCCGAGTGTTGTTTGTGTTTGCTCCTTTTGCATGTATACCACTTCGGCGACACCTTGGACTGCTTGGATTGCGCCATGTCTTCAACTTCGTCCAACTACATGTCCGTCCACGACAACCATTTCCATGGTGATGAGGTTTTCGATCTGAGGTCAGATCTTTCCAAAGGGGGGGGGGAGATGATGCGGAGCATCCCATGTTCATCCCCATGTACACTCCGACTACTCTCCAAGCCCCAAGAGGACATATGATGAGACCTCAAACATACGCCATTGGACACAAGGTGAATTCACTCCTCTTTGAACCGTCACTTTCCACATGTGAGACGTGGCTACTACCTCATGCATGGACCTTGCCTATACTCAGGTACAACCGATATGACCATGGAGGATCAAAGGACCAAGGCCAAGCATGGAAGAGGAGAAGGAAGAAGAGCCAGCTGCTACAGGCCCCGGACATCCGTCCCGACCCCGGAAATCCGGCGCCCTTCACAGAACGCACCCGAAGCTGAAGCGCGTCAGCCCAGACTTCCGGCCAGAGGCCCGGACATCCGGCTCTTCCCGAGACGCCGGACATCCGGCCCCCAGCCCGGATATCCGGACCCCGCCTATCCAGAGAGCTCTGAGACTAGCCACTCCAGCCCGGACATCCGACACGTCGCGAAGGCCCGGACATCCGGCCCGACGCCCAAACATCCGGCCTCCCCCGCCTGCGTGCAGTGCATCTGGGTCGAGGCCCATGTACCCCTTCGCCCCTTAGACTATATATACTCCCCCTCCACCTACGTTTTAGGGTTGGCAAAGGATTAGCTCATTTGAGATAGATCTTTGCTCGTGAGAGAATGCGGCCTCTTCAGAGAAGATCCACCATGGATTCAAGACCCCTTTACGGGAAGATCCTTCATGGATTCAAGACCTCCTCTCGGAGATGAGGTACCGCCACTTGTATTGTCCTTTGTTGGATTTGGACCGTGTATCTCTTTGGGTTTCTTGGATCTAGCACATGTGTGACCAAATTCGTGTTGGTTGAGTGTTTTCTCTTGCGTTTCCCTGTGATTTCCCTCATTCCCCTCCGCGCGTTCTTCGTGTTCCTCGTAGGGATCCTCTCAAAACATGAAAGATCGGCCCCTAGGCTTCCGCCCTACATCACGAAGCCACTTACCATTTTGCCCTATTAGACTATATATAGACCTCTCCCACCTCCTAGCTAGGGTTAGCATTGATTTAGTTCATTTGTGAGATAGAGCTTCGATCATCCATCCGGATGTACTCCTTTGCGAGGGACCGACACCTCTTTGGAGAAAATCCTTGTTGGATTCAAGACCTCCTTCTGGAGAAGACTATCTTCAAGACCTCCTCACGGAGAAGAACCGGTTACCCTATGTATCGTCCCTTGTTGGATTTGGATCTTGTACCTTTTTGTGTTTCGATGATCTAGCGCATGTGTGACTTTATTCTTGTTGATTGAGTGTTCTCTCGTGTTTCTCCCTCGTTCCCCTCCTCGTGTTCTTCGTATTTCCTCATAGGGATTCGCTCCAAATGTGAAAGATCGGCCTCTAGGGTCCTACCCTACATCATCTTGGTATCATGAGCCACGTTGATCACGTTTTTGGAGCCCCTACCCCGTTTTTTCTAGCTTGATTTTGTTGTTTTCGTCCTAAATCCGAAAATCCCCACCAAAAATAGCCCCAATTTTTTTTGTGATTTGTTGGTGTGATGAAGTTTTATTGGATTTGGTCCATGGATTTGTGTTGCCACGTGTGGATCTAGCTTTCCCCACCCTCTCCACCCTTTTCCATCCACAAAATCGCTCGAATTTGACCTCTCCACCACGAAAACAAGCTGTTCATCCCGTGCCCGAAATCGCCCAGGCACCGGACGTCCGACTGAGTCCGGATGTCCGACGACTATCGGTCGTCCGACCATCTTCGGTCGTCCGACCATTCCTGACGAAACTGAACATTTTCAATTGGGTTTTCCCCCGTTCCATCACCACTTTCCGCATACGCACTTGCATACCACCATCGCCTTCCGCAACCACCATCGCTTCTCCATTTCGCACTTCGACAAGTTTTGACACATTTTGGTCTTTGAGATTTTGAGTTGTGGTTCTCGTGTCCTATTGCGTTTCGGCTATATAGGTACGGTTCGACATCATCATCACCACCGCTCATCTTCGCAAAGGACTCATCATCACGACGGATGGTAACCTCGATGACATCTTTGTCATCCCATGCCATTGCATTGATAACCACATAGCCTTACTTTTGCGTTGCTTACCTATCAAGACTTGCCATTGAGTATTGCCGGCAACATGACTTGTGCACATTAGTGGTCATACACCATAGCATACATACCATATCATAGTTGTGCATATCTTGGTATCTTCTTTTTTGTCACAAAGTTGTCATTGCATACACAATTGCTATCCTGGTTCATGAAGTTTTGCATGAGAAAAGAGCTCAAAAGTGACAGAGCCAAACAAGCTTTTAAGCAAAGAGGGAAAGATAACCAAAGTGCTTATAAGCAAGAACCATAGCATCATACTACATTAAGATTTTCATATACGATCATCTTGGATCATATCACCGAAATACCATACATATAGCATACTAGAGATAGAGGTCATTGCATTTTTGCCTAGTAGGTTGTGCACAAGTTACGTATCCTCCTATTGTGCAATCGTGCTAGCGTTTCTCTAGTATTGTGCAACAAGAGCATTTTCGTGGACTCCACATTTTGCCTCATTTTTGGTTTGCACAATCCCACTTATCTATTTGCGTGTGTGTTTCCGTGTACCACTATTTGCTTGGTCTACTTGTTGCATTTGCAAATTTGTGAATCTTTTCCAACATTATTGAAGCTCACTCATAATTGCATCAAAATTTGTGCCGCCATCCTAACCAAGCTCCACCATAAGCTTTTACTTGTGTAGGTGCGAGAACCGACCAGAATTGGTACCAATTGTGCTATTTCATTGTCCGCATTTGAGTGATCTTGATCCATCTTTAACACCGGTCAAGGTACATTTGGTATAAGTTCTTCTCTTGCCCCCCCCCCTCACATTTTTCTTGAAATGATGGATAGGCCAAGTTGTTCTACCAACCCACTCTTCATCGAGCAAGACGATGACATGTCATCATTCATCACCAAGAGCCACCTCTTTGGTGCACAATGTCACGCCCAATATGCGACCCTATCCTAAAGGAACTCGAAGGTCCCACTAAGGATAGAAGCGCATATTGGAGACGCTTTTGCAAGGTGGATATCATTACATTGTACCATTACATAATAGTTGGGGATACATACAAGAGGCATACAATGCCACACGAATACAACATCATCATACATAAGAGCACCATCCAACTATGGATGAAACACAAACAAAAACTCAAACGACATCCACCCTGCTAGCCCAGGCTGCCGACCTGGAACCTATCCCCTGATCGAAGAAGAAGCAGAAGAAGGACTCCAAAACAAGCAAGCATCGCTCTCGCGTCATGATCATCACATAACATGCACCTGCAACTGATGTTGTAGTAATCTGTGAGCCACGAGGACTCAGCAATCCCATTAACATGGGTATCAAGACTAGCAAAGCTTAATGGGAATGGAAAGGATAAGTGGTGAGGTTGCAGCAACGACTAAGCATATATGGTAGCTAACATACACAAATAAGAGCGAGAAGAGAAGCAACGGAACGATCGTGAAGCTAGCAATGATCAAGAAGTGATCCTGAACTCCTACTTATGTCAAACATAACCCAAAACCATGTTCACTTCCCGGACTCCACCGAAAAGAGACCATCACGGCTACACACACGGTTGATGCGTTTTAATTCGAATCTGGTGTCAAGTTATCTACAATCTCACATTAACAATTTCCCATCTGCCACATAACCGCGGGCACGGCTCTCGAAAGTTTATACCCTGCAGGGGTGTCCCAACTTAGCCCATCACAAGCTCTCACGGTCAACGAAGGATATTCCTTCTCCCAGGAAGAGCCGATTAGTCTCGGAATGCCGGTTTACAAGACATTTCGACAATGGTAAAACAAGACCAGCAAAGCCGCCCGATGTGCCGCCAAATCCTGATAGGAGCTGCACATATCTCGTTCTCAGGGCACACCGGATAAGCGAAGCGTACAGGTACCAACATAACCCAAGTCGCCAAGGGACGGTCCCGCACGGTGCTCTAGTTTGGACCAACACTCGGAGGAGCACTGGCCCGGGGGGGGGGGGTAAATAAAGACGACCCTCGGACTCCGGAAACCCAAGGGAAAATGTCTTAGGTAGGAAAATGGTAAAACCAAGGTTGGGCCTTGCTGGAGGAGTTTTATTCAAAGCGAACTGTCAAGGGGGTCCCATAAATCATCCAACCACGTATGGAACGCAAAATCAAGGAACATAACACCGGTATGACAGAAACTAGGGCGGCAAGAGTGGAACAAAACACCAGGCATAAGGCCGAGCCTTCCACTCTTTACCAAGCATATAGATGCATTAATTAAATAAGAGATATTGTGATATCCCAACATAATCCTGTCCATCATGGAGCAATCTTCAACTTCACCTGCAACTAACAATGCTATAAGAAGGGCTGAGCAAAGCGGTAACATAGCCAAACAACGGTTTGCTAGGAAGGGTGAAAATGTTAGAGGCTGACATGGCAATTTGGGAGGCTTGAAGAACAAGTGATAGGAAGCGCAGCATAGCGATAGAACGAAGCAACTAGCATAGCAATGATAGTAGTGAGATCCAGGGAAATGGTTATCTTGCCTGAAATCCCTCTAGGAAGAAGAACGAGTCCATCAAGAAGATGAAGCCACGAAGACGAACCGAGCGTAGACGAATGAATCCTCACGATCGCAACGAAAGAGGAACTAACGAGAAGAAGCACAACCGGAAATAAGCAAACAACAAGGTAAACACATAACACATAGACATGGCATTATGCACAACCAAACATGATGCATGACAAAGGCTATATGAGGCTACTCATGGCAAGAGATGATGCATACAAGATCAACACAACAAAGTAAGTTTCAATGAGGCCGGAAACAACATATAACTAATCCAGTAAGTCCTCATATGAAAATTTCGAAATTGGTCCAGATCTAAATAAACCTTATGTTCAAGTTGTTAAACAACAAGTTAACATGCACCAAGATGATCTACACGAAATTCTAGTCAAGTTCCATATAAAGTTCATTTAGTTCGAAGCTACGGCCTAGAAGATATGAGCAAAACAAGTTAAACATGGCATTAATGCAAAATGCATACAAACATCAAGCAAACACATACAAAACATGGATGCAACAAGGTAACATGAAAATACATGCAAAACTAAGCAAGTTTCATATAGAGCATACTCAAAACGGAGCAACCGTTCAACACATACACATGAAACAAGTTTAAAGGACAAGCTGTCCAAAACAACAACTAGGCATATAGCAAGCATCGAAACAATATTCTACAACACCTCAACATGAAAACAAAAGACATGGACATGATTTACAGATGAAGCATAACAAAACATGAACACTGAGCTATCTCCAGAAATCACTATAACATGGTAAAAAGGACATGGCAATATTGCAAATAATAACAGTTTCACAGACTTGACAGAAATCACTGAGCATGACAGAAACAACATCAGGTTGCAATGTTTAGAGCTATCAAACAACATGCTACAGGAACTTATCATGGTAACCAAAGGAATGGCATGCTAATACTAAATACAAAGAACAAAAATCCCTTACGGAACTTATTCCAAAGATCAATAGAAAAGATAGTAGCATCCTTGCAAACATGGCAAAAGATGACAGATTGACACATGGCAGGAACAACAATAAGTAGGCATGTTGGTGAGCTGGTACAACTCACCACAGAGCAATACATGGCATGAAAAGGTGACCAATAGTAAGATGACATAATTATTAAGCTAAAAATGGAAATATAATGGTCATAGGGTGCATGGATCACTAGCAAAGCACATGGCAAAACTGAACTTAATATTAACAGGCTAACAGCAACATTATTTAGCAACTTGAGAGCAAGATTACAATAAGCTAAAGCAGGTTATAAATGAAACCAGGGTCATGAATTAATACAGCATGACATGTATAACAAAACATCCTTAGTGAATATCTCCAGATTATGTACAGAATGACTTGTAGCAGCAGGTTTACATATCATCATGATGTGACAGATTCAGCCTAGCAAAACAGAAACAGCAAGTACCCTAATTCACGAGCTCGATGCACTCACTACAAGACTCCCAAAAATACATGGGTTGCACCACTGTAAAGATGGCATGATGTATATCAAAACTCATGTAGACATCAAGCTCATAAGATGCACACACAAAATGCAATGAAAAAGGCAAATCACCAAGTTCTGTTAACAGGCAGCAGTCAACATCATATAGTACTCTTGCAACGATGGTTAGAGCATCAAGATGGACTCAAACAAGCATGGCACAGTGGAATGAAATGAAGAGTATCTCACGATGAACATTTTGATATATAACACGTACAAAATGGAGCAGCACACAAGAAGTTATGGCATGACAAGGTGGGCACCAGAATGCAAGAATTTCGGTACTTGGCAGAAAATTTCACCTCGCAGAAAAAGTCAACCCGGGACGGAGGCGTGCGGGACAAGGAGATCCAGGGTGGGGACGGTGTGTTTGGTTCGTCTCCCTGTGGATCTGGTCCACCCGGACCGGATCTGGAGCGGTTCGGGTCCAGCGACGGCGAGGTGGCCGGAGGCGTGGTAGACGGCGGCGGAGGGGCGAAGAGCTCGGGACGGCGGAGAACGCGGGCTCCGGCGATCCTCCGGTGGCCGGAGCTGCGAGGTGCGGTGAACTCCGGATGGCTGTGGGGCGATGGGGTCGACGCGGGGAGGCGCGGCCCGCGGTGGCCGGCGCTCTGGGCCGGTTGCCGGCGGCAGCGAGGCGGCAGAGGCACGGCTGAAGTCGACGGCGCGGAGCAGCGGGCACGGCGGCAGGGCGCTCTCCCGCGGGGCACAAGAGG
>NC_041383.1:357695817-357711124 GCF_002162155.2 Triticum dicoccoides
GATGACGTGGCGCGCCCTGATTTGTCGGGGTGAGGTGGCTGGCGGTGGGCGGACATGTCCGGTGGCGGGGGGAGAGAGGGGCTAGGGTTAGGGGGTGTTTTTATCTGGGATTTGGAAAGGGGGAAGGCATATATATATATAGGTAGAGGGTGCTACGAGTGTCCAAATGAGGTGCGGTTTTCGCCCACACGATCGTGATCGAACGACCGAGAGCATGGAGGGGATTTGGATGGGCTCATGGGATGTGGTGAATAGGGGCTGGGCTGAAAAGAGAGAGGGGTTTTGGGCTACGCGGTAAACCGTTGGGGCATGAAACGACCTCCAAGTGGAACGAAATTTGACGGGCGGTCTACCGGTGATATAGAAAGGCCACTCGGCAAATCTCGGTCCATTCCGAGAACGTTTTTCTCTCGCTCACGAAACAAGGTCTGAGAGGGGCGCTGGTGCATGCGAGTGTGTCTGTGCTCAGAACGGACAACGGAGAGAACCGGGGGAACCCGAACGGATGCAAGTTTTTAAAAAACATGCAGATGAAATGCAGATGATGACGTGGAAAAAGGCAACACGCAAGCAATGACATGGCAACAACGACGAGTAACTGGAAAACACCTGGCGCAACGAATCCGGGGCATTACACACAACGAGCATTGCGTCAAGAGCAACAAGCAATGACTGACCGCATCGACAATCTCGCCACCGACTTGTGACTCTCCGAGCAACGTACAAGAGACTACTTTGACAACAAGATCGACACTCACAAGCAAGAGAACAATGCAATAATGGACGAGATCCATGCCTTGTTGGTGAACCGCCCTCCTTCCACTTCTTCATACTCAAGATGGAGCTGCTCAAGTCGAAACTCTGACGACACCCTCTCTGGCTCAAGTACACCGACATCGAACACTCTACGTCGGGCCCCGCGTCAAGACCGTCATGCATCTTGCAATCCTCTACACGGTAATCCTTCGCAAGAGCACGTCGACGAGCAAGCACATCGTCCTTAACCAAACCAAGACCCTTTTGCACAAGCTCAAGAATGACAACGTCAACATCGCCAAGAGGAAGAACGAGTGCATCAACATCAAGTTGAACAAGACGCCGAGGCTCAATGTCTTCAACAACAACAACATGAAGCACAAGCTCTTGAGGCGCAACGTGCCCTTCAAGAATCATGTCGAGCCATTGCGAAACGCAACTGCGATAGGCGCAATCAAGAGGAAGCACTTCGAGAAGAAACCCAAGAGCGGAACTACCAACCAAGAGTGCAACGTCAAGTTCCTGCACCTCCTCCTCAAGCTCGACAAGCTCCTCCACAACCTCAAGTTCAACAAGAGCAAGTTGACTATGGTCATCCTCCATGCCAAGAGCAACATGAGGTTGATTATCCTCCACGTCAAGGGCGTCATCATCACCCTCGACCCCAACACAATGAAGAGCAACGCTATGGCAAGCTAAAGTTCACCATGCCCAAGTTCAATGGAAGCAATGACCCCGAAGAGTACTTATCATGGGAATTGAAGGTTGACAAAATCTTTCGTTTGCACAACTATGAGGAAGAGAAGAAGATCGCTATGGCATCCCTTGAATTCCAAGACTATGTGCTCATATGGTGGGAACAAGTCCTTGAGCGCCGAGAAGCAAGAGGTGAACCACCGATCACCACTTGGGCTCAAATGAAAGATGTCATGCGAGCATGTTTTGTGCCAACCTACTACAACCGCAAGTACAACAACTAATCGACAACAGACATGTACGTGAAGGCTTAAGCCCTTGTGCTGTTCTGGTTATACTTTTGTCCAAGCAAGATGGTAGTTTTTGCATGTGCTCAGATTGTAGACCCATCAATGCTATCACTGTTCTTTATAGGCATCCCATTCCTCGCCTAGATGATATGTTAGATGAACTAAGCGGCGCCACCATTTTCTCAAAATTTGATCTTAAAAGTGGCTATTATCAAATCCACATACAAGAAGGTGATGAATGGAAAACCGCTTTCAAAACCAAATTTGGCTTGTACGAGTGGTTTGTTATGCCTATGGGTTTATCAGAAGCTCACAGTACTTTCATGCGTCTTATGCATTTTGTGCTTCATCCCTACATCGGAGTGTTTGTTGTGGTTTACTTCAATGACATTCTTGTTTTTAGCAAATCCATGAAAGAGCATCTAAAGCATGTTAGGGCTATTTTGCAAACTCTTCGCAAGGAACGTCTTTATGCCAACATGAAAAAGTGCACATTTGGTGTTGACAAGCTTGTTTTCTTGGGTTTATTTGTTTCTTCCAAGGGTGTCCATGTTGATGAATCTAAAACTGAAGCAATTAAAACATGGCCCCAACCCACCAATTTGTAACAAGTGCGTAGCTTTCTTGGCCTTGCGGGTTTCTGTCGTCGCTTTGTGAAAGACTTTAGCACCATCGCCGCAGCTTTGCATGCCTTGAGTAAGAAAAATGCTCCTTTCGTTTGGGGACCCTTGCAATCTACCACTTCTGATGAGCTCAAATCTTTGCTTACTCATGCTCCGATTCTTGCTTTGCCCAACTTTGAAAAAACATTTGAGGTTCAATGTGATGCAAGTGGTACCGGAATTGGCGGAATTTTGATGCAAGAAAAACAAGCCATTGCATATTTTAGTGAAAAACTCTCCGGTGCTCAACTTAACTATCCCATCTATGACAAAGAATTGTATTCATTAGTGCGTGTGCTACATGTTTGGGAACATTATCTTAGACCTCATGAGTTTGTCATACATACCGATCATGAAACGCTTAAGTACTTGAAAGGTCAAACTAAGTTGAACAAGCGTCATGCCAAATGGAGTGAATTTATTGAATCTTTCCCCTATGTGATCAGGTACATTAAGGGTAAGGAAAATGTTGTTGCGGATGCCCTTTCCCGCATATGCACGCTTGTCACTAAACTTGAGTTGAATGTTATTGGCTTTGAGCACATAAAAGACTTGTATGCGAATGATCCTTCCTTTGCGACCCCTTATGCTAAGTGTTTGACCCATACATCTTGGGAACGATATACATCAAGGATGATTATCTTATGAGAGCTAACAAACTTTGCATTCCCGACTCTTCTCTTCGTTTGCTCCTTTTGCAAGAGGCTCATGGAGGCGTACTCATGGTACACTTTGGACGCGACAAGACAATCACCACGCTCTCCAAGAACTAATTTTGGCCCAAGATGTTCCGCAACGTCTCACGTTTCACTAATCGATGCTCTACTTGTTGTAAAGCTAAGTCAAAAGCTCAATCACATGGCCTTTACATGCCTATCCCTATTCCTTACCAACCTTGGGAAGACATTAGCATGGATTTTGTACTTGGTTTGCCTAGATCTCAAAATGGAAAGGAATCCGTGTTTGTTGTTGTGGACCGATTTTCTAAGATGGCACATTTCATTCCATGCAACAAGATAGACGATGCTTCACATGTTGCAAATCTCTTTTGTAGGGAAATCTTGCAACTCCATGGAGTACCAAAGACAATCGTCCCGGACCGCGACTTCAAGTTCTTGAGTTACTTTTGGAAGACGCTATGCGCCAAGCTCGGAATCAAGAGCTTGTTCTCGTTGGCATACCGTCCTCAAACCGATGGCCAAACGGAGGTGATGAACCGTACACTCTACACTCTACTTTGTTTGTTGATCAAGAGGAACATCAAGGAATGGGAGGAGTGTCTACCCATCACCGTGGACGCCTACAACCGCGCACGACACTTGACTACCGGCAAGTCCCCCTTCGAGGTCGTCTACGACTTCAACCCGTTGTCCCCATTGGACATTCTACCTCTTCCACTACAAGAGCGCACCAACCTCGACGCGAGCGCACGAGCAAGCTACCTCAAGAAGATGCATGAAGATACAAGGCACACCATTGAGCACTAAGTACAACGACTCGCGACCAAGCTCAACATCAACAAGCAACCCACGATATTCAACATTGGAGATCTCGTGTGGCTACACCTTCGCAAGGACCGCTTCCCCAACGAACTCAAGTCCAAACTCCTACCTCGAGCCGATGGACCATTCAAGGTGCTAGCATGCTACAACAACAACGCTTACAAGATTGACCTCCCACGAGACAAGTACAACGTGAGCGACATCTTCAACGTCAAAGACCTCGTCATACCATGGTGATGAAACTTTCGATCCGAGGTCGGATCTTTACCAAGGGGGGGGGGGAGATGATGTGGAGCATCCCACGATCATTCCCATGGACGTGTCTACATCTCCCATGACACCACTTGGACCCATGACAAGAGATCGAGCAAAGGCTATCGAAGACAAGGTGAACTCGCTCCTCTCCGAACTCCCACTCCGTACTTATGAGACATGGCTACTACCTCATGCGGAGACTCTATGTGTGACCAGGCGTTTGGAGGAGAGTTTCGGATCAGCTACACCCATTGGATAAGACGGCGAGGGCACCAAGTTCAACGGACAAGAAGAAGGCCCGCTCGAAACTCCCAGGCTTCGGACGAGCGACGATGACCGGACGTCCGACGCCCACCGGATGACCGACGCCTGGAAGCTCCAAATGACCAGCCAAGTCCTAGACCTCGCACGCTACAGTGGTCGGACGACCGACGCCGACCGGACGTCCGACACCTCCCAGCACCCGGACAACCGACGCCTCTCCGGACGACCAGCACAACCACTCCTGAGCCAAAACAACAGACGACCGACCGCGACCATACGACCGACACTTGCTGTCCAGAACTAAAACATCAGACGCCCAACCAGCACCGGACGTCCGAACCCTCGTTAGCCTGCGGACGTTCGGTGACCGTCGGACGTCCGACGCCTGTGCGTCCGCCCGTGTGTGGGACGAAGCCACTTACCCTTTCATCCTATTAGACTATATATAGACTCTCCCACCTCCTAGCTAGGGTTAGCGTTGATTTAGCTCATTTGTGAGATAGAGCCTCGCTCATCCATCCGGATCTACTCCTTTGCGAGGGACCGACACCTCTTCGGAGAAGATCCTTGTTGGATTCAAGACCTCCTTCTGGAGAAGACCATCTTCAAGACCCTCTCACGGAGAAGAACCGGTTACCCTATGTATTGTCCCTTGTTGGATTTGGATCTTGTACCCTTTTGTGTTTCGAAGATCTAGAGGATGTGTGACTTTATTCTTGTTGGTTGAGTGTTCTCTCGTGTTTCTCCCCCGTTCCCCTCCTCGTGTTCTTCGTGTTTCCTCGTAGGAATCTGCTCCAAACATGAAAGATCGGTCTCTAGGGTCCTACCCTACATCACATGTCTTCAGCGCATGCACTACGGCTGCTAACTCCGAATCATGCGTAGCATAATTCAGCTCATGAGGTTTAAGCTGTCGTGAGGCATATGAAACAACTCTTCCTTCCTGCATAAGTACTGCTCCAATTCCTCAATGTAAAGAGTCGCAATATACTTGATAATCATTCTGTTGGTCTGGGAGAATCAGCACTGGGGCTGTAACCAAACATTTCTTCAACTCCTGAAAACTCGCTTCACACTCCTCAGTCCAATTAAACTCGGTGTCCTTCTTCAATAACTCCGTCATGGGATTTGCAATCCTAGAGAAATTCTCAATGAACCTCCCATAATATCCTGCAAGTCCAAGAAAACTTCTAATATCTCCAACTAATGTGGGTGCCACCCATTTAGTCACAGAAGCAACCTTGGTAGGGTCTACTGCTATTCCTTCTCCAGATATAACATGTCCGAGAAATCCATCTTCCTTTAACCAAAACTCACATTTGCTGAACTTGGCATAGAACTGATGTTCTCTGAGCTTCTCAAGAACCAAACACAAATGCTCCTTATTCTCTTCGTTCTTCAAGTAGACCAATATAACATCAATGAACACCATGACGAACTTATCCAAAAACTCCATAAACACTTTGTTCATTATGTTCATGAAATAGGCAGGCGCGTTTGTCAAACCAAATGACATAATAGCATACTCATATAGCCTGTACCTTGTGGTAAAAGCTGTCTTTGGTATATCATGCTCTCGGATCTTCAACTGGTGATAACCTGATCGAAGATCAATCTTAGAGAAAACTTTAGCTCCTTGCAACTGGTCAAACAAATCATTGATCATCGGCAGAGGGTATTTGTTCTTGATCATCACCTCATTCAACGCACGGTAATCAACAACCATCCTTAAAGATCCATCCTTCTTCTCCACTAGAAGCACTGGGGCTCCCCAAGGTGATGAACTTGGTCGAATGTAACCTTTATCCAGTAACTCCTTAATCCACTTCTTAATTTCCTCCAAATCTTGTGCGGGCATCCGATACGGTCCCTTTGATATTCACCCGGTGTCTGGCAATAGCTCAATGAATGTTTCCTCCATACTTCGATAACCAATCCATGCCTAATATTATATCCAATCCTTGTGACTCCAAAATTATTAGGTCAGAGGGAAACACATGGCTACCCATGGTTAAGAGTATCCGGTCACACCATCGACTGGCCATATACTCTGCTCCTGGCGAGCTTACTAACATGGGTGACCTAAGGGCTTGGGTTGGCATTTAAATTTGTCCACAAATCCCCTTGGTATGTATGAATGCGATGCACCAGTATCAAAAAGAACAAGTGCGGTAAATGCATTAATCAAAAACTTACCGAAAACTGGGTCAGGTTGATCCTCAATCTCCTCCACGCTGATGTGGTTTACCTGAACTTTGGTGCAATGGTTGGGATTCTTGGCATAACCTCCATTGCCATTACCATTCTATTCTTTAGGACATTCATTGGAATAATGTCCAGTCTTCTGGCACTTGAAATAGGTAATGTGGCTTAGATCCCTCTTGGATGGTGTTAAAGGGTTGTAACGGTTCTGGCTGCTGCCTCCTCCATTCCCATTGCCATTCTTGGGGCCACTATGGTTGTGCGAACTTGCTCCGTTGTGCGTGTGTCCTCCATGGTTGTGGGTATGTCCTCCCGAGTAGGGGGAATAGCGGGGCTTCTGCTGAGCTCCTGAAGTGTACCTCCCATGTCCATACTTCCTCTTGCGATTATCAATATGTTGCTGCTTGCCTTCACTCATAAGAGACCTATCTACCAACTCCTGGTAGTGGTTGAATGTTGCCACCATCAACTGCATGCTCATCTCATCATTCAGTCCCTCCAAAAACTTCTCCTGCTTAGCGGCATCTGTAACTACGTCATCAGGGGCATAGCGAGCTAACTTACTAAACTCATCCACATACTAGCCCACTATATGTCCTCCTTGGCGCAAGTTGCAAAAGTCGCGCTTCTTCATGCTCATAGCTCCTTCTGAAACATGGGCGGTGTGGAAAGCCTGCTGAAACTGATCCCATGTAACAGTGTCAATGGGGTAAGTGGCTGTGAAATTCCCCCACCATGATGTTGCGGGTCCATCAAGCTGATGTGCAGCAAAACACACTCTCACCACTTGTATGCATCCTGCAGTGGTAGCTCTCTTCCAATCTTGCGAAGCCAATCATCTGCAACAATCGGCTAGGTGCTACGTGAGAACACCGGCGGATTCAATCTTAGGAAATGGGCTAGGTGATCAACAAGGGGTGGTGGTGGTGGGTTGTTGTTGTTGCCCTGGTCCTGATTCTGAACTAGTAACTGCATCAGGGTATTCTGCTGCTGGTTCACCTGAGTGAGCTCTGGTGGGAAGGCAAACCCATTGTCACGTCTTGGAGGCATCCGATGGGTTAGAAGGGGTGAGAAAACAGAATAGAATTGGGGTCCAAGAGAGATTCACTACCCATAATGCTGATGTGACAAACACAATCAATTTCACTTCAATCAATAGCACACAAGATCACACAAAGTAGTCTAACCTATGATTACAAACTCGATCGTTGCTAACTACTTGGAGGGAAAAATACTACTAGTTACAATGGTGGTCGTCTAGAAATTTTCATCAGAGGGAGACTCCATGATATCCGCTCCAGCTTCATCAACATAGTCATCATCACTATCAGGGTCGGAGTCGGTGTCTTCCATGATGATGTAGTCTCCCGGGTGGTTGTTCTCCTTCTTTGGCGTAGGGTCTCCCATGAATACACCTAGCTTCTTCTTCAGGTCTTCATTCTTCTCCAGTAGTACAACAATCTCTTCCTTATATCCATCACATGTAAACTTAATCTCCTCCTCCAGCTCGTTGTTTCTCCTCACGAGTTTCTTGATCTTCTTCATGTGGATAATTTGTTGATTCTCCTGTCGACGAATATGATCTCCCATCTCTTGAATGTAAGCTGCAATGGATCCATCCCTCCTGGTGCAAATCATCTCCCATTTGTCATCTCGGCGGCCACATATCTAGTAAATGGTATTCTCCAGCTCCTTGTGATACACCTCACATATGCGTCCAAAAGTGATATGTGTGGCCATGCTCTTTCCTATACTCCAGCTTGGTGCATCCAGGTAGCAATCAATAGGCTCCATTGTTGGCGCAAAGGTCCTCCGAGGTATCCATACTTTGATCTTCCAGCGCTCCTCTTCCGGTACAGATGTAGAGAGAGTCCCCGTGAAGCTTGGTAGTCCGATGTTCAGATACTTAGTGACTTCCTTCAAGTGCTTTCCGAAAGGGGTGTCGTCATCCGACTGAGTGAACTTGTTCCTGGGATCCACCATCTATAGAGTAGAAAGAGAGGAGAATTAGAAATGAGTAGAGAAGAGAAATCCTGTGGCTCATTCTAGTGGTCGCTTCCTACAGTTAGCGTGTGCTCTGATACCATCTTGTAGCGACCAGACCTCAAACGGTCAAGTCTCTGTGCACCAGTGTCATCCCTGGATCGGTAATGCTGACACATACAGTACTCGAGGAATTATAACAGAGTTTCAATCAAACACTTATTACATCGAGTCCTCATAAAGAGTATGATTACAAAAATATAATGGTTGAAGGCCATCTAAACTAGATAACTGCGGAAGCTTCGAAGGTAAAATGAGTCCATCAACTCCAACGACATAACTGAGTGCAAAACAACGACCTATCGCACCTTATTCATCGTCTGAGTAGTCTGCAACATAAGACATTGCAGCCCGAAACGGGTCAGCACATGGAATATGCTGGCATAGTTACACTGTAAAGCAATGGAATGCAAGAACTATATCTATATGCAATATTTGGCTGGTGGAAGCTCTAAGTTTCATGGTTTTGCATAAAGCTAGTTTTTCCCTACAACAAAGGAATAAATTATTTAACTACTCCCATGTTGCCCATTATTTGAGAAGGTAACCCCAACTCAAATCCCAATTACAAGTATCATCATTAACCCAACATCATAATTAATTATAGTATCATGATGAGATCACATTAATAAATTCAAGTACTAGATACTCAAGATGTCCATAACAGGGGACACGGCTAATCATGATCAGTTTATACACTCTACAGAGGCTTGCACACTTTCCCCCACAAGAATCGACCGCATCCATGATCGCATGATCGAGACATAGCCTTTCTAAAGCATTAACTCTCTACTCCGGGTAGACAGTACCACCTACAACCCTCTACATCTGCTAGTCTACCTCTTCAAGAGCTCACGCAACTTACTCAACTATGCCAGAGCCCATAATGGCTTGTGGCTGCACATGGAAGTTTCTAGCATGAATAATCTTATGATCCCTTTGAGCCTGGGTGGTATTCCATAGGATAATCACACGGGTACCCCGGGATTTCCAAAACAGACAACACTGGGTTCCCCAGGTGCCTCAACCAATCCACCCAGATGTATATTAAAGGTGCCACCTTAATGTTGTCCATGATTAAAATAACTCTCAAACTTCCATGTGTGAATCATGATCCAATCTCCGTCTACGAGCATGGCTAAGCAATAATAAGCATAACATATATTCCCGGGGTGATCAAAAGGTATAAGGTTCCTACCTCAAGCACTACAACCAAAACCACATGTTCCCAATCCCACTAATGCAAATATTTGAGGGGCAAAACTAATGCATAGTAAAAACTGGGTATAAAAGAGTATGATCAAAGTGTAACTTTCCTTGCTGACAATCTGCAAACTCTAGAGATTTGTAGTAACAAGCTTCGCACTCCGGGTAATCTCATGTTGTCAAACAATAGCGTACATAAGCAATCACTCAAATGAAACACGAGAAAACCCGAGAAAAGATCCAAATCGAACATGAACAAGGAAACGATTAAACTAACATAAGTCAAAACCTAACAGCAATATTAACATGTGAATTAGATCTTAGCAGTAAGTACACTGGATGAGCTACGATTTACAAAAAGATTCAACTCAAAAGGAGCAATGAAACTCAAAATACGAACGAAACAAGATCGTTTACTAATTTGGACTCAAGTCAAGTTTTACAGTAGCAAAAACATGTTCAAGTTGGTTAACTGGAAAGAACAGAACGATATGAAGATTCTGGCGTTGGTTTCATCTAATTTGTCTAAACGAGTAAAAAGTTATGCTAGTTCAAAGATTCGGGGCTAAATCGCGAGAAAACTAATCGCGGATAAGTCCCTGACCGAAAATAAACTAAAAGAAAAAGACTAACGAACGAACGTTCGCTATCTGAACTAATCCGACGAATAACGTTCGTTAAAACGAACGAACGGACGAACGTCCGCTAAATAATAAATCCTAAAAAAACCAATCTGAAAAAATGAAAAAACAAATCGAAGTGATCCGACGAACCGGAGCAGTTTTATACCGGTCAACGGGCGGGGTCAACGGCGGCGGGCGATGGCGGCGTTCGGCGACGGAGCTCGCGGCAGCAGCGGCGACACGGTGCCGTGCGGGAGGCAGCGTGTCGTCTTGGGGAGGAGAGGGCGGCAGGGCGGCGATATTTAAAGGGGGCCGAGGGCTTTCCTTGGGCGAGGGCGTGGCGGTGGCGGAGTCCTAGCCGGACTCGGCGTCGGCCGGCGGTGGGACTCTTCCCGCCCGGGAGCGAGGCGGCACGCGGCTTGGGCTTTGGCCCGCTCGGCTGGGCCGTTGGCCTAGTCGGTTCAAGGAACTTTAAAAAAAATAGTTTCGCCCAAAGAAAATTCCTAATAAAATTAAAAAAATTCTAAAAATGCCATAAACTATTGCTAAATAAAATATTTAGAACAAAGTGAACATTTTTCTGGCCTAAAAATGCAATTTTAAAAAATGCATATTTTTCTAATTCAAATAAGAGAGCAAATATAATGTAAATAAAATCATAATTTGATTTTAACATTCTTTCTCCAATGTTTCTCTTAGTTTGAAGAAGTCATATTATCTTCTCTCTTTTAGTTTTAATATTGGAAATAATTGGAGAGAACAATAATAAAATCAAATTGATCCTTTCTTCAAATTTGAAATAAATTCAAGTATGATTTTTGTGAAACCTCCAACTCTGTCCTTGGGTCCTTGAGTTGATTAAGATTTCCAGGATCTCAACCAAATGCAAGAATAAATATGACATGCATATGATGATCTATGTATAACATCCAAATTGAAAATTGGGATGTTACACATGGTACTGTAGTACTCAACTTACAATCAACTACTAATACCTAGTATGTAATGTAGTACATACTATATGTTATACAATAAACGTTGAGTTGATCTAGAGGAGGATCACATCATCATAGGAGAGAACCAAGGGGAGGAGCTAAACAGCAGAGGGGTGGATCCAGGGGAGGAGCAGAACCAACAACGAAGGGAGAGCATTGTAATGCTCATGGTCGTCGCTGCCACCAGCGGTGGTGGGTAGCAGCGGCAGTGGCAGGCAAAGGGCAGTGGTGGCGGCCTAGTCCCAGGTGAGGTGGCTCATTGTGGAGTGAAGGGATCGAGAAGAGTGTCTAGAAGGAGGTGATTAAACCCTTCACAAGTAAAAGTGCCAGTTTTTAGTTTCTTCAAGTTAATGTTGAGTTCAGCACATTTTAATAGGCACACAATGCATTTTACACAAGCATAACAAGAGTATGGGCAGCGGAAAGAGTAAAGCATGCAAGTGCAAGAATGTAAAGGGATGGGAGTTGGAATATGCAAACGCAATGGAGACACATGGTTCTGATAGATGGTGCTATCTTACGTCCACGCTGATGGAGACTTCAACCCACGAAGGGTAATGGCTGTGCGAGTCCATGAAGTGCTCCACCAACAAAGGGTCCACAAAGAAGCAACCTTTTCTATCCCACCATGGCCATCGCCCATGTAGGACTTGCCTCACTCGGGTAGATCTTCATGAAGTAGGCTATCTCCTTGTCCTTACAAACTTCTTGGTTCAACTCCACATCATGTCGGAGGCTCCCAAGCGACACCTAACCAATATAGGAGACACCCTCTCCAAAATGTAATAGACGGTGTGTTGATGATGAACTCCTTGTTCTTATGATCCAAATGATAGTCTCCCCAACACCCAACTCTCTCTCATAGATTTGTCCATGGTGGAAGAAGGATTTGAGTGGAAATTAACTTGGCGAAGGCTAGAAATCAACGTTCAAATGGTAGGAATGGAATCTCTTGATCTCAAGACATGAGTAGGTGGCTCTCTCTCAGAAAATGAATGGTGGAAGTGTAGGCACACATTCTGATGGCTCCCCTCTATGAGGAAGGAGGGGAGGAGGGGTATATATAGCCTGCACACAAAAGCCAACCATTACACACTTTTGACCCAACTCGGTGGCACCGATCAGAAATCTCGGTGGCTCCAACCTGTGTAAAAATATGAATGTTAGGAATCTCAGTGGGACCAACGGGAACAACTCGGAGGGACCGATGTGCAATTGCTAGGGAAAACCTCGTCTCGATGGCACCGATTGCAACATCTTGGTGGGATCGAAGTGAAACAATAAGGTAATAGAGAGTTGGCAAGCCATCTCGGTTGTACCGATTGCAATTCTCGATGGGACCGAAACAATTGCAACAAGAGAAAGAGAGCTGGCAGGCCATCTCGATGGGACCAATAACCATATCAGTGGATCTAATTTGTTAGGGTTTGGCTGTGGCTAAGTCCAGAAGAACTTAGTGGCTCCGAATAGGAAAGATCGGTGGGGCCGAGTTGGAATGTAGGGTTTGGACATATTTGGATGGAGAAAGTGGTTGAGGATTTTGGAGCAATATCATTAAGCACTTGAGCAAATAGATCATTATGCAACACCTCATCCCCTTTTAATTGTATTGGCTTCCTATGGACTCAATGTGATCTTGGATCAACTAACCAAAAATGTAGAGTCTTGAGCTTTGGCCAATCCATATCCTTAGCATTCTAAAGGGGTCCACATCCTCCTGTCCTTGCCATGCCATTGTTGAACTTGTTTGAAATATACTAGATAAAACTATTAGTCCAGCAAAATATATGTTAACATTAATTACAAAAATAACCAAGGGAGCACTTGTTCTTTCAATCTCCCCTTTTTGGTAATTGATGACAACATACATCAAGGCTTCAAGTAAATGATGTGATGAGTAGAATATTTAATGTAGCGACCTGACCCGATAAGAGTCGAAGTCTTTGTGCTTACTGTGCTAGTCCCTGGATCGACTAGCTAGCACACAGTACTCGATGAAATAACAGAAATAACACACATCTCTTTATTACATCGATAGTCCAGGAGCTATACATTTATTACAAAATAGGGCATAATCCCAAATAAAACAAATACTGCGAAAGCAAAGTAGTAAATGAGTCCAACTCCACGAGCAAAGGTTGAGTGTAGAACATCGGCCTATCACACCATAATCCTTGTTGGATATATCTGCAACGTGATAAGTTGCAGCCATATAGGTCAGTACATTGAATGTACTGGCAAGTCACATCATAAGTATAATGAACCTTTTTATACATGCAATTTGGCTGGTGGAAAGCTCTAAGTTTAGTTTTGTGTAAAGCTAGTTTTTCCCTATTGCAAAAGATATTATTCTACTTCTACAAAATAGCATAGGATGAGTTGGCAACATTTCCACTACTAGATGCTCAAGTTGTCCATAACCGGGGCATGGCTAATCGATTAGGTTGACACTCTGCAGAGGCTGCACACTTTTCCCCAGAAGACTCGACCACTTCCATGATCGCAAGATCGAGACATAGTCTTTCAAAAGTATTCCCCTTTAACCCACGGATAGGCCGCTATACTTACCACAATCTACATCTGCTAGCCTATCCCGAAAGAGGTAACACTAACCACTCAACTACCCAGAGCCCATAATGACTTGTGGCTGCACACATAAGCTTCTAGACATGAAAATGCGTTTGATCCATTTGATCATGAGTGGACGGACCACTACTGGTGCACCACCATGGATTTCCCATGCATATCCCACTGTACTTCACCACCATTCAAACCAATTTCCGCCCAGGTAGTTCATTAATTATCTTAGGTCCTGTTTACTACATTGTCGCTCATACTTTATAGTGATCACTCCCCAATCCATGTCTACTTTAGTGAAGCAATATAATGTAAAATGGCAGTGACAATGTTGTAAGGTTCAGACCTACCTCAATTGGTGTAAAGCATAGCCATCTGGCATAAATTCCTACCATGCAATCCTACTGCAAAGAACTAAGTGCATAATAAAAACATAGGTAATGAAAAACATGATCAAGTTGTAACTTTCCTTGGTACTGTTAGTTCAACTCTAGAGTCTGATAGTATTCTGCTTTGCACTCTGGACAATCTATCGCAAAGTCAATAAACATACATAAGTAATCATTTCAGAGAACCAAAATAACATGCAAAGCAGAAAGGCTCGGCATAACCGAATGAACATTCAACACACTTAACTATCACAAAAATATTCTAAGTGCAAAACAACATAGGGCATGGGTTAAAAAATGTTATGTGAACTATAGTGCATACTAGGCATAGTAGTAAACTATCACAGACAGATCATAAATGTGTGAGAAATTGTGGCAATGGTCCAGGTGATAGAGTTTGGCTATGGTGACAAAATAGAAAAAGAATCAACTTAATCTAAGCTATAGTTTAGGAGATATAGCTAGTTGAAGTTTGAATTCAAATCTGAATAATTTTCAAATTTGAACCTGGCAAAAGTTTGCAAAGATAATATCACCAGATAGATCTAATTGTGGTGAACAATTTTTTGCTGGTATCAACGAATTTGGATCTACTGTTGAAAAGTTATGGCTAAACTAAGTTTAGGGGCTAATCTGCTAATTTAATGGACTAAACAGAAAGAGAAATATTCGCGAGCAGGTCCTGAGCCATGTGGTGATACGCGAGTGGCCGGATAGTGTCCGCTACGGGGCTTATAGGGCGAACAGTCGCTAAATAAAAAAATAGCTACCACCGCTAAAACAACTAAATGAACCGAGATCGATTTAACTAAACCGATCGGTTTACTAAAACCGTGGTTAACCGGCC
>NC_041383.1:357711552-357729525 GCF_002162155.2 Triticum dicoccoides
CAGCGTGGGCGTCGAATCAAAGGTGGCGGTGGCTATGGTGGTCCTCCGTGGCGGGGGAGGCGACGGGGAGGTGCGACGCGGTGTGGGTTGTCCGGTGGTGGAGGCGACGTGCGTCGGGGTGTCCGGACGGGCGGCACGAGAACAACGAAGCTCCGTACTCCGGCAAGGGCGCGGGGCCGTCGGGGCAGCGTCTCCGGCGGGACCTAGGGGCAAATGAGGCGTCAACTAGATGTGTCTCGACTAGGACAGTAGATTGACGAAAGAAGACAGAGCCGAAGTCTTTTATGGGTGTCGGAGAGGACCGGCGAGGTAGCTCCAGCCGGTGAGATGCAACTGGCGACAACAGGCTGTACGAGCGGCGTGGGTAGATGCGAGACGTCAGGGTGAGAAGAGGGGGTCTGGGGGCATTTGTAGGCGATGGGAGCATGTGCGAGTGCCGCTGATAGACCTTATCCGAGCGCGAGGTGCCTGGCGGTTGCGGGTCAGGAGCGCGTGGTGCTCATCCCGAGCGGGCTGAGCGGGTGGTTGGGGGTGATGGGCAGGGCCCACATGTCAGCGGGTGCAAGAGGGCGAGCGAGAGAGGCGAGTGGCAGGCGTTCGACGCGTAAGGGTCTCGGGCGCGCGGGCGGTCTTGGGCCAATTGGCCGGTTGGGCCGCGGGGTGCTCCTGGGCCGAAAGGCGGAGCAGGCCGACTAGTGTGTGTGTGCGCGTGCGCGTGCGTGTGTGTTTAAAAAATAGAAAGACTTTCGAAGTCCAAAACAAATCTAAATAAAATTATAAAAATACCACAATAATTTCCAAAATTATTATAGAATAAACAAAGCACAGTGAATATTAATCTAAGCATAGAAAAAATTAAAAACATTTTCCTAATGCAATTAATGCACTTTTTGGCAAATAAAATAAATACCAAATAAACTCCAAAACTCCAAATAATATTCTAATGAATTTTTCCAACTCCTTTTTGTTTGAGGAAGTCATTTTATCCCCTCTCCTTTATTTTTTTCTTGAGTGCAAAATATTTGAATATTTCGGAAAAGTTACAAAATGCAATAAAATATGATATGCATTGATCATAATATTAATATCCTAATTTAATAAAATTGGGATGTTACAAACCTACCCCCTTAAGATGAATCTCGCCCTCAAGAATCGGGTTAGCGAGAAAAAAGGTGTGGATGGTCCTGCCCGAGATCTTCTTCTCGCTCCCAAGTAGCTTCCTCCTCGGTGTGGTGACTCCACTGAACCTTGCAGCACTTGATGATCTTGGTACGAGTGATTCTCTCTGTAGTCTCAAGAATCTTAACATGCTTCTCCTCATAAGTCAGATCATTGTCAACCTGAATTGCTTCCAGTGGCACTATATCTCTAAAAGGAATATCTGCCATCTTTGCATGACACTTCTTTAACTGGGAAACATGAAACACATCATGAACTCCAGACAAAGCCTCTGGTAATTCCAACTGGTATGCAACCTCTCCTATGCGTTCCAGAACTCTGTATGGCCCCATAAATCATGGTTCTAACTTTCCTTTGACTCCAAATCTCTTAATACCTCGAAGTGGAGACACTCAAAGATATGATCTATCTCACACTTCATAGGTCACTTCCTTGTGTTTAGCATCGGTATAACTCTTCTATCTGGACTGAGCTATCTTAAGTCTGTCACGAATCAATTTGAGCTTCTCCTCAAAATCCCTGATCAAATCTGGTCCAAACAATTGCGATCTCCAACTCCATTCCACATCAAGGGTGTCCTGCATTTCCTGCCATACAATGCCTCAAAAGGGGCCATCTGCAAACGGTCTTGATAGTTGTTGTTGTATGAGAACTCTGTGCAAGGTAAGTTATCATCCCAACTAGACCCATAGTCTAGCGCGCAAGTTCTCAACATGTCCTCCAGAATCTGATTGACTCTCTCTATCTGCCCATCAGTCTGCAGATGGAAGGTTGTACTGAACTCTAGCCTGGTACCCAAAGTTTCATGTAACTGATTCCAGAACTTTGAGGTAAACTGTGTTTGTTTATCTGATACAATGGTCCTTGAAACTCCATGTAGACATACGATCCTGGTCATATATATCTTTTCCAGCTTAATACTTGTATAGGTGGTCTTAACTTGAATGAAGTGAGAAACCTTGGTCAAATGATCAACTATCACCCAAATGGAATCATAAACTAAACGGGTCCAGGGTAATCGCGTGATAAAGTCCATACCTAGTCTGTCCTATTTTCAATCATGTATCGGCAATGTCTGAAGTAAACCTACTGGTTTCTGTTGCTCTGCCTTTACTCTCTGACATACATCACATATCACTACATACTCAACAATTTCTCTCTTCATAACAGCCCACAAAAGCCATTCCTCAAGTCCAAATACATCTTGGTGTTGCCAAACCTACTGGTTTCTGATGCTCTGCCTTTACTCTCTGACATACATCACATATCACTACATACTCAACAATTTCTCTCTTCATAACAGCCCACAAAAAACATTCCTCAAGTCCAAATACATCTTGGTGTTGCCTGGGTGTATCGAGTATGGTGAGTCATGAGCCTCCTGAAGAATCAACGTCCTGATCTTTGGATCATTGGGTACACAAATCCGTTCCTCAAACCATATGGTTCCATTTTCATCCTCAAGGAATCCTTCTGCTTTCTCTTTGCTCATCATTTCTTTTATCGTAGCGATACCTTGGTCCAACTTCTGGGCTTCTTTGATTCTTCCCAACAAGGTGGATTGCACCTTGAGTGCGGCAACATAACCTCTCGGAACTATTTCCAACTGAAGGAATCTAAGCTCATCACATGACTCCTGAGGTAAACCTCCTGCTGTAAGAGTATTAACATAACTCTTATGGCTCAAAGCATCCGCCACAACATTGGCTTTTCCTGGATGATAATGCACACTCATTTCATAATCCTTTATAAGTCCCAACCATCTCCTTTGCCTGGGTTCAACTCCTTCTGCGTGTAGATACTTCAAACTCTTGTGATCCGTATAAACATCACAACGATTCCCAATAAGATAGTGTCTCCATGTATTGAGTGCATGCACTATGACTGCCAAGTCCAAATCATGTGTGGCATAGTTTGACCATTGGGTCGAAGCTGTCATGAGGGATAAGCTATGACTTTTCCCTCTTGCATAAGAACACCTCCAAGTCCATGGCGTGAAGCATCACAATACACCTGAAAGTCCTTGTGTACGTCAGGCAAAATTAGCACTGGGGTTGTAACCAAATGCTTCTTCAACTCTTGAAAGCTGGCTTCACACTCCTGAGTCCAAACAAACTTGGTGTCCTTATTCAACAATGTTGTCATGGGCCTTGCAATCTTGGAGAAATTCTCAATAAATCTCTGGTAATATCCTGTAAGTCCAAGGAAACTGCGAATCTCACTAACTATGGTGGGTGCCTTCCATTTCGTGACTGCCTCTACGTTGGTAGGGTCCACTACAATCCCTTCCCCTAACACAACATGTCCAAGAAATCCAATTTCCTTCAGCCAAAACTCACACTTGCTGAACTTTGCATAAAGTTGATGTTCTTTGAGCTTGTCCAGAACTAAGCATAGATGTTCCGCGTGTTCCTCCTCATTCCTGGAGTAAACCAATACGTCATCAATGAATACCACAACAAACTTATCCAAGAACTCCATGAATACCTTGTTCATCATGCTCATAAAATAGGTAGGGGCATTAGTCAAACCAAAGGACATGACTGTATACTATAAAGCCCATACCTTGTGGTAAAAGCTGTCTTGGGTATATCTTTCTCACGGATCTTCAATTGTGGATATCCCGGTCGAAGATCGATCTTGGAGAAAACACTAGCTCCTTCTAGCTGGTTAAACAAGTCATTGATCATCGGCAGGGGATACTTGTTTTTGATGGTCACTTCGTTCAGAGAATGGTAATCCACACACATCCTCAAGGTCCCATCCTTCTTCTCCACTAAGAGTACTGGGCCTCCCCAAGATGATGAACTTGGGCTAATATACCCTTTCTCTAGCAACTCCTTAATATGTTTCTTGACTTCCTCCAAATCATTAGCAGGCATCCGATACGGCCTCTTGGAGATAGGTCATGTGCCTGGCAGCAACTTAATCAGAAACTCAATCACCCGATCTGGCGGCATACCAGGTAACTCCTCTGGAAATACATCTGGAAAATCCTTCACCACTGGTACTTCTTCCTGGACAACTCCCGTAAGAGAGTTCACCTGAGTCCTCTTAGGCTTGAGCCTAGATACGTACTTGATCCTCTTCTTCTCTGGGGTGGTGAGAAAAATCGATCTACTAGCACAATCATTGTTTCTCTCATACTTACACATCCAATCCATCCCTAGGATTACATCCAATCCTTGCGACTCTAGTATGATCATATATATGGGAAAAACATGTCCCCCTATGTTCAGAGGCAACTGGAAACATCCCTAACTAACCATAGACTCTGCTCCTGGGGAACTCACTAGAATGGGTGACTTAAGAGCTATGGTAGGCAACTTATGTTTATACACAAACCCCCTTGATATAAATGAATGTGATGCACCAGTGTCACAAAGAATAAGTGATGGAAGTGAATTTACCAAAAGCTTACAATTACTGCGTCAGGCTGCTCATATACCTCTTCCATATTGACATGATTCACATGCCTAGTGAATGGATTGGGCTTCTTGGCTCCAGAATTCCCATAGCCATTTCCATTTCCATTCTGCATCTCGAGCACTCATTGGAGTAGTGACCTATCTTCTTGCACTTGAAATAGGTGATGTGACTCAGATCCTTCTTCAATGGTGTAGAAGAGCTGAAATGCTACTAATTGCCATTTCCTCCATTGCTATTGCCATTGCCATGCTTGTGACCATGGTTGTCAGGACCCCGATCCTGAGTCACACCGATCTAGCATGTAACACATCATATCACTTTGCGGCCCCACGCACGGTATTCCCACGGGTGCCACCTTACCTGGCCCGGGACCGTTTGCGCCTTTTGTCTCATGTATATGATAGTGCCGCTAGCATCCATATGACAAAGAACCCGGGCTGACATGGCTAGTCGTGAACCCAAAGTGGCACTAACTTACAGGGACAGGCATACATGACCCAACAACGAACGTGTCGGTCATTAGTGAGTGAATCCGGGCTGTAGCAACTAGGCTAGCAGGACTCCGTTAATCGGGCTGTAGCAGGCTAACAGGACTCCGGTATTCATCGCGTGACATTTCCCCAAAGGGACAGACACAAGAACGAAGAAGGACACATGCCGGCCAGTCTAACTGTTCCAGAGCAGTAGCAAGCTACCATGGCTCAGTGGAAACACTAGGAGACACTTCCCGGTACGAGAGGCTACTAAGGATAAGCACCTAGATAGTCAGATCCCACACATACCAAGCATTTCAATAACATACACACAATATGCTCGATATGTGCAAATACAAAATGGCATCACAACATGACTCTACGACTCAAGTATTTATTCAATAGGCTCCGAGGAGCGAGATATTACAAACATGGGTCTCATGACCCAACACTTAGAGCATACAGGTCAAAGCACAAGCGAAAGCTTAACATGTCTGAGTACAAACGTCTACAAATGCAAAAGGCTGAGAAGCCTGACTATCTACCAGATCCTGCCAAGGGCACAAGATCGTAGCTGAGGTAACAAGCTAAACGTCGAAGTCCACGCGGTACTACTAGCGAGACTGAAGTCTCTCTACAAAAACATAAATTAAGCAACGTGAGTACAAATGTACCCAGCAAGACTTACATCAGATCTAACTACATATGCATCATTATCAACAAAGGGGGTGGTGGGGTTTAACTGCAGCAAGCCAGCTTTGTCTCGGTGGCTATCCTATACTACGACTGCAAGTAACTCTTTTGAGGTGGCGCACACGAGTCCACATATTCACCGTATCAATACACCACTATGGATCCGCTCCCGTCTCCCTACGAGAACGCCATCCATAGCACTCACGCTTATCTTGCGCATTTTAGAGTATCCACTTTCACTTGTCTATGAACTGTACAGGCAACCCAGAAGTCCTTTACCGCGGACACGGCTATTCGAATAGATCATATTAACCCTGCAGGGGTGTACTTCTTCACACACGCTCTCACCACTTACCGCCGTTTACACGACATGTACTCGGCAACCTTCAAGCGGAAGCCCAGCGAGGATGTCGGCCACGACCTGACTAACCACACAAGTCTCTCGTCCAGGTTTATCGCCTATTCGGGTTCCATCCGCAAGGAGATCCGGCCGGGGTGTCGCTCACGGCCCCAAACGATGTGTGCAGGGTTCCCAAGCCCACCATCCGGGTGCCACTTGGTACACCGGCCACTGTGCCTAGTCTGTCCCAAGCCCACCTGTACCGGGTGCCACTTGGTAGACTACTAACACTACCTACAAACACCAGAAACTAGTTGCAACTCCTGGACAGAGATCATGTTGATTAATAAGTCGAGAGAGTCAATTAAGGATGCCAATGTGTGGTAGTAGCTGTTCATGGATCACAAACACAGAACTCAGTTCCTGAGGACGGCTGCAATGAGACAACCCACCATGTACTCCTACATGGCCTCTCACCGCTACCTTTACCAAATCGTGTTCACACACTTAGCTCTCAACAGTAGGACATGTGCACACACCTCCAATTCATCCCCGATGAATCAGACCTGACTCAACTCTAAGCAGTAGCAGGCATGACAAACAAGCATGAATGAGTAGGCACATCAGGGCTCAGACAACTCCTACTCATGCTAGTGGGTTTCATCTATTTACTGTGGCAATGACAGGTCATGCAAAGGAAAGGGGTTCAGCTACCGCAACAAGTAACAAATATGTCGTTGTTGTCCTAATGCAGTAAAAGAGAGCAGGAGCGAGAGAGTGGGATTGTATCGGAATGAACAAGGGGGTTTTTCTTGCGTGGCACTTCTGAAGATAATATAGCTCTTCATTAGTGTCATCGAACTCATCGTCGGTACGTCGTCTAATGACAGGGGACAAACACCGGCAACAGAGAAAGAACACAATCAATGCAATGCAACAATATGATGCATGAGTGTGACATGGCAATATGCTGTGGTTTGAGCTAATGCAACTAGCAACCAGATTAAATGAAGTTGGTTTGAATCCAAGATTCAAATTCAACTCCATATGTGGATATTTAAATGCCATTAATATGATTTGTGCTAAGAAACAGCTATAAGTTGTTCTAACATGCATGAAAATGGTACAGATGGATAGATTGGATTTTTCTAATCATTTTTCATATATAATTTATTTCATTTGGAGTTACGGTTGAATTTCTATGATTTTTAGAAGTTTATACTATTTTCTGGAATGTCCTGGATTTATTTTAAATCCAGAAAATTGTTAATTACGTCAGCATGACGTCGGGGTGACGTCAGCAGAGTCAATAGGGCTGCCAGGGTCAAACCTGACACGTGGGACACATCAGTCAGTGACTCAGGGGTTAATTAAGGTTAAAACTAATCGTAACCAAAACTAATAATGGCCCGGGGCCCATATGTTAGTGAGAGAGGGGTTTAATTAGCGGGGTCATCAGTGGCTAATGACGACGCCACGTCACCAGCCACCGGAGTTAGACGCCGGCGACCTCAAGCCGCGGCAGAAGGTCGTCGGAGCGGCGCTACGGGCGGCAATGGGTCAAGCCAAGGGCACCAGGGGGTTGCCCTCGCTCGCCCGCATCCAGGGGAGGCACCGCCTGGTCGCGAGGCGATCTGTAGCGGCGGCGGCGGCAAGTTGAATGGCGGCCGGAGTTCAGCCAGGTCCGGCTCGGCGCTAGGGTGCACGGTAGGTCTAACTGGTGGGCGCGCCCGGCTCCTGGGGGTGTGCTGAGCATGGGGCAACGCTCGGACGCGAGTGGCAGCAGCTGTGGCCGCGGCGGCGCCATGGACGGCGGCAGCAAGCTCTCGGGCGCGGCAGCGCTAGTGCTAGAGGGAGAGTTAGACTGCGGGGAGAGAGGGAAAAGGCGTAGGAGCTCACAAGGGGTCGGGAGAGAAGCTCGGTGGGCTCGGGGAAGCTTCTGCGACGGTGAATTGACGACGGCGATCTCCGGGCACCAGAGATGAAAACGACGATGCTCCGGTCGACTGGGGCCTCCTTTGGTCACGTCCGTCGGGTGTGTAGCTCCACGAGGTCAGGGCGGAGCTCAGGGATGCATAGAGGGAGCGAGGGGGTGGCTGTGGCCGCGGTAAACAGCGTCGGCGGCGACGAGCTCCGCTCGGTGGGGAAGAGAGAGGGATCCAGGGGGAAAGTGAGGGTGAGGGAGAGAGCGAGGAGGGTCCAGGAGGTGTCGTGGCATCCGCAACGGCGTCGCGGAAGGGGGCAGGCAGGCAGCTGCGTGCCGGCACGCGCGGGTGCCGTGCTCGGCTTGCCTTTGCCAGTAGGCAGAGGTTGAAGACAGGTATGCCCCTGGTGGGCTGGGCCGCACAGTAGTGGGCATCTGGGCTATAGGTAAGCGCCAGGTAGTCCTTCTCTCTCTCTCTCTCTCTCTCTCTCTCTCTCTCTTTTATTTGTTTTAGTTTTCTATTTCTTCTATAGCTTTAGGGCTTTATTTAAATACCAGAACAAACCCAAAAATCAAGGAACTGCTCATGGATACTGTTTAGAATATTACCAACAGCAAACATTTTAGTTCATGACTATTTGGATATTTAAAATATTTTATTGCATTTAAATGCCCAAATGCAAATAGAGTATGATTTAATCCAGAGCCCAAATATGTCATGGAAAAATGTGCATCACCTCTGGTTACTGTTTCCAGCATTTTCCAAGAATGATGAACATTTTTGGAAGCCATTTGGATTTCTGGAAATATTTTGGTTGAACCTAGTGAATTCCTTTAATGCTAGGGTTTAGGCAATCCCCATTTCAAGTTTCTTTCAAAGTTTAAACATGATGCACATATGAAGTTAGCCTAGTGCATGTCCAGAAGCTAGGGATGTGACAACTCACCCCTACTAAACAAGAATCTCGTCCCGAGATTCAAGCATAGGGTAGAATAAAGGGGAAATGCAACTAACGCAATCTTCACGACCTAGGTTGCACTTCAAATGAACGTTGATTCAATCACCATCTTGTCTCATCGTCTTGCTCTGAGAACCCCAGCCAACATGACAAAGAGAGGATAGGGAAAAAAATCTAAAAGGATCGATCTTATTGAAGGTCGAACAACTTAGGATCAACTCAGGGAATGAGACATAGCAACATCTCTCAAGCCGATACACAAAGCACACATCTAGAGGAATGGAGTGGAATAGATGATGAAGGTTCACTAGGTAGACACCAATTCCAAACTTAAGAGGGTGGTGAATGGTTGTCAACGTAGCGAGGAGTTGAATTGCCATGATACCATAACGAGACATTTTGGAGGAGGTGACTCGTGGAATCATCCCTTAAGTGGCAAAAAGAATTACCTTTGATTCAGAGATCATTGAAACTCTTTGTACCAGCCTAAGGCAAATCTCGAGCGATCGTTTGGAGGGGTTCGGTAGAATGGCATACCCGGATTAGAATGGATGGTGTGGATTACCTTGTTGAAAACAACACAAGGGATGATTTTAGTAACTGGGGAGAAGCTCAACAGTAGATAGTGAGTCCACTTGTTTGAAAAGTTATAGCATAACCGAGGAAACTGAGAGCAATCCCAGTTATTGCCGATGATAACACCTAGCGCTTGTGTGTGCTCTCAAGAACATGAGCACTTCCATATTCATCAAGGTTTACCAATATCCGTGTCAAGGATCCTGGCAACACAACATACCACCATGATGGATAGTGATGAACGATGCAGATGCAAAGGAAGATAACACCTTCTCAAATTTCACTTTAGCGGGGCCAAGGAATCAAAATCTGGAAGATCGACCGAGAGACATTTAGCACTCCGCTTCTAATGTTCTCCTTGATGTACTAGCGTAACCCATTCATAGATATGGTTTGATATCTAGAACATCAAGTAAAAGATCGGACTTCGGGAACACAAAAATCATAAGGCTCAACTAGGGAGTAAATCCTATGAAGTCCTTATGGGGAGGTGGCCAACTTCCTCAATCAAGATACTACAATAATGGGTCTTCCGGTTGTGTGTGTTGGCCACGACATCCACTTACCGGGTTACAGAGAGACCAATATTATAGTTCTTGGGAAACATTCCAACCATCATATCTGCCTGAGATTCAGATCTGGTTGGTGTCAGAATAATCTAGACTCATCAAGTCTAGGAAGAAAAATGAAAGTTTGCAACACAAATCAACGAGATGACGTCGCGAGATTCTCGGGAAATGAACTACGGTAGCAAGCTCCAAAACATGAGCTGGTTCTGCTACACACGTGTGAACACGCTGTCCCAGACAAACATGATCACATGGTAGTCTTACAATAAAACACTACCGAGTTTTGGTAGGGAACCATCATCGAGGATATCAAAGTGCATTCATAAGTCCGGATTAGCTCTTATGAAGGAACTCCTTCTCCTTGAACAAATCAGTCAGTGGCTTGGTGTGCTAGGAAACACATATAGAATGGAGGCGGCCAACCTACCAAACCATAGAGTACTTCGCAAGTGCATGACTGACTTGGAATGATTCCAGAGGAGGTATAAACAAGCCTTCTCAAATTCATGGCGGAGACTTTCATCAAGTGCACATGAATTATAGGGACTCACTTCCTACATCCAAACATATGCTTCACGAACGGGTCATGAAGATAATGCTTATAAAGTTTCCAACACTAGCTTGATGTTCAACATGGATGATGGAGGAGACAAAATGCTGCGGACGGGCTCAACAGCAGCTCATCGGAATTTCCATATCACTGGATTTCCACCATTATGTGAACAATGTGATAGTATTGGTCAGACCAAAAGATGTAATGGTGTATGCTCGAGGGATCAACCACGAGTAAGACAACATTACAAACATCGTTGGTTCTGATTTGATTTGAGAATAGACCACACTCAAATCAAAGATTGGATAAGATGATAGGTCCATTAACTGATCACAGGGACCAATCGGTGAAGATATCATCTTTCTTCAACACACACACCCAAAAAGATATCCCTTAACATGAACTAAGTCAGACAAGCTTTTATCTTCCAACTCTCCAAGTTGTTGTTTGGCTTAACCAACTAGCTCAGAGTATTCCACACAGGTTCTTGGAGTATGGGTGGTTTACAAGAAACCAACTTGATCACGAGCCCAACATAGCGGTCAGGTGACGACCTGGTGATACTTCCGAGAAGATATTCGGAAAATCACGAACCACCGGTGTGTTACCAAGCTTGAGAAAAATCTTGCTTCTAAGGCAAGACGAAATGATCAAATAGGCAAGGGATTGGCACAATCCTAACCCATTGATCAAAGTGTGCACCAGAAATATGGACTAGGTAGCACGATCAATCTTAGAATGGTGATGATTCAATAATCAACATGCTAAGAATGAGGTTATCGTCCATTAACTACCAAGCAACGGGGTTGCTAGGAGTATTGAGTTCACACATCACGATTCACTTGTTGGCACTCCGGCTGCAACAACATGGAACCGAGGAATGGGAAAGGATGGCGAGAAGTATCACTACGTCAAGAATTCACAAGAGGTGGTGCAATTCTCATGACAATCCTGACATAAAGAAGGTAGTACTTCAAGGTAGAACAAACCAGAAGCTGGATTGCATTTGATCTGCGGGATACAACTGCTTTGACCCAATCCTGGATATGGATGAGGTACTGGAGTTTGTTTCTCCTAGTCATTTCGGAATAGAATGGCTTGACGGACCACAAGAGTAGTGGCATCGATGAACATGGATGCATAACTACTCCTGACTATCGATTGATAGACGAGGTCAGAAGACAACTAAAGAGGGACAACTTAAAGGAACATATGATTTTCTGAGTTGTGCATGCATGGACTAGCATGTCGAACGAGTTCAACATATTTCTTCCGGATAACCCATGCAGAGAGGTAGGTTTGGCAGAATCGTAATATAGATGGGGAACTCATCGAGATCACTCTTGTTGTGATCTTTTGGTTCCCGAACTTCTGACATATTGGTTCATGGTATTGGAAGAACGATATACCACGGACCTCGAGGACTATCACAATGGTTACTAATAACCTAAAGGAATGAGCAAACACCATCAACATGAAGTAGGTGGGGTGAATCTCGGGTTCAAAACCCAAGGAGTAGAATACCTACTACTAAGTAGCATCACGGGATGCTTTCGAGAATAAAGGCCAGAATCATCACACTGGGAACACGAACATGTCTAGATTACTATATGATCCCCTAAGACACCTAGGGTCATAATAATAACTCCAACATATATGTCGAGGCAATAGAGCACCTCAACTCACTGATTAGTGTGGTTAACTTGGCCTAAATGAACATCAAAACCAGAGGGAAAGGATTTTGCAGATGCATCAGATTATTTAGAAACCTGGGATGACTCGGACAGCATAACGGCTGCAAATGCTCCAAAAGATTTGAGACATCCTACAGAAATGGTGGCATAACCACTTAGAAGCACAATATCAAGGTTCCGGGATCAATAGTTAACATACAGAAGTAGTAGAAACTGGACTGAGGCTTAAATCCAACAATCTTACAAGTCTATGAATTAGTAACACGTGATCCTAATAGAAAGATGAGAAGCCTAATTCCTTAACCCCGTAGGAAAGATAAGATGACTCGGATCAGAGGGCATGAGGTATAAGGAGTAAAAAGAGCCTTACGTTCCATCCCACAATCAATTCCCTTATATAACTAAAGAATTTCTAGACTCGACTTCGACCAGTTTGGCTTGGTAATCCTACATGCAGTCAAGCTCTGATACCAAAGCTGTCAGGACCCCGATCCTGAGTCACACCGACCTAGCATGTAACACATCATATCACTTTGCGGCCTCACACATGGTATTCCCACGGGTGCCACCTTACCTGGCCCGGGACCGTTTGCGCCTTTTGGCTCACGTATATGATAGTGCCGCTAGCATCCATATGACAAAGAACCCGGGCTGACATGGCTAGTCGTGAACCCAAAGTGGCACTAACTTACAGGGACATGCATACATGACCCAACAACGAACGTGTCGGTCATCAGCGAGTGAATCCGGGCTGTAGCAACTGGGCTAGCAGGACTCCGGTAACCGGGCTGTAGCAGGCTAACATGACTCCGATATTCATCGCGTGACATTTCCCTGAAGGGACAATCACAGGAACGAAGAAGGACACATGCTGGCCAGCCTAAGTGTTCCGGAGCAGTAGCAAGCTACCATGGCTCAGTGGAAACACTAGGAGACATTTCCCGGTAAGAGAGGCTACTAAGGATAAGCAACTAGATAGTCAGATCCCACACATACCAAGCATTTCAATAACATACACACAATATGCTCGATATGTGCAAATACAACATGGCATCGCAACATGACTCTACGACTCAAGTATTTATTCAATAGGCTCCGAGGAGCGAGATATTACAAACATGGGTCTCATGACCCAACACTCAAAGCATACAAGTCAAAGCACAATCGGAAGCTTAACATGTCTGAGTACAGACGTCTACAAATGAAAAAGGCTGAGAAGCCTGACTATCTACCAGATCCTGCCGAGGGCACAAGATTGTAGCTGAGGTAACAAGCTAAACGTCGAAGTCCACGCGGTACTACTAGCGAGACTGAAGTCTCTCTGCAAAAACATAAATTAAGCAACGTGAGTACAAATGTACCTAGCAAGACTTACATCAGATCTAACTACATATGCATCATTATCAACAAGGGGGATGGTGGGGTTTAACTGCAGCAAGCCAGCTTTGACTCGGTGGCTATCCTGTACTACGACTGCAAGTAACTCTTTTGAGGTGGCGCACACGAGTCCACATATTCACCATATCAATACACCACTATGGATCCGCTCCCGTCTCCCTACGAGAACGCCATACATAGCACTCACGCTTATCTTGTGCATTTTAGAGTATCCACTTTCACTTGTCTATGATTTGTACAGGCAACCCAGAAGTCCTTTACCGCGGACACGGCTATTCGAATAGATCATATTAACCCTGCAGGTGTGTACTTCTTCACACACGCTCTCACCACTTACCGCCGTTTACACGACATGTACTCGGCAACCTTCAAGCGGAAGCCCAGCGAGGGTGTCGGCCACGACCTGACTAACCACACAAGTATCTCGTCCAGGTTTATCGCCTATTCGGGTTCCATCCGCAAGGAGATCCGGCCGGGGTGTCGCTCACGGCCCCAAACAATGTGTGCGGGGTTCCCAAGCCCACCATCCGGGTGCCACTTGGTACACCGGGGCACTGTGCCTAGTCTGTCCCAAGCCCACCTGTACCGGGTGCCACTTGGTAGACTACTAACACTACCTACAAACACCAGAAACTAGTTGCAACTCCTGGACAGAGATCATGTTGATTAATAAGTCGAGAGAGTCAATTAAGGATCCTAATGTGTGGTAGTAGCTGTTCATGGATCACAAACACAGAACTCAGTTCCTGAGGACGGCTGCAATGAGACAACCCACCATGTACTCCTACATGGCCTCTCACCGCTACCTTTACCAAATCGTGTTCACACACTTAGCTCTCAACAGTAGGACATGTTCACACACCTCCAATTCATCCCCGATGCATCAGACCTGACTCAACTCTAAGCAGTAGCAGGCATGACAAACAAGCATGAATGAGTAGGCACATCAGGGCTCAGACAACTCCTACTCATGCTAGTGGGTTTCATCTATTTACTGTGGCAATGACAGGTCATGCAAAGGAAAGGGGTTCAGCTACCGCAGCAAGTAACAAATATGTCGTTGTTGTCCTAATGCAGTAAAAGAGAGCATGAGCGAGAGAGTGGGATTGTATCAGAATGAACAAGGGGGTTTTGCTTTCCTGGCACTTCTAAAGATAATATAGCTCTTCATCGGTGTCATCGAACTCATCATCGGTACGTCGTTTACTGACAGGGGACAAACACCGGCAACAGAGAAGGAACACAATCAATGCAATGCAACAATATGATGCATGAGTGTGACATGGCAATATGCTGTGGTTTGAGCTAATGCAACTAGCAACCAGATTAAATGAAGTTGGTTTGAATCCAAGATTCAAATTCAACTCCATATGTGGATATTTAAATGCCATTAATATGATTTGTGCTAAACAACAGCTATAATTTGTTCTAACATGCATGAAAATGGTACAGATGGATAGATTGGATTTTTCTGATCATTTTTCATATATAATTTATTTCATTTGGAGTTACGGTTGAATTTCTATGATTTTTAGAAGTTTATACTATTTTCTAGAATTTCCTGGATTTATTTTAAATCCAGAAAATTGTTAATTGCGTCAGCATGACGTCGGGGTGACGTCAGCAGAGTCAACAGGGCTACCAGGGTCAAACCTGACACGTGGGACACATCAGTCAGTGACTCAGGGGTTAATTAAGGTTAAAACTAATCGTAACCAAAACTAATAATGGCGTGGGGCCCATATGTCAGTGAGAGAGGGGTTTAATTAGCAGGGTCATCAGTGGCTAATGACGGCGCCACATCACCAGCCACCGGAGTTAGACGCCAGCGACCTCAAGCCGCGGCGGAAGGTCGCCGGAGCGGCGCTACGGGCGGCAATGGGTCAAGCCAAGGGCACCAGGGGGTTGCCCTCGCTCGCCCGCATCCAGGGGAGGCACCGGCTGGTCGCGGGGCGATCTGTAGCGGCGGCGGCGGCAAGTTGGACGGTGGCCGGAGTTCGGCCAGGTCTGGCTCGGCGCTAGGGTGCACGGTAGGTCTAACTGGTGGGCGCGCCCGGCTCCTGGGGGTGTGCTGAGCACGGGGCAACGCTCGGACGCGAGTGGCAGCAGCTGTGGCCGCTGCGGCGCCATGGACGGCGGCAGCAAGCTCTCGGGCGCAGTAGCGCTAGTGCTAGAGGGCGAGTTAGACTGCGGGGAGAGAGGGAAAAGGCGTAGGAGCTCACAAGGCGCCGGGAGAGAAGCTCGATGGGCTCGGGGAAGCTTCTGCAACGGCGAATTGACGATGGCGATCTCCGGGCACCGGAGATGAAGACGACGATGCTCCGGTCGACTGGGGCCTCCTCTGGTCGCGTGCGTCAGGTGTGTAGCTCCACGGGGTCAGGGCGGAGCTCAGGGATGCATAGAGGGAGCGAGGGGGTGGTTGTGGCCGCGGTAAACGGCGTCGGCGGCGACGAGCTCCGCTCGGTGGGGAAGGGAGAGGGATCCAGGGGGAAAGTGAGGGTGAGGGAGATAGCGAGGAGGGTCCAGGAGGTGTCGTGGCGTCCGCAACGGCGTCGTGGAAGGGGGCAAGCAGGCAGCTGCATGCCGGCACGTGCGGGTGCCGTGCTCGGCTTGCCTCTGCCAGTAGGCAGAGGTTGAAGACAGGTATGCCCCTGGTGGGCTGGGCCGCACAGTAGTGGGCATCTGGGCTGTAGGTAAGCGCCAGGTAGTCCTTCTCTCTCTCTCTCTCTCTCTTTTATTTGTTTTAGTTTTCTATTTCTTCTGTAGCTTTAGGGCTTTATTTAAAATACCAGAACAAACCCAAAAATCAAGGAACTGCTCATGGATACTATTTAGAATATTACCAATAGCAAACATTTTAGTTCATGACTATTTGGACATTTAAAATATTTTATAGCATTTAAATGCCCAAATGCAAATAGAGTATGATTTAATCCAGAGCCCAAATATGTCATGGAAAAATGTGCATCACCTCTGGTTACTGTTTCCAGCATTTTCCAAGAATGATGAACATTTTTGGAAGCCATTTGGATTTCTGGAAATATTTTGGTTGAACCTAGTGAATTCCTTTAATGCTAGGGTTTAGGCAATCCCCATTTCAAGTTTCTTTCAAAGTTTAAACATGATGCACATATGAAGTTAGCCTAGTGCATGTGCAGAAGCTAGGGATGTGACAATGGTGGTTGTGTCCATTTCCTCCATGCTGAATGTGACCTCCATGGTTATGATGATTTCCCCCAAACTTGTTGGTGCCTGATCCAGAACTTCCTGAGTATGGGCTGTAGCGGGGTTTCTGCTGAGCTCTAGAGTTATACTTCCCCTAATCATACTTCCTCTTACGGTTTTCCATGTGCTGGTGCTTGCCTTCGAGAATGGTATCCTTGTCAACCAGCTCCTGGTAGTTCGCAAAGGTCGCCATAGTCAACTAAACTCCCAACTCCTCGTTCAGTCACTCTAGAAACTTCTCCTCTTTGGCTGCACCAGCGGCCATGTCATCTGGGGCGTAACAGGCCAACCTACCGAACTCATCAACCTACTGAGATACCGTGCATCCTCCCTGGCGCAAGCTGCGAAACTCCTCCTTCTTTAGACTCATGGCTCCAACTGAGACATGAGCAGTGCAGAATGCCTGTTGGAACTGAGTCCAAGTCACACTCTCCATGGGGTACGTGGTGGTGTAGTTCTTCCACCATGCAGCTGCCAGTCCATCCAGCTGGTGGGTAGCAAACCTCACCTTCTCAGCGTCTTTGCATCTTGCTGTGGCCAGCTCCCTTCCTATCTTGCAGAGCCAGTCATCTACGACAATCGGCTCGGTGCCGCTTGAAAACACTGATGGGTTCAACCTCAGAAAACGAGTAAGACTGTCAACTGGGGGTGGTTGTGGTTGTGGTTGTTGTTGTTGTTGTTGTTTTTGTTGTTGTTGTTGTTGTTGTTGTTGTTGTTGTTGTTGTTGTTGTTGTTGTTGTTGTTGTTGTTGTTGTTGTTGTTGTTGTTGTTGTTGTTGTTGTTGTTGTTGTTGTTGTTGTTGTTGTTGTTGTTGTTGTTGTTGTTGTTGTTGTTGTTGTTGTTGTTGTTGTTGTTGTTGTTGTTGTTGTTGTTGTTGTTGTTGTTGTTGTTGTTGTTGTTGTTGTTGTTGTTGTTGTTGTTGTTGTTGCTGTTGTTGTTGCTGTTGTTGCTGTTGTTGCTG
>NC_041383.1:357729809-357785146 GCF_002162155.2 Triticum dicoccoides
TGTTGCTGTTGCTGTTGTTGTTGATGTTGCTACTGCTGCTGTTGCTGTTGTTGTTGCTGTTGCTGTTGTTGTTGCTATTGTTGTTGTTGTTGTTGTTGTTGTTGTTGTTGTTGTTGTTGTTGTTGTTGGTGGTGGTGGTGGTGGTGGTGGTGGTGGTGGTGAATCCGGGGTCACATCTCGGAGGCACCTGATGGGTTTACAGTGGATGAGAAGTTAGAATAGAATAAGGGCCTAATGAGTAAAATCACACTACCCATATGCATATGATAGCAATTAATACTTCAAATCACACCAATTCAATTTCAATCAAAGGAGTTCACATGAATAATCAAACCTAAGGTAAGCCATGTCACAAGATTTGACAGTGTCTCAGAAATGAAAAAAGTAAAAGGATCACAAAAGCGAATTCATAAACTCTCATGGTGGTATAAAATCTAACTCTCATCGGATGAGGACAGATCCATCATGTTGATGTCAGGTGTCATTGCATCACTCTCCGTGTTGTTATCTTTGAGCTCGTCATCCTGGTCCTTCTCTTGGCTGACATAATCTCCATAAGAGTGATCCTCCTGGATCTTTTCTCCCTCATCTAGCTTCTCCCTTGGCCTCCTCAGGCTGAAGCTTCAAGTCGTCGATCTTCTCTTGCAGTGTGTGTAGCTCTCCCTCATGCTTGATGTGAGCGTCCTAGAGCTCCTTCTCGAGCTCGGCCTTGCGGGTCATGAGGTTCTTGGTGACAATCATGTTGTCGGCCAGTTCTAACTCCATCATGCGAATGTGCTCCTCCATGTCCTGGATATGGGATGCTATCGTCTCGTCCTTTAGGGTACGCGCCATGTCTCGATTCGAGTCGTGGCATCCATACATGACAAAGGAGGTCTTCTTGAGGCCCTCGTCATACTCCTCCCGAATGCGTCTGAGAGCAATGTGATCAGCGATGCCCCTGCCCGGGCCCCATGATGCAGTATCCATATGGAAATAAATGGGCTCGATGCGGTCTCCGATGATGCGTCAGGGGATATGGGCATTGATCCTCCATGCGTCTCCTCGAGCAAGGTGGCTGTGAAGGTTCCAGTGAATGTGTGAAGTCCGATCTTCAAGTGCTTCACGATCTTCATCAGTTGCCGCAAAGGGCATGGTCTCATCGGGCTGCTCAAACTGAACAATGGTGGAGGACATCTACATTTTGAAAGAGAGAAGAAATTAGTAAGGAAGTAGAGAAGGTATGAGACCAAAGGATATATAGGGAAACTGTAAAAATAAAGTTTTCATTATACGGCTTTCCATTTTCTAGGGGTCGCGTCCTACAGTCAACGTGTGCTCTAATACCATATTGTAGCGACCCTACCCGGTAAGAGTCGAAGTCTCTGTGCTTACTGTGCTTGTCCCTGGATCGACTTGCTAGCACACACAGTACTCGATGAAATAATAGAAATAACACACATCTCTTTATTACGTCGATAGTCCAGGATCTATACATTTATTAAAAAATAGGGCACAATGCCAACTAAAACAAATACTACAGAAGCAAAGTAGTAAATGAGTCCAGCTCCACGAGCAAAGGTTGAGTGTAGAACATCGGCCTATCACACCTTAACCCTCGTCGGATATATCTGCGACGTGATAAGTTGCAGCCATATAGGTCAGTACATTGAATGTACTGGCAAGTCACATCATAAGTATAACAAAACTATTTGTACATGCAATTTGGCTAGTGGAAAGCTCTAAGTTTAGTTTTGCATAAAGCTAGTTTTTCCCTATTGCAAAAGATATTATTCTACTTCTACAAAATAGCATAGGATGAGTTGGCAACCCAACTCAATCCATTCCCAAAGTTCATTTAAAACCCACTGTTTAAATTAAGGGTGATGAGATCTCCCAGCATTTCCACTACTAGATGATCAAGTTGTTCGTAATTGGGGACACGGTAAATCGATTAGGTTGATAGTATGCAGAGGTTGCACACTTCTCCCCACAAGACTCGACCACTTCCATGCAATCCTATCGCAAAGAAGTAAGTGCATAAGAAAAACATAGGTAATGAAAACATGATGAAGATACTTCCCTTGGTACTGTTGTTTCAACTCTAGAGACTGATAGTATTCTGCTTCGCACTCCAGACAATCTATCGCAAAGTAAATAAACATACAGAAGCAATCATTTCAGAGAACCAAACATGCAAAGCAGAAAGGCTCGAAAGAACAAAATGAACATACAACACACTTAACTATCACAAAATATACTAAGTGCAAAAACAACATAGGGCATGGGTTCAAAAATGTGATGTGAACTATAGTGCATACTAGGCATAGTAGTAAACTATCAAGGGCACATCCTAAGTGTGTGGAAAATACTGTGGAAATGGTCTAGGTGATAGGGTTTGGCTACATGACAAAGTGCAAAAAGAATCAAGTCAATCTGAGCGACGGCTTAGGAGATATGGCCAGTTGAAGTTTGGATTCATATCTAAATAAATTTCAAATTTGAATTTGGTAAAAGTTTGCAATGATAATATCACCGGATAGATCTAATTGTGATGAAGAATTTGCCACTGGTTTCTTCGAATCTGGATCTACTGTGGATAAGTTATGGCCAAACTAAGTTTAGGCGCTAATATGCTGATTTAAAGGACTAAACAGAAAGAAAGATAATCGCAAGCAGGTCCTCGGACACATGGTGATATGCGAGTGGCCGGAGAGTGTCCACATAAAGCTAGTTTTTCCCTATTGCAAAAGATATTATTCTACTTCTACAAAATAGCATAGGATGAGTTGGCAACCCAACTCAATCCATTCCCAAAGTTTATTTAAAACCCATTGTTTAAATTCAGGGTGATGAGATCTCCCGGCGTTTCCACTACTAGATGCTCAAGTTGTCCATAACCGGAGACACGGTTAATCGATTAGGTTGACACTATGCAGAGGTTGCACACTTCTCCCCACAAGACTCGACCACTTCCATGATCGGAAGATCGAGACATAGTCTTTCGAAAGTATTTCCCCTTAACCCATGGGTAGGCCAGTACACCTACCATAATCTACATGTGCTATCCAATCTCGGAAGAGGTCACGCTATCTACTCAACTAAGCCAGAGCCCATAATGGCTTGTGGTTGCACACGTAAGCTTCTAGACATGAAAATACATTTGATCCCTTTGATCCTGAGTGGACGGACCAATAGTGGTGCACCACCATGGATTTCCCATGCATGCCCCACTGTACTTCACCACCATTCAAACCAATTTCCTCCCTGGTAGTTCATTAATTATCTTAGGTCTTGTTTACTACATTGTCACTCATACTTTATAGCGATCACTCCCCAATCCACGTCTACTTTAGCAAAACAATATAATGTAAAACGGCGGCAACAATGTTGTAAGGTTCAGACCTACCTCAATAGGTGTAAAGCATAGCCATCCGGCATAAGTTCCTACCATGCAATCCTACCACAAAGAAGTAAGTGCATAAGAAAAACATAGGTAATGAAAACATGATGAAGATGTAACTTCCCTTGGTACTGTTGGTTCAACTCTAGGGACTGATATTATTCTGCTTCGCACTCTAGACAATCTATCGCAAAGTAAATAAACATACAGAAGCAATCATTTCAGAGAACCAAACGTGCAAATCAGAAAGGCTCGAAAGAACAAAATGAACATACAACACACTTAACTATCACAAAAATATACTAAGTGCAAAAAAAAAACATCAGGCATGGGTTCAAAAATGTGATGTGAACTATAGTGCATACTAGGCATAGTAGTAAACTATCACGGGCAGATCCTAAGTGTGTGGAAAATATTGTGGCAATGGTCCAGGTGATAGGGTTTGGCTAGATGACAAAGTGCAAAAAGAATCAACTCAATCTGAGCGACGGTTTAGGAGATATGGCCAGTTGATGTCTGAATTCATATCTAAATAAATTTCAAATTTGAATTTGGTAAAAGTTTGCAATGATAATATCACCGGATAGATCTAACTGTGATGAAGAATTTGCCACTGGTTTCTTCGAATTTGGATCTACTGTGGATAAGTTATGGCTAAACTAAGTTTAGGGGCTAATATGCTAATTTAAAGGACTAAAAAGAAAGAAAGATAATCGCGAGCATGTCCTCAGCCACATGGTGATATGCGAGTGGCCGGAGAGTGTCCGCTGCGGGGCTTATAGGGCGAACAACCACTAAATAAAAAAAACAGCTACCACGGCTAAATGAAACTAAATAAATCGAGATCGATTTAACTAAACCGATCGGTTTACTAAAACTGCATTCAACTGGCCGGTTCAAAAAAAACTAAATGAACGTGATGTAGGGTAGAACCCTAGATGCCCGATCTTTCATGATTGGAGGGGATCCTACGAAGAACACGAGGGAAAACACGAGGGAAAACGCGAGAGAAATCACTCAAACCAACAAGATACGATTACACATGTGCTAGATCCGGAACACAAAGAGATACACGATCCACGATCAACAAAGGACGATACAAGTAGCTAGTCTTCTCCATGAGGAGGTCTTGAGGGTGTTCCCATGAAGGGTCTTGAATCCAAGATGGATCTTCTCGGTAGAAGTCGCGGTCTCTCTCGGTGGAGTAGATCCGGATGGATGAGCAAAGCTCTATCTCGGAGATGAGCTAAGCCAATGCTAACCCTAGAAAGAGGGAGGAGAAGGAGTATTTATAGTCTAAGTGGACAAAGGGGTACATGGGCTTCGGCCCAATACGCAGTCAACACAGAGGTGTCGGACGTCCAACGGTCACCGGTCGTCCGATGGCTCGCGAGGGTCCGGACGTCTGGTACTTGTCGGAAGTCCGACGTTTCGGCTCTGGTCAGGTTGTGTCGGTTTTCCAGTCGGGATCGGACGTCCGATGTTTTGGCTCGTTGATGGGGGTGTCAGTCGTCCGGTGGTGCTCGGCCATCCGGGCGTTGGGAGGTGTTGAATGTCCGATCGGCGTCGGTCGTCTAGTCGTTGGAGCGTGCGTAGGCTAGGACTTAGCAGGCCGGTTGGAGCCTCCAGGCGTCAGGCGTCCGAGAGGCGTTGGTCGTCCGATGGTTGGGAGTTTCGAGCAGTCCTTCTTCTTGGTCCTTGTACTTGGTGTCCTCGCCGTCTTGTCCGTTGGGTGCAGCTGTTCCGTGGCTTTCCTCCAAACACATGATCACATGTAGGGTCTCCGCTTGAGGTAGTAGCCATGTCTCCTATGTAGAAAGTGGTAGTTCAGAGAGGAGCGAGTTCACCTTATCTTCGATAGCCTTGGCTCAAGCTCTTGTCATTGGTCCAAGTGGTGTCGTGGGAGACGTAGGTAGGTCCATGGGGATGACGTTGGGATGCTCCGCATCATCTTCCCCCTTGGGAAGATCTGACCTCGGATCGAAAGCCTCATCACCACGGTAGGGAGAGAGATCCTTGATGTTAAGACGTCGCTCATGCTGTACTTGTCGCGTGGGAGATCGATCTTGTATGCATTGTTGTTGTAGCGTGTGCTAGCACCTTGAAGGGTTCGTCGGCTCGAGGTAGAAGCTTCGACTTGCGTTTGTTGGGAAGTGTTCCTTGCGAAGGTGTAGCCACATGAGATCTCCAATGTTGAATATCATGGGTGGCTTGTTGATGTTGAGCTTGGTCGCGAGTCGTTGTACTTGGCGCTCGATGGTGTGCATTGTATCTTCATGCGTCTTCTTGAGGTAACTCACTCGTGCACTCGCATCCTTGTTGATGCGCTATTGTAGTGGTAGAGGTAGAATGTCCAATGTGGACAACGGGTTGAAACTGTAGACGACCTCGAAAGGGGACTTGCCGGTAGTTGAATGTCTTGCACGGCTATAGGCGTACTCGGCAATGGGTAGACACTCCTCCACTCCTTGATGTTCCTGTTGTCAACACGCGTAGTAGAGTGGAGAGCGTTCGGTTCGTCACTTCTGTTTGGCCGCCGGTTTGAGGATGGTATGCCCAAGAGAACAAGAGCTTGATTCCAATCTTGGCGCATAAAGTCTTCCAAAAGTAACATCAAGAACTTGACATTGCGGTCCAAGACAACCATCTTTGGCACTCCATGGAGGCGCAAGAATTCCCTACAAAAAATGTTTGCAACATGTGAAGCATCATCTATCTTGTTGCATGGGCTAAAATGAGCCATGTTAGAGAATTGGTCCATAACAACATATACGGAATCTATGCCATTTCTAGTTCTAGGCAAACCAAGCACAAAATCCATGCTAATATCTTCCCATGGGTGATATGGAATTAGAATGGGCATATAAAGACCATGGGATTGAGCTTTTGGCTTAGCTTTGAGACATATCGAGCATCGGTTGGTGAAGCGTGAGACGTCGCGGAATATCTTGGGCCAAAAGTAGTTCTTCAAGAGCATGGCAAATGTCTTGTCGCATCCAAACTGTCCCATTAGTCCTCCTCCATGAGCCTCTTGTAGAAGTAACAAATGAAGAGAAGACTCGAGGATACATAGTTTGTTAGCTCTCATAAGATAATCATCCTTGAGGTAATAGCGTTCCCAAGATGTATGTGTCAAACATTTAGCATATGGAATAGCAAAAGTAGGATCACGCGCATATAAGTCTTTTATGTGCTCAAAGCCAATGACATTCAATTATAGTTTAGTAACAACCATGCATTTGCGGGAAAGTGCATCCGCCACAACATTCTTTTCCCTTAAGGTACTTGATGACAAGGAAAAGACACTATGAGTTCACTCCACTTAGCATGACGCTTGTTCAACTTAGTTTGACCCTTAAGATACTTGAGAGTTTCATGGTCGGTATGGATGATGAATTCATGAGGGCGAAGATAATGTTCCCACTCGTGCAAAACTCGCACTAAAGCATAAAATTCTTTGTCATAGACAAAATAATTGAGTTGCGCTCCAAAACGTTTCTCACTAAAGTAAGCTATGGGGCGCTTCTCTTGCATTAACGCACCTCCTATGCTATAACCGCTATTATCACAGTGGATCTTGAATGGTTTATCAAAGTTCGGTAATGCAAGCAAAGGGGCATGCGTAAGCAAATTTTTGAGCTCATTAAATGCGGTTTCTTGGAATGGTCCCCAAACAAAAGGTGCATTCTTCTTACTCAAAGCATGTAAAGGAGAAGCAATGGTGCTAAAATCCGTAACGAATCTACGATAGAAACTGGCTAGGCCAAGGAAACTTCGCACTTATTGCAAGTTGGTTCGTTGTGGCCAACTTTTAATAGAATTGATCTTAGATTCATGTACATGCACACCCTTACAAGATACTACAAAACCCAAGAAGACAAGCTTATCAACACCGAAAAGGCATTTTTCCATATTAGCATAAAGTCGCTCTTTCCTAAGGGTTTGTAATACGGTTCTAAGATGGGTGACATGATCTTTGAGGGATGTGCTAAAGACAAGGATATCATTGAAATAGACCACAACAAATACACTAGTGTTTGGCCTAATAACAAAATGCATGACTCTCATGAAAGTACCGGGTGCTTCGGATAAACCCATTGGCATAACAAGCCATTCATATAAGCCAAATTTGGTATTAAATGTAGTTTTCTATTCATCACCTTCTTTTATGCGTATTTGGTAATAGACACTCTTAAGATCAATCTTACAGAAAATGGTGGCTCCGCTAAGCTCATCTAGCATGTCGTCTAAGCGTGGAATAGGGTAACAATATCTAAAGGTGATAGCATTGATGGGACGACAATCGGAACACATGCGATAGGTGCCATCTTTCTTAGGAACAAGGTTTACCGGTACGACACATGGGCTCAAGCTCTCTCGTACATGGCCATTGTCAATGAGTTGTTGTACTTGCCGTTGGATCTCCTTGGTTTCCTCGGGGTTAACGCGGTAGGGAGCCTTGTTAGGAAGTGGTGCTCCGGGTATGAGGTCGATGCGGTGTTCGATGCCTCGAAGAGGAGATAGTCCCAGAGGTAGCTCATCGAGGAAAACGTCTTGGAATTCCTGCAAAAGAGAAGAGAAGACTTAAGGTAGATTGTGAGAGGTGTTAGTTTTTGGTGCCTTGTACTTGCACAAGAGGACATATTGCATAACACTTGATGGGTTCTCACACACTTCTCTCATCTCACTTTTTGTGGCAAAAAGGACTAGATTTTTCTTGTCGCTCATCGTGGAGGCACTTGATTTTGTCTTGTGACACTTACTCTCTTTTTGGTGGTTCGCTCTCTCACTATTCTCTCCATGATGGGTGGATTTCTTGTCAGCGATCACTTGACTTGGAGACATAGGTCGTAGCACATACTCCTTTCCTTTCATCTTGAAGCTATAGTGATTGGTCTGCCTGTTATGGATGATGCCTCGGTCAAATTGCCATGGTCATCCAAGAAGGAGGTGGAAAACGGACATCGGAATGAGATCACATTCCAAAGTGTCTTCGTATGCTCCGATCTTGGAGGAAACTTGTACCATATGCTAGACTTGGATAGTGATGGAGTGGCTTAGCCATTGGACCTTGTAGGGGTGTGGGTGCTTCATCTTGACCAATTGGAGCTTGGAACATAGCTCTTCACTCACCAAGTTATGGCAACTCCCTCCATCGATGATGACCTTCACGGACTTTCCATTGATGTCATCCTTGGTGTGGAAGATATGGCATCTTTGGTCTTCGTCTTGTTGATGTTGAAGTGTCAAGACCATGTAGACAACAAGAGCGGGGCTCGAATCTTCGTCACAAAAGACTTGATTATCTTCATCTTTGTTCACTTGCCGGTGCATGGCCACTTGCTCAAGGGATTCCATTTCCTCTTCACTCAGGAGTCATAGGTTCTGTCGTAGTTGAGGATCATGGTGCGCTTGTTGGTGCACTCGAAGGACTTGTGGCCTCGGCTGCTGCATGTGAAGCATTTGATGGAACTTGTCTTGATGGTCTCATCGGTTGGAGTAGACGATGATGAAGCTCTCGGCTTGAAGTTGCTTGTAGTAGGAGGACGACTTGGCATTGTCGAAGTCTTCTTGTAACTTGACTTGTCGTCGTTGCTTGGTGAAGCTTTTGTCGAGGTAGGAGTCATTGTAGTCATTGAAGCTTGGTTGTAGGAGGAGTCATAGTTCTTGGAAGTGAACTTGGCCTACTTAAAATCATCTTGCACTTGACGTTCCGCTTTGGTAGCTTGATGCACTAGATCGATGAGGTTGGACTAGGGTTGGAAGTCAGCGATCTTCTTGATAGGATGATTGAGTCCATTCAAGAAACGTGCCATAGTTTTCTCATCATCTTCCATGACATTGGCTCGTATCATGGCAATATCCATTTCTTTGTAGTACTCTTCAATGGTCTTTGTTGCTTTCTTGAGGAGTTGGAGTTTCTTGAAGAGGTTGCGATTGTAGTATGTTGGCACAAAGCGCGCTCTCATGACATCCTTCATTTGATCCCATGTGGTGATTGGTGGTTCACCTCTTGTTTCTCGGCGTTCAAGGACTTGTTCCCACCAAATGAGTACGTAGTCTTAGAACTCAAGGGATGCCATGGTGATCTTCTTCTCTTCCTCATAGTTGTGCAAATGAAAGATCGTGTCGACCTTCAATGCCCATGAAAGGTATTCTTTGGGATCGTTGCTTCCGATGAACTTGGGCATGGTGAACTTTAGCTTGTCGTAGTGTTGCTCTTCATTGTGTTGGGGTCGAGGGTGATGATGACGCCCTTGACATGGAGGATTGTTAACCTCATGTTGCTCTTGGCGTGGAGAATTGCCAACCTCATGTTTCTCTTGGCGTGGAGGATTGTCAACCTCATGTTGCTCTTGGCGTGGAGGATTCCCACTGTCTTGTTGAGCTTGTGTTGAAGCTTGGGGAACTTGACGATGCACTCGTGCTTGATATATTCTTTCTTGAACTTCATCACGAAGTGCTTCTTCTTCTTGACGTATTAGGCGGTTCCGGTTGGCAATGGCACGATTTGTATGACGGAGGACACGTAGCGCCTTAAGTGCTTGAGCTTCACGCCATTATTGTTGTTGACGTAATGCAATGGCATCATGCTCATCTTGATGTTGGCGTTGCCGTTCGTGCGTTAACTCTTGTTGGCGTTGTTGTTCTTGTGCTTCCTCTTGTTGGCGTTGACGTTGCCTTTCTTGTGCTTGCGCAAAGGTAGCTTGGTTTTGTTGATGTCGATGTTCTTGCGCTAGAAGTTGCTCTTGAGAATCAATTTTGTGTATAGGATTACAGTTTGCTTGACAGTCTTGGCTTGCGGCTTGACGTAGAGTGTTTGATGTTGATGTACTTGAGCCGGAGATGGTGTCGTCGGAGTGTCGACTCGAGCGGCTCCGTCTTGAGTATGACGACGAGGTAGAAGAGCGGGTTACCAACAAGGCATGAATCTCGTCCATTCTCGCATTGCTCTCTTGTTTTTGTTCGTCGAGCTAGTTGTCGAAGTAGTCTCTTGTACGTTGCTCGGAGAGTCGCAAGTTGGTGGCGAGATTGTCGATGCGGTCGCTCATTGCTTGTTGTTCTTGATGTAAAGCTCGTTGTGCACCGAAGAGCTGACTCTTGGTGACGTAGGAGGTCATGTCGTCGTCTTGCTCGATGAAGAGTGGGTTGGTAGAAGAACTTGGCCTATCCATCATTCCAAGCAAATATGTGAGTGGGAGAAAGAGAAGAACTTATACCAAATGTACCTTGACCGATATTGAAGATGGATCAATGATCACTCAATTGTGTAACAAGGAAATAGCATAATTGGTACCAATTCTCATCGGTTCTCACACCTACCCAAATAAAGCCTTTGGGTGGAGCTTGGTGAGGATGGTGGCACAAAATTTGATGCAATTGTTAGTAAGACTCAATGATGTTGAAAAAGATTCACAAATTTGCAAATGCAACAAGTATACCAATAGCAATATGTGGCAGACGAAAACACACACGCAAATAGATAAATGGGGTCGTGCAACCAAAAAAGAGCTCAAAATGTGGGATCCACGGAAAATGCTCTTGTTGCACAACACTAGAGAGACGCTAGCACGATTGCACAACAGGCGGATACGAAACTTGTGCACGACCTACTAAGCAAAAATGCAACAACTTCTATCCCAAGTATGCTATATGTATGGTATTCCTATGATATGATCCAAGATGATCGAGTATGACAATCTTAATGTAGTCAGATGCTATGGTTCCTGCTTAAAAGCTCTTTGCTTATCTTCCTCTTTTGCTAAAAATCTTGTTTGGCTCTTTCTCTTTTGAGCTCTTTTGAGGACGACTTATGCAAAACTTCACGAACCAAGCTAGCAATTGTGTATATGCTATGACAACCTTGTGACACAAGAGATAATATCAAGATATTAATACCACGATGATGATATATGCTATGATCAACAATGTGCACAAGTGACGTTGCTAGCAGTACTCAAAGGATAGTCTCGATAGGAAAGGTACGCAAAATGGTCTATGGGGTTATCAAAGTAATGGAAAGAATATACCATGAAAGGATACCACGATACCAATATGATATAGAGGTTACCGTTCTTTCTTACGGTCGAGGTGTCAAGCTTTGTAGAGGTTGATGTTGATGACAATATGAGTGGCGGTGATGTCGTCGAATTGGCCCTAAGTAGCCGAAACACGTTAGGAAACGGAAACCACAACTCAAATCTCAAATACCAAAACGTGTCAAAATTTGTCAGAGTGCATGACGGGTAAGGATGGTGGTTGCGGAAAGCGTTGGTGGCTTGAAAAATGGGTTTATCGGAGTGTTGTGGATGGCGTCGCACTGCAGAAGTGGTATTGGAGTGCGTATGCGGAAGTGGAAGTGAACCGGTGGTAATAGCCGAAATGAAAAAAATTCATTTTCGTCAGGGATCGTCAGACGTACAATGGTGGTCGGACGTCCGGTGCTCGTCGAACGTCTGGTTGCGGTCGAACGTCCGGTTCCTGGGCGATTTCGGGCACAGGATGAACTCAATGGTTCGTGATGGGGAGGCAAAATTCGGGCAAAATTGGGCGATTTCGTGGATGAAAAAGGTGGAGATGGTGGGGAAAAGCTAGATCCATGATACGTCTCAAATGTATCTATAATTTTTTATTGTTCCATGCTGTTATATTATCATTCTTGGATGTTTTACAATCATTTTATAGTCATTTTATATCATTTTTTGGTACTAACCTATTGACATAGTGCCCAGTGCTAGTTGTTGTTTTCTGCATGTTTTTTACATCGCATGACATCAATACCAAATGGAGTCCAAACGCAGCGAAACTTCTTGAGGATTTTTTTGGGGCCAAAAGACATCCAGTGGGCCAAGGAAGCACCTGGGGGGTGCCTCGAGGGGATCAGCACCCACCAGCGCGCGCCAGGAGGCCCATGCGCGTCCTGGTGGGTTGTGCCCACCTCGGGTGCCCCCTGAACCACCTCTTTGGTCTAGAAATACACCAATATTCCAGAAACCCTAGGGGAGTCGACAAAAATCAATTCAAGCCGCCAGAGAGTACAGAACCACCAGATCCAATCTAGACACCATCACGGAGGGGTTCACCACTTCCAATGGTGCCTCTCCGATGATGCGTGAGTAGTTCTTTGTAGACCTACGGGTCCGTAGTTAGTAGCTAGATGGCTTCCTCTCTCTCTCTCTCTCATGATTATCAATACAATGGTCTCTTGGAGATCCATATGATGTAAGCCTTTTTGCGGTGTGTTTGTTGGGATCCGATGAACTTTGAGTTTATGATCGGATCTATGTTTTTATCCATGAAAGTTGCTTGAGTCTTCTTTGATCTCTTATATGCATGATTTCTTATAGCCTCGTATTTCTTATCCGATATTTTGGTTTTGTTTGGCCAACTTGATCTAGTTATCTTGCAATGGGAAGAGGTGCTTTGTAGTGGGTTCGATCCTACGGTGCTTGATCCCAGTGACAGAAGGGGAACCAACACGTATGTATCATTGCTACTAAGGATAACAAGATGGGGTCTATATTTACATAAATAGATAAATAGATCTTGTCTACATCATGCCATCGTTCTTATTGCATTACTCCGTTTCTCCATGAACTTAATACACTAGATGCATGCTGGATAGCGGTCAATGTGTGGAGTAATAGTAGTAGATGCAGGCAGGAGTCGGTCTACTAATCTTGGACGTGATGCCTATATAATGACCATTTCCTAGATATCGTCATGGTTATTCGAAGTTCTATCAATAGCCCAACAGTATTTGTTTTCCCACCGTTTGCTATTTTTCTTGAGAGAACCCACTAGTGAAACCTACGACCCGGGCTCTCTTTTTATCATATTTGCCTTTGCGATCTATTTTCTTTTGCATTTAATTTCAGATCTAGTAAACCAAAAATACAAAAATACCTTGCTGCAATTTATTTGTTCCGCGATCTATTTATCCTATCTACCACTTTTACCTCACGTTATTTGCCTATCTTTAGGCGACGTACCCGAAAAGGATTGACAACCCCTTTAACACGTCGGGTTGTGAGTATTTGTTATTTGTGTGCAGGTGCTATTTACGTGGTGCAAAGGGAGGTTCTCCTACTTATTTGTGTGCAGGTGTTGTTTACGTGGTGTGAGGAGGTTCTCCTACTGGTTCGATAACCTTGGTCTCGTCACTCAGGGAAATACCTACCGTCGCTATACTGCACCATCCCTTCCTCTTTGGGGAAATACCGACGTAGTTCTAGCAGACATCAAAAGGAATTTCTAGCGCCGTTGTCGGGGAGGATCTTTAACATCAACCAGGTTCCTAATCACAAATCTCATCTCCTCGCAATTTACATTATTTGCCATTTGCCTCTCGTTTTCCTCTCCCCCACTTCACAAAAAATTGCCGTTTTATTCGCCCTCTTTTTCGTTCGCCGTTTTCTCGTCAGATCTCTTATTTGCTTGAACTTGTCACCATGAGTGACTTTGGTATGGCAGAAAAAGATGATGGCCTAACTCCTAAAATGGAGCATACGGGTAATCTTGATGCCAAAACTTTTGTCTTGGGTCAAGGGAATTTTATGGGAAAAGAACATATCCAAGAATTTTTCAATTGTATCGGAAAATTAAGTCTTGACGATATCCCTATACCTAAAAGGACTAAATCTTATGCGGAAGCTATTTAGGCACTTGTTTTGAAGCTTGAAACTAGATGTATTCGTACTCATCCCACCTTCCAAAGATTGTCCTATGAGTTGCCCGTTATAAAGGATCCTAAAGCTAAAAAGTTACCCACTCTTGTTTTGATGAATGAATTTGACTAGATAATACGGGAAGCTGGGGAAATCTTTGATTTTTATGGCATGAATCGTGAAAAACCCATGATTTATGAAATTATTTATAATAGTCATTATGCTTTAAGACATTTACTTGGAGATAACCAAATCTTTGATGAGAATCTTAAAAATCAAGTCCCCGTTTTAGATATGATCCAACAACTTTTTAATGATGTTAATCAACACTATTCTTGGATCACTGCCGGAAATCAAAGGGGTTAAATTAAAAGCAACTTGATAGTGCTAAGGTTTCCATGGATAATGTGTTTTATGTTTTATTTACAAGCCTCCCGACACAAATACTTCCAAGGAAAACAAGGACAAAGATGACAAAACTTAGATCCTACGCGTCATGCCTAGCTAGGGGTGTAAAACGATATCGCTTGTTGGGAGGCAACCCAATGAATAAAATTTATTTTTGCTTTTTGTTTTCTGTTCTTGTGTGTTAACACAATTATGCTCCTGTTATAATTGTGTTTTTGTGTTTTAATTAGTGTTTGTCCCAAGCAAGGCCTTTGGGAAGATTTGGGTGAAAGTTGATTTGATCTTGCTGAAAAACAGAAACTTTTGCGCTCACAAGATTATTTGTAATTTTTAACAGAAGAGTGTTTTTGAGTTGATTATTTCTGAAGAATATTAATAGACTAATTTCTCACGTCTACCAACTTATTTCAGAATTTTTGGAGTTACATAAGTATTCAAAATATTCAGATTTCTACAGACTGTTCTGTTTTTGATAGATTTAGTTTTCTTTGCGTTGTGTGCTTGTTTTGATGATTCGATGGTTTTATTTGATGAGTTTTTTCCATGGAAAAGTTGGAATACAGTAGATATAATGCAAAAAAAGAGAATAGGTTTGCTACAGTATTTATAGTAGTGGTTTGTTTTCTTATACTAACGGAGCTCACGAAGGTTTTGTTTGAGTTTTGTGTGACTGAAGTTTTCAAGTTTTGGGTGATCTTACGATGGATGAAGGAATAAAGATTAGCAAAAGCCTAACCTTGGGGATGCCCGAGAGACTCCAAGATAATATTCAAGAAGTAGAAAGCAACTAAGCTTGGGGATGCCCCGAGTGGCATCCCCGCTTTCTTCTAGCAACCATCGGTATTTTACTTGAAACTATATTTTTATTCGTCACATAATATGAGTCTTGCTTGGAGCGTCTTGTATGATATGGGTATTTGCTTGTTTTGCTTTGTGTTTTAAGTGTTGAATCCTTGCTGGACACACCTTTTGAGAGAGCCAAAAATTATGTTATGCTTTCTCCTATGCTTCACTTTAATTTTTAGAGCCATGGATTTGCTCTAGTGCTCCACTTATATCTTTTTGAGCATGGTGTGCTTTATTATTTTTGAAGAAATGCTCTCATGCTTCACTTAGATTTATTTGGGAGTTAGTAATATTTTAAGAAATTCTCTCTTGCTTCACTTAGATTATTTTGAGAGAACGAAAAAATTTATGCTCATGACCTTCACTTATATTTGTTTGAGCTTATCAAAAGCAACATATGAAATAAGTCCCGAAGTGATAGATATCCAAGGAGGATATAATAAAAACTTTCATGAAGATCATTGGAGAAAATAAACTTGATTATTAGTAATGGTTTTGAGATATGATTACATGATATGTGAGTCATGTTGATGAGTAATTGTGCTTTAGTAAGAATATTGAAGTTAAGGTTTATGATTCCCTATGCATGCACGAAATCAATAGTTATGCAATGAAATTTATATCCTACTTATGGTACATTATTCGGTGTTACTTATGCTTAATGCTTGGGTACGAGATTTTTCGCTTTTTCGTTGGTTGCTTCTCAATCTTTTTGCTAGCCTTCATTTTGCACTAAGTATGATCACCACTTGTGCATCCAAAACCCTTTAAACCAATTTTGCCTTATGAGTCCACTATACCTAACTATATGCGGTATTTCCATGTCGTTCTAAGAAAATTTGCATGTGCCATCTGTAATTTTCAAAACAAATTTCTCTTTTGTGTGCTCTACCGCTCGCGAGGCTGTGAAGGGTGACCAATATTTTCCATGCTAGATGTGTTATTCTCACGATGAGTGTTTATTCACTTGTCATTGCACGAGAGTTCGACAAAGGTATTAGGGATGCCCAGTCCCGAAATGAATAATGTATTTACTTTATGTTGTCAAATAATAAATTCCTTGGAAAGTGTTGGTACGGAGGGCAACCGTGGATTCGGCTAGCCACGGAAAGTGAAAGTAAGGGTGGAAAAATGAATAAACTATATTTTCTGTTTGAGAACCACCTATGATTTATCTGGCATGGAAAGTGTTGATATCTCTAAGTCGTTTTCGTTGGTGGGAAAAGTATGTCTCTCAAAAATATTTTTATCTGTCAATTTAAGCTTTGAGTTCTGGCACCTCTACAAATCCCTACTTCCCTCCGTGAAGGGCCTTTCTTTTACATATGCAATTTTTATTTTGAATTTGAGTCTCCATTTAGATATATTATAACTGAGCACTTTTCCTGCACTCTCAGACTTTTAGAGTTTTGATCTGTCGAATCATCAGTTTGAGCCGTTTGAGGCCGTCCGATTTGCTCTTAATCCCGCTTGAATCGATGCGTTTGCTAATACCAAACGGTTTCATAGTGGGCCGCTGCTCTGGCGACAATTTTGCACGCTTGGTGTGAAATTGGGCCTATTGGGCTTTGACGAGTCTCGTGGCAGCCTGAAAGAAAAAGCCTACCCACATGACCCTTCCAATCTCTCTCTCTCTCTCTCGCACTCGACCTATCGGCGCCATGTTCTCTGTCTTGCTGCGCTACCCAGACCCCTAGCTCGCTCGCACAGCAGTATTTGCAGCGATAAACTACTCTGCAGTGCCGCTCCATTGGCCTTGCCTGCCTCCACTTTCCTGGCAAAAGGAATTCCTTCGATGACCTCTCCTCTCTCTCCTGACTTGGGAAATCCCTATGTGCGCCGCTGCCGCAACTGCCACCTCGTCCAACTCGTGCGATGGTGCTGGTGTCCACGAGGTGCTTCGCAGGGAGCACGCCAATTCACGAGTTCCATGAGGTGCATGGCCGCAAGGGCATCGACAGTTCGACACACAAATGGTCTTTATGGACCTCGAGCACGGAAAGGGTACCACCATATAATCAGCCACTACCTGATGTACCTAGAATGACTACCAGGTCCATTTCTCTCCCCTTTTCACTTTCACTGATCCATTTAGCTCTATTTGGTTAGTGATTAAAAAATATAATGGGAGCTTTAGTTACAATGGTATGATAAATTTACTATGAGAGAATGATCTATTACCTCATGCCTTTCCACGTTTGAAGCTAACTGTAATTCAATTTGTTCATCAGTGTGATAAGGATATCGTGTTATATTTTATTTACTATAAGCTTCTTTCAAATGTCAACAACTTATATGGTTCCTTGCTTAGAAGGTTAGTTAGTCACCGAATGCATCAAATTCCTTTAGTAAATCCTAACTGATAAACTTGAAAAATCTATACCATGGTTTTGGTTTTTATTCCTGTAAGAAAATGCACTTCTTGGATCTTCTACTATTCTGCCAAGAATGTTTGCCTCTCCATGCTATAATACCTCAAATTCTATTAGTATAACAAAATGCACATTCTCAGTTTCCAGTTAAACTTTCTCCTAACATGAGCAGAAGCTAACATCTTAGCCTCTAAATTCATATGCAAAACCAGGACTGTTACCCTGAATTTAGCAATGGAGGGCACACCTTTAGTGCCCACCAATCAAAGAATTGCAGCGTGCAGCTTCTTCTTCCTCTCATGTATCATCGTTACTCCTCTTTCTTCCCTCCCTGGCTAACGCAGGTCCAGTGAGAGTAAATGTAAACAACTTTCTTCATCAGTTACCAAGAATATATTTACTAATCAGTTGCAGATATATGGTGCAAAATGATAATTGAATACTTATAAATGCCTGCACATTACACACCAATTAAACACCATATAACGACCATTAGCCTGACCTCTCACACAATGTTCTTCTATAAGTATAGAACATATCCAGTACAGATTAAGGAACTAACCAATTCATGCCAAAAGTCATTTAAAAAATTCCTTCGCAAAGGTACCTAAGTTCTCAGTTTATGTTTGTTGTGTGGGTTTTTTTCAGGTCTGACATATTTTCATACCCTTCGTCCAGATGGATAAACCTACCAATCAATACCTCCTAGGGACTATTGAACTTCTGTACCTGGTGATGAATTGAATCGCGGTGCTCACATAGGAATCCACACTGGAGCACTTACTACATACGACCAGGTACCAACAAATTTTGAAGCCATCAGAAGGCTTCTCTCCTTGGGAAGTTTTTTTAACGCGAGATTTCCTTACCAATGTTTCTTCTCACTTCTTCCTGCAGATAGGTGAATCTCGCAATGAAAAACATACAAGGACTCTTCGACCTATAGATCCTGAAGCTGATACAGAACTAACTACAAAAGGTACAAGGGTACTTCCACGTCCAATTCCTCTGACAATGCCCCCAAAATATTCACTCGAAAAAAGATTATAGGCCATTCTCGGTGAACCGGATGCAAGTCCTACAACCAAATTAATCCATGTACTAGGTGTAAGTTGTCCTTCATGTCCACAGTTACCACATCTACTACCTAGAAATAACTTTTCATTCACTTTTTAGGTGGCAGCAAAAGCATATGTTTCTAGATATGTAATGTTAATACAGATCGCAAGTGCACTTGGACTGTCTACTGGGACTTTTCATGAATCCACCCTCGATATAAGAGGTTGGACTGAGATAGAATTACTCCAAAGTAGGGGAAATACTTTTGCAAATAAGTACAGATTCTATGGGGACACTGCACGCACCACATACTACTTTTAAGTATCTTGACTTTCTGTTGATTTGTGGATGCCAATTTTGTCCTACAAGTTACTTTGGTAAGAAGAATTGCATGTAGCTACAAATTAACTCTATTTGGAAGATAGCCAAAAGATCTTAACTTTGGTGTTTGTCAGTTTTAATTTTAGAAATATTTTTAGAGAGTTAAGATGCTTAGAAGTTCCTTATCGTTTGATCCCACATTACATTCAGCTATATTTGCTACTGACAATTGTTTCATCTTCCTCTACATGCCCTATATTGACATCTATTATATTGTGCTAGAGAGTGAAGATAAATATTTAACTTTGATTCGAATGCCCAGTTTTTTGTGATTTTCATGTTGGTAGTATTGCAACACTGTAGTAGCTATACTCCATGTGGCAACTGTTGTGTACTTAGATCATCACACATGGACAATGTGAGGGGCTTTAAAAGCATTGGGATATGCTAAATAGACTTGTGTTTTTGTCCTTGCAGCTACCATTAGGTACTACCATTCTTCAATAGATAATAGTTTTACTTTTCACATTTTCTTCCAACTGACTTTATTCTTCTTCTTATACCGTTGTACCATCTGCTATCCAGTTAGTGAAGGTTTGATGTGTTAGTTCTCTCCGCTTATATGAGCAGGCCAAAGTTGATGATTTAAGTAGCTAAGGCCAAAGCCAAAGTTGTTCCTGAAACTTACGACGGAAGGGCTTTGGCTTTTTAGAGGAGAAAAAAATGTCAAAAGTTACTATTTTTCATAGTTTGCCCATTTCGAAACAAGAATTTAGTGTTTTTGTGTTATTTCTTTTCAATGTTATTGCACAAAAATTGGATGGTGGAGACAACTTGAGTGGGTCTGAGAGGGAGTACTTGTTTTCTTCCATCAATATCTATTTCTAACCAATGCATCATGTGTTGTAGATGGATTGGTGACTAAGGTGACTAGAAGGAAGGGCTCACCCTTGACAGTATTCACCCAAGAAAAAAATATAATCAAAACCGAGTCTAAAGCTCTGGAACAACAGGACTATAGGATTAGTACTCATGTGTACCTTCGCCAACACATTATGAAAAACAATGCGTCACACGTACACCTAACTGTAACTATGTTAGAGATGATGAAAAATTCTACTCCCAATAAGGATATATATTTTCTTGGTTAAGAGTCAAAAGTTGGTTTACTAGACTGGGTGTGGAAGCAGTCTATGTTAAGCATTATTATTATTTGTAAGAGTTATTCTACTTTAAAGCTTGTCTTGTGTGGTGCTCTGAGTTGAGCGCCAGTCTTCTAATACATCTCCAATCCTGAAAAATGAAACCTATGTCACTCCTGACCTCCAAGTCCATAACCGATGACATTCTACATTGCAGACCAAATGAAATTCACCTTTTTTCATTGATTAATACTATGCTCCATTTTTTCATATAGATGGGAAATGTTTTCAACTTTGATTACTAACAAAATCTGGATATGTTTACACACATACAACATCTACCTGTGGTAATACCTATCATTCCATTATAAAGATGGACGGGCGCGGCAACGCGCGTCGTCAATGATCTAGTCTTCTCTTATAAAGCAACAACTAAGGGGCACTATGATCGTATTTGAGCATTGGGTGTAGCTAATGTTCGCATGTGTTTCATTAATGGATCAATGATTGAGCATAATGGGCTAGGGATAACTTGCTTTAGTGTTGATATTTTGAAAGACATGGTTGCTTGTTGGTATGCTTGAGTATTAAAGTCTTCATGTCAAAACTAGACTATTGCTTTGAATCATATAAAAGTCCATATGTCCATGCTATAAAGAAAAGAAATATGATGAACATGTTAGGCAGCATTCCACATCAAAAATTCTATTTTTATCATTTACCTACTCGAGGACAAGCAGGAATTAAGCTTGGGGATGCAAATACGTCTCCAATTATCTATAATTTTTGATTATTCCATGCCGTTATATTATCATTCTTGGATGTTTTACAATCATTTTATATCATTTTTTGGTACTAACCTATTGACGTTGTGCCCAGTGCCACTTGTTGTTTTCTGCATGTTTTTTACATCGCAGGAAATCAATTTCAAACGGATTGCAAACGCAGCAGAACTTCTTGAGGATTTTTTTGGGCCACAAGATATCTAGTGGGCCAAGGAAGCACCTGGGGGTGCCTCGAGGGGAGCAACACCCACTAGGGTGCGCCAGGAGGCCCAGGCGTGCCCTGGTGGATTGTGCCCACCTCGGATGCCCCCTAAACCGCCTCTTTGATCTATAAATACCCCAATATTCCAGAAATCCTAGGGGAGTCGGCGAAAATCAATTCCAGCCACCACAGAGTCTAGAACCACCAGGTCCAATATAGACACCATCACAGAGGGGTTCACCACTTCCATTGGTGGCTCGCTTATGATGCGTGAGTAGTTCTTTGTAGACCTACGTGTCTGTAGTTAGTATCTAGATGGCTTTCTCTCTCTCTCTCTTGATTATCAATACAATGGTCTCTTGGAGATCCATATGATGTAAGCCTTTTTGCGGTGTGTTTGTTGGGATCTGATGAACCTTGAGTTTATGATCGGATCTATGTTTTTATCCATGAAAGTTACTTGAGTCCTCCTTGATCTCTTATATGCATGATTTCTTATAGCCTCGTATTTCTTCTCCGATATTTTGGTTTTGTTTGGCCAACTTGATCTATTTATCTTGCAATGGGAAGAGATGCTTTGTAGTGGGTTCGATCCTACGGTGCTTGATCCTAGTGACAGAAGGGGAACCGACACGTATGTATCATTGCTACTACGAATAACAAGATGGGGTCTATATTTACATAAATAGATAAATAGATCTTGTCTCGACATGTCATCGTTCTTATTGCTTTACTCCGTTTCTCCATGAACTTAATACACAAGATGCATGCTGGATAGCGGTCGATGTGTGGAGTAATAGTAGTAGATGCAAGCAGCAGTCGGTCTACTAATCTTGGACGTGATGCCTATATAATGACCATTTCCTAGATATCGTCATTGTTATTTGAAGTTCTATCAATTGCCTAACAGTAATTGTTTTCCCACTGTTTACTATTTTTCTCGAGAGAAGCCACTAGTGAAACCTACGGCCCCGGGTCTCTTTTTATGATATTTGCCTTTGCGATCTATTTTCCTTTGCATTTATTTTCAGATCTATTAAACTAAAAATACAAAAATACGTTGCTGCAATTTATTTGTTCCGCGATCTGTTTATCCTATCTACCACTTTTACCTCACGTTATTTGGCTATATTGAGGTGCCGTACCCGAAAGGGATTGACAACCCCTTTAACACGTCGGGTTGTGAGTATTTGTTATTTGTGTGCAGGTGATGTTTACTCGGTGTGAGGAGGTTCTCCTACTGGTTCGATAACCTTGGTCTCATCATTGAGGGAAATACCTACCATCGCTATACTGCATCATCCCTTCCTCTTTGGGGAAATACCGACGTAGTTCTGGCAGACATCAATCCACTAGAGGCAAAGCAAATCGATGGATCAAATCCAACAAAACTTCATCACACCAACAAATCACAAAAAAAAATTGGGGCTATGTGTGGTGGGGATTTTCGAAATTGGGGAAGAACACAACAACATTAGGCCAGAAAACAAGGGTAGGGGCTCCAAAATCGTGATCAACGAAGGCTCGTGATACCAAGATGATGTAGGGTAGAACCCTAGATGCCCGATCTTTCACAATTGGAGGGGATCCTACGAAGAACACGAGGGAAAACTCAAGGGGAAACGCGAGACATATCACTCAAACCAACAAGATTCGATTACACATGTGCTAGATCCTTGAAACACAAAGAGATACACGATCCACGATCAACAAAGGATGATAGATGTAGCAAGTTCTTCTCTGTGAGGAGGTCTTGAGGGTCTTCCCATGAGGGGTCTTGAATCCAAGATGGATCTTCTTCGTAGAGGTCGTGGTTTCTCTCGGTGGAGTAGATCCAGATGGATGAGCAAAGCTCTATCTCACAAATGAGCTAAACCATTGCTAACCCTAGAAACAGGGAGGAGAAGGAGTATTTATAGTCTAAGTTGTCGAAGGGGTACATGGGCTTCGACCCAACACACAGTCAACACACAAGAGTCGGACGTCCGATGGTCACCAGTCGTCCGATGCCTCGTGAGGGTCCGGACGTCCGGTACTTGTCGGAAGTCTTATGTTTCGGCTCTGGTCAGGTTGCATTGGTCGTCCGGTTGGGGTCGAACGTCTGAAACATCGGCCATCCGGAGGCTTCCATACTTCCAATGTTTTGGCTTGGTGATGGGGGTGTCGGTTGATGACCCACAAGTGTAGGGGATCTATCGTAGTCCTTTCTATAAGTAAGAGTGTTGAACCAAATGAGGAGCAGAAGGAAATGACAAGCGGTTTTCAGTAAGGTATTCTCAACAAGCACTGAAATTGTAGGTCACAGATAGTTTTGTGATAGGATAATTTGTAACGGGTAACAAGCAATAAAAGTAAATAAGGTGCAGCAAGGTGACCCAATCCTTTTTGTAGCAAAGGACAAGCCTGGACAAGTTCTTATAATGAGAAAAGCGCTCCCGAGGACACATGGGAATTATCATGAAGCTAGTTTTCATCACGCTCATATGATTCGCGTTCGATACTTTGATTATTTTGATATGTGGGTGGACCGGTGCTTGGGTACTGCCCTTTCTTGGACAAGCATCCCACTTATGATTAACCCATATTGCAAGCATCCGCAACTACAAAAGAAGTATTAAGGTAAACCTAACCATAGCATGAAACTAGTGGATCCAAATCAGCCCCTTACGAAGCAACGCATAAACTAGGGTTTAAGCTTTTGTCACTCTAGCAACCCATCATCTACTTATTACTTCCTAATGCCTTCCTCTAGGCCCAAACAATGGTGAAGTGTCATGTAGTCGACGTTCACATAACACCACTAGAGGAGAGACAACATACATCTCATCAAAATATCGAACGAATACCAAATTCACATGACTACTAATAGCAAGACTTCACCCATGTCCTCAGGAACAAACGTAACTACTCACAAAGCATATTCATGTTCATGATCAGAGGGGTATTAATATGCATTAAGGATCTGAACATATGATCTTCCACCAAATAAACCAACTAGCATCAACTATAAGGAGTAATCAACACTACTAGCAACCCGCAAGTACCAATCTGAGGTTTGGGTACAAGGATTGGATACAAGAGATGAACTAGGGTTTGAGAGGAGATGGTGCTGGTGAATATGTTGATGGAGATTGATCCCCTCCCGATGAGAGGGTCATTGGTGATGACGATGGTGATGATTTCCACCTCCCGGAGGGAAGTTTCCCTGGCAGAACAGCTCCGCCGGAGCCCTAGATTGGTTCCACCAAGGTTCCGCCTCGTGGTGGCGGAGTTTCGTCCCATAAGCTTGCTTATGATTTTTTCTAGGGTAAAAGACTTCATATAGTAGAAGATGGGCCCCGAAGGGCCACCAGGGGGGCCACGAGGCAGAGGGGCGTGCCCAGTAGGGGTGGGCGTGCCCCCACCCTCGTGGCCAGGGTGTGGGCCCCCTCTGGTACTTCTTCCACTCAATAATTCTTATTAATTCCAAAAATGACTTTCATGGAGTTTCAGGACTTTTGGAGCTGTGCAGAATAGGTTTCCAATATTTTCTCCTTTTCCAGCCTAGAATCCCAGCTGCCGGCGTTCTCCCTCTTCATGTAAAACCATAAGAGAGAATAGCCATAAGTATTCTGACATAACGTGTAATAACAGCCCATAATGCAATATATATATATATATATATATATATATATATATATATATATATATATATATATATAAGCATGATGCAAAATGGATGTATCAACTCCCCCAAGCTTAGACCTTGCTTGTCCTCAAGCGGAAGCCGATATCAAAAAATATGTCCACATCTTTAGAGATGAGGTGTCGATAAAAATAAAATACGGACATGAGGGCATCATGATCATTCTTATAACAACAACATATATAGATTTTGTCAGATGATTTCTTATGCTCAAGTAACAATCTATTCACAATGTCAAGTATGAATCAGAAACTTCATTGAGAACTAACAAACTATAATCTCAGTCATTGAAGCAATTGCAATTTATCATAACATCGAAAAGAGTCAAGAATAGAGCTTTTCACAAGTCCACATACTCAACTATCATTTAGTCTTCCACAATTGCTAGCACTCATGCAATACTTATGGTTAGAGAGTTTTAATCAGACACAGAGAAACATAGGGGCTTATAGTGTTGCCTCCTAACGTTTTACCACAAGGGTAATGTCAACAATAATAGTTCATGCTAACTTACATCCAATTGGATATATATATATATATATATATATATATATATGTATATATATATATATATATATATATCAGGATCTTTCCAACACGAGGTGCTTGGCAAAGGATAAAATAAAAAGGGAAAGCTGAAGATCACCTTGACTCTTGCATAATGTAAAAGATAGGCCCTTCGCAGAGGGAAGCAGAGGTTGTCATGTGCTTTTAGGCTTGGATGCCCAAAATCTTAATGCAAAAGAACGTCACTTTATATTGCCACTTGTGATATGAACCTTCATTATGCAGTCCATCGCTTTTATTACTTCCATATCACACGATCGTATAAAGCTTATTTTCTCTGCAGTAATAAGTCATATATATTTAGAGAGCAATTTTTATTGCTTGCAACATGACAACTTACTTGAAGGATCTTACTCAATCCATAGGTAGGTATGGTGGAGTCTCATGGCAAAACTGGGTTTAAGGATATTTGGAAGCACAAGTAGTATCTCTACTTGGTGCAAGGAATTTGGCTAGCATGAGGGAGAAAGGCAAGCTCAACATGTTGGATGATCCATGACAATATACTTTAACTAAGATGTGAGAAAACATAACCCATTAAGTTGTCTTCCTTGTCCAAAATCAACTCTTTAACATGTCATACTTTAATGAGTGCTCACAATCATAAAAGATGTCCAAGATAGTATATTTATATGTGAAGACCTCTCTTTCTTTATTACTTCCAATTAATTGCAACGATGAACAAAACTACGTTTACCAACTCTCAACAACTTTTAAGCCTCATACTCTTTATATGTTAAGTCATTACTATCCATAAGATCAATATGAACTCTTTTATTTCTTTCTTTTTATTCTTTCTATGCACTTAAGATCATAGCAAGATAGCAAAGCCCTTGACTCAACACTAATCTTTATTATATATAGCTCACGGATTCGATTACATAGAGAGATCACAAAGCAAAACTCAAAACCAATTCATACTTTATTCTACTAGATCAAGATATTACCAAAAGGATCGAACTAAGTAAAACGGTAAAGATAGGAGTGTGATGGTGATACGATACCGGGGCACCTCCCCCAAGCTTGGCATTTGCCAAGGGGAGTGCCCGTACCCATGTGATTATGTCCTCGGAGGTGATGAAGGTGGTGATGATGATGGATAATCGCACATCGAGCGTAAAAGCTCCTCCAACTTGCGGATAATGCCCTTGAGTGCGACGATATGATCCTTCAACAAAATATTTTCCTGATGAGATACTTGTTTTGTATGCGAGCTAACTCAATCATCTTGAAAGCTTCAATCTCAGTTGGGGTAAATAGGTTAGGTAGAGGTTGAGGGATGTTTTCTTCTTCCGTCGCCGGAGCTTGATCCTCCATGGCCTTCTTAATCCCTTTCTCTTTGTTGATCTCCTCCGGTTCTTCTCTTTTCAGCTATATCTTCAATAGCCAAGCATCCTTATCTTCATTGTTGGAGGAGGGTGACGTCATGATGCTCTAGATCTGTCAGAAAAACAGCTCGAAACAAAGACAGAAGATTTTTGCATGATACAGTGGTCAAAACCTTCGGGAGATTATATAATGAATTTTTATCGACCAAAAGAAGTAACGCGCAAGAAAACAGAGTACGGAGAGCACACGAGGTGTCCATGAGGAAGGGGGCGCGCCAAGTAAGGGTGGGCGCGCCCTCCACCCTCGTGGACGCCTCGTGTCCTTCCCGGACTACTTCTTATTTTCCTATTTTCTTAAGTATTCCCAAACGGAGAAAAATTGCTATTATAATTGTTTTGGAGTTGGTTTACTTACTGTACCACATACCTATTCCTTTTCGGAGTCTGAAACATTCTGGAAAGTGTCCCTTATGTATTCCTCCGGGGTTACGGTTTCAATAATATTAGTTTCAACATTTATGGGATTACCTGAAATATAATGTTTGATCCTTTGACCGTTCACCACCCTCGGACTAGTGCCTTTGAAGTTATTGATTTTTATGGCACCGGAACGACAGACCTCCTCCATAACGTAAGGACCTTCCCATTTAGAGAGAAGTATTCCTGCAAAAAATCTTAAATGAGAGTTGAATAGCAACACATAATCACCTACGTGAAACTCACGCTTTTGTATCCTTTTGTCATGCCATCTTTTAACCTTTTCTTTAAACAGCTTGGCATTCTCATATCCTTGGGTTCTCCATTCAACAAGTGAGCTAATGTCAAATAAACTCTTCTCTCTGGCAAGTTTGAAATCATAATTGAGTACTTTAGTAGCCCAATATGCCTTATGTTCAAGTTCGAGAGGTAAGTGACATGCTTTTCCATAAACCATTTTATAAGGAGACATTCCCATAGGATTTTTATATGCAGTTCTATAGGCCCATAATGCATCATCAAGTTTCTTGGACCAATTATTTCTAGATCCATTAATAGTCTTTTGCAAAATTAATTGGAGCTCTCTATTGCTCAATTCTACTTGACCACTAGACTGTGGATGATAAGGAGATGCAATTCTATGATTGACATCATACTTAGCAAGCATTTTACGGAAAGCACCATGAATAAAATGTGAACCACCATCTGTCATTAAGTATCTAGGGACTCCAAACCTCGGAAAAATAACTTCTTTAAGCATCTTAATAGAAGTGTTATGATCAGCACTATGCTATGTCTTGAGCTTGCATTGGTTTTCCTTGAAGAGGAAAGGGTGATGCAACAATAGTAGCGTAACTATTTCCCTCAGTTTTTGAGAACCAAGGTATCAATCCAGTAGGAGGATCCTCAAAAGTCCCACGCACCTACACAAACAAACAAGAACTCACAACCAACGCAATTAAGGGGTTGTCAATCCCTTCACGGCCACTTGCGAAAGTGAGATTTGATAGAGATAATATGACAAGATAAATATATTTTTGGTATTTTATGATATAGATTGGAAAAGTAAAGATGCAAATAAGAGTAGATTGAAAGCTTATATGATAATAGATAGACCCAGGGGCCATAGGTTTCACTAGTGGCTTCTCTCAAGATAGCATAAGTATTACGGTGGGTGAACAAATTACTGTCGAGCAATTGATAGAAAAGCGAATAATTATGAGATTATCTAGGCATGATCATGTATATAGGCATCATGTCCGTGACAAGTAGACCGACTCCAGCCTGCATCTACTACTATTACTCCACACATCGACCGCTATCCAGCATGCATCTAGAGTATTAAGTTCATAAAGAACAGAGTAACGCATTAAGAAAGATGACATGATGTAGAGGGATAAACTCATGCAATATGATATAAACCCCATCTTTTTATCCTTGATGGCAACAGTACAATACGTGCCTTGCTGCCCCTGCTGTCACTGGGAAAGGACACCGCAAGATTGAACCCAAAGCTAAGCACTTCTCCCATGGCAAGAAAGATCAATCTAGTAGGCCAAACCAAACTGATAATTCGAAGAGACTTGCAAAGATAACTTAATCACACATAAAAGAATTCAAAGGAGATTCAAATATTTCTCATAGATAAACTTGATCATAAACCCACGATTCATCGGATCTCAACAAACACACCGCAAAAAGAGTTACATGGAATAGATCTCCAAGAAGATCAAGGAGAACTTTGTATTGAGATTCAAAGAGAGAGAAGAAGCCATCTAGCTAATAACTATGGACCCGAAGGACTGTGGTAATCTACTCACAACTCATCGAAGAGGCCTTGGAGATGATGTAGAGGCCCTCCATGATCGATTCCCCCTCCGGTGGAGCGCCCACGAAGGCTCCAAGATGGGATCTCGCGGATACAGAAGGTTACGGTGGTGAAAATAGTTTTTCATGGTCGCTTCTGATGTTTTCGAGGTACATGGGTATATATAGGAGGAAGAAGTAGGTCGGTGGACGCCCGAGGGGCCCACGAGGGTGGGGGGCGCCCACCTTTAGGGGGCGTGCCGGGCACCCTCGGGGCCGCCTCCTTTATTTCTTGACTTCCGCTCCAATTCCTATGGATCACGTTTGTTCCAAAAAGATCGCTCCCGAAGGTTTCATTCCGTTTGGACTCCGTTTGATATTCCCTTTCTCCGAAACACTGAAATAGGCAAAAAAACAGGAATTCGGGCTGGGCCTCCGGTTTGTAGGTTAGTCCCAAAAATGATATAAAAGTGTAAAGTAAAGCCCATAAACATACAAAACGGGTAATGTAATAGCATGGAACAATCAAAAAGTATAGATACGTTGGAGACGTATCAAGCATCCCCAAGCTTAATTCATGCTCGTCCTCGAGTAGGTAAATGATAAAAACAGAATTTTTGATTTGGAATGCTACCTAGCATAATTCTTTATTGTTGCATGAATGTTCAGATCCAAATGATTCAAAATAAAAGTTCATATTGACATAAGAAATAGTAATACTTCAAGCATACTAATCAAAGTTATCATGTCTTCTCAAAATAACATGGCTAAAGAAAGTTCATCCCTACAAAATCATATAGTTAGGTCATGCTTCATTTTTGTCACACAAAAATACTCCCATCTTGCACACCCCCGATGACAAGCCAAGCAATTGTTTTGTACTTAAACAATCTCAAACTTTTTTAATTTTCACGCAATACATGAGCGTGAGCCATGGATATAGCACTATGGGTGGAATAGAATATGATTATGGAGGTTGTGTCGAGAAGACAAAAAAGGAGAAAGTCTCATATTGATGAGGATAATCAACGGGCTATGGAGATGCCCATCAATTGATGTCAACATGAGGAGTAGGGATTGCCATGCAACGGATGCACTAGAGCTATAAATGTATGAAAGCTCAACAAAAGAAACTAGTGGGTGTGCATCCAATTTGCTTGCTCACGAAGACCTAGGGCATTTTGAGGAAGCCCGTCGTAGGAATATACAAGCCAAGTTCTATAATGAAAATTTTGCAATGATGGAAGGGATAGAGTGCATATAATCCCTGGGCTCAGCATTAGTAAAAAAGAACTCATATACTTATTGCAAAAATCTACAAGTCATCAAAAACCAAGCACTATGCGCATGCTCCTAGGGGGGTAGATTGGTAGGAAAAGACCATCGCTCGTCCCCGACCGCCACTCATAACGATGCACAATCTAAGAACACCTCATGTTTCAGATTTGTTACACAACTTTTACCATCCGTGCATGCTATGCGACTTGCCAACTTCAACACAAGCATTCTTTAAATTCGTAATCACCCAACTAGCATGACTCTAATATCACTACCTCCATATCTCAAAACAATTATCAAGTATCAAATTCATCATAGCATCCAATTCACTTCCTATGATAGTTTTTATTATACCCAACTTGGATGCCCATCATTCTAGGACTAATTTTATAACCATAGCAAATACCATGCTGTTCTAAGAGACTCTCAAAATAATATAAGTGAAGCATGAGAGATTAACAATTTCTAAAAAATTAAGCCACCGCCGTGCTCTAAAAGATATAAGTGAAGCACTAGAGCAAAAACTATCTAGCTCAAAAGATATAAGTGAAGCACATAGAGTATTCTAATAAATTCCAATCAAGTGGGTTTCTCCCAAAAGGTGTGTACAGATAGGATGATTGTGGTAAACTAAAAAGCAAAGACAAATATCATACAAGACGCTCCAAGCAAAACACATATCATGTGGCGAATAAAAATATAGCTCCATGTAAAGTTACCTATAGACAAAGATGAAAGAGGGGATGCCTTCCGGGGCATCCCCAAGCTTAGGCTTTTGGCTATTCTTGAATATCTTGGGGTGCCATGGGCATCCTCAAGCTTAGGCTCTTGCCACTCCTTATTCCATAGTCCATCAAATCTTTACCAAAAACTTGAAAACTTCACAACACAAAACTCAACAGGAAATCTCAGAAGCTCCGTTAGTGCAAGAAATAAAAACCACCACATAAGGTACTGTAATGAACTCATTATTTATTTATATTGATGTTAAACCTACTGTATTAAAACTTCTCTATGGTTCATACCCTTACATACTAGCCATAGATGCATCAAAATAAGCAGACAACACACGAAAAACCGAATCTGTCAAAAATAGAACAGTCTGTAGAAATCTGTAACTCTCGAATACTTATGGAACTCTAAACATCCTGGGCAATTTGTCTATTGATCTACAGCAAAAAGAATCAACGCAAAAGCACGTTTCTGTGAATTACTAAAATTATTTTCGTGCGCGCAAAGTTTCTGTTTTTCAGCAGAATCAAATTAACTATCACCATAGGTTATCCTATAGGTTCTACTTGGCACAAACACTAATTAAAGCATGAAAACACATCTAAACAGAAGGTAGATGAAAAATTTATTACTAAACAGAAGCAAAAAAACTAAAATAAAATTGGGTTGCCTCCCAACTAGCGATATCGTTTAACGCCCCTAGCTAGGCATAAAAGCTAGAATAGATCTAAGCAGTGCCATCTTTGGCACTCAATTCATAAGTAGCTCGCATGATAGATTCATAAGGTAATTTGACTTTATTTCTTGGAAAGTGCTCCATGCCTTTCCTGAATGGAAATTGGAATCTAATATTCCCTTCCTTCATATCAATAATTGCACCAATCATTCTAAGGAAAGGTCTACCAAGAATAAAAGGACATGAAAGATTGCAATCTATGTCAAGAACGTTAAAATCTACGGGCACATAGTTCCTATTTGCAACAATAAGAACATCATTGATCCTTCCCATAGGCTTTTTAATGGTGGAATCCGCAAGGAGAAAATTTAAAGAGCAATCATCAAGATCATGGAAACCTAGAATATCACATAAAGTTTTCGGAATCATGGAAACACTAGCACCCAAATCAGACAAAGCATAACACTCATGATCTTTAATTTTAATATTTATAGTAGGTTCCCATTCATCATAAAGTTTTCTAGGTACATAAACTTCCAAATTAAGTTTTTTATCATAAGATTGCATCAAGGCATCAACAATATGTTTGGTAAATGCTTTATTTTGACTATAAGCATGGGGAGAATTCAAAACGGATTGCAACAAGGAAATATAACCTTCTAAAGAACAATTATCATAATTAAATTCCTTGAAATCCAAGATAGTGGGTTCAATGCTATTTAAAGTCTTGACCTCTCCAATCCCACTTTTACCAAATTTAGCATCAAGATCAAAAAAACTCCAAATCGTTGGGACGCCTTTTAACTAAAGTTGACTCATCTCCAGTCCCATCATTATTAAGATTCATATTGCAAAACAAAGATCTAATAGGGGATACATCAATAACTTTTAGATCTTCATCATTATTTTCATGGAAACTAGAAGAACACGCTTTTACAAAGCAATATTTCTCAGCACGCAATCTAGCGGTTCTTTCTTTGCACTCATCAATGAAATTCTCATAGCTTTGAGAGACTCATTGATATCATGCTTAGGAGGAGTAGATCTAAGTTTCAAAGAATCAACATCAAGCGAAAGCCTATCAACGTTCCTAGCCAAATCATCAACTTTAAGCAATTTTTCTTCAAGCAAGGCATTAAAATTCTTTTGAGAGATCATAAATTCTTTAACTCTATTCTCAAAATCAGAAGGCATCTTATTAAAATTACCATAAGAATTATTGTAGGAATTTCCATAATTATTAGAGGAATTTCTAGGGAACGGTCTAGGATTAAAGTTTCCTCTATAAGCATTGTTACCAAAATTATTCCTACCAACAAAATTCACATCCATAGATTCATTATTATTCTCAATCAAAGTATACAAAGGCATATCATTGGGATCAATACAAGCACTCTTAGTAGCAAACAATTTCATAAGTTCATCCATCTTTCCACTCGAAACATTAATTTCTTCTATAGAATGCACTTTTTTACTAGTAGATCTTTCGGTGTGCCATTGAGAATAATTAGCCATAATGTTATCAAGGAGTTTAGTAGCTTCTCCTAAGGTGATTTCCATAAACATGCCTCCCGCGGCCGAATCTAAAAGATTCCTAGAAGCAAAATTCAATCCGGCATAAAACTTTTGTATGATCATCCATAAATTCAAACCATGAGTAGGGCAATTGCGAATCATCAATTTCATTGTCAGGATCCCGACTCAATGGCACACCGATAACACCTCATATCACTTTGCGGCCTCACGCACGGTATTCCCACGGGTGTCGCCTTACCAGGCCCGGGACCGTTTGCGCCTTTTAGCACACGTATATGATAGTGTCGCTAGCATCCACATGACAAGGAGCCCGGGCTGACATGGCTAGTCGTGAACCCAAGGTGGCACTAACTTACAGGGACAGGCATACATGACCCAGCAACGAACGTGTCGGTCATCAGCGAGTGAATCCGGGCTGTAGCAACTGGGCTAGCAGGACTCTGGTAAACCGGGCTGTAGCAGGCTAATAGGACTCTGGTAGACACCGCGTGACATTTCCTTGAAGGGACAGACATAGGAACGAAGGACACATGCCGACCAGCCTAAGTTTTCCGGAGCAGTAGCAAGCTACCAAGGCTCAATGGAAGCACTAGGAGACATTTCCCGGTAAGAGAGGCTACCAAGGATAAACAACTAGATAGTCAGATCCCACACATACCAAGCATTTCAATAACATACACACAATATGCTCGATATGTGCAAATACAACATGGCATCACAACATGACTCTACAACTCAAGTATTTTATTCAATAGGCTCTGAGGAGCGAGATATTACAAACATGGGTCTCATGACCTAACATGCAGAGCACACAAGTCAAAGCACAATAGGAAGCTTAACATGTCTGAGTACAGACATCTACAAATGAAAAAGGCTGAGAAGCCTGACTATCTACTAGATCATGTCGAGGGCACAAGATCGTAGCTGAGGTAACAAGCTAAACATCGAAGTCCACGCGGAACTACTAGCGAGACGGAAGTCTCTGCAAAAACATAAAATAGGCAAACGTGAGTACAAATGTAACCAGCAAGACTTACATCAGAACTAACTACATATGCATCATTATCAACAAAGGGGATGGTGGGGTTTAACTGCAGCAAGCCAGCTTTAACTCGGTGGCTATCCTGAACTACGACTGCAAGTAACTCTTTTGAGGTGGCGCACACGAGTCCACATATTCACCATATCAATACACCACTATGGATCCGCTCCTGTCTCCCTACGAGAACGCCATCCATAGCACTCACACTTATCTTGCGCATTTTAGAGTATCCACTTTCACTTGTCTATGAACTGTACAGGCAACCCAGAAGTCCTTTACCACGGACACGGCTATTCGAATAGATGATGTTAAACCTGCAGGGGTGTACTTCTTCACACACGCTCTCACCACTTATCGTCGTTTACAGGACATGTACTCGGCAACCTTCAAGCGGAAGCCCAGCGAGGGTGTCAGCCACGACCTGACTAACCACACAAGTCTCTCGTCTAGGTTTATCGCCTATTCGGGTTGCATCCGCAAGGAGATCCGGCCGGGGTGTCGCTCATGGACCCAAACAATGTGTGCAGGGTTCCCAAGCCCACCATCCGGGTGCCACTTGGTACACCGGGCCACTGTGCCTAGTCTGTCCCAAGCCCACCTATACCGGGTGGCACTTGGTAGACTACTAACACTACCTACAAACACCAGAAACTAGTTGCAACTCCTGGACAGAGATCAGGTTGCTTAATAAGTCGAGAGGGGCCGAGTTACCGGAACCCAATGTGTGGTAGTAGCTATTCATGGATCACAAACACAGAACTCAGTTCATGAGGACGGCTGCAATGAGACAACCCACCATGTACTCCTACATGGCCTCTCACCGCTACCTTTACCAAATCGTGTTCACACACTTAGCTCTCAACAGTAGGACATGTTCACACACCTCCGATTCATCCGCGATGAATCGGACCTGACTCAACTCTAAGCAGTAGCAGGCATGGCAAACAAGCATGAATGAGTAGGCACATCAGGGCTCAAACAACTCCTACTCATGCTAGTGGGTTTCATCTACTTACTGTGGCAATGACAGGTCATGCAGAGGAAAAGGGTTCAACTACCACAACATGCAACAGTTGAATCATTGTTGTCCTAATGCAGTAAAAGAGAGCAGGAGTGAGAGAGTAGGATTGTTTCGGAATGAACAAGGGGGTTTTGCTTGCCTGGCACTTCTAAATATAATATAGCTCTTCATCGGTGTCATCGATCTCATCGTCGGAACCACGTCTACTGAGAGGGAACAATTACCGGCAACAGAGAGGAAACACAATCAATGCAATGCAGCATTATGATGCATGATCATGGCATGGCAACATGCTGGTGTTTTGAGCTAATGCAACTAGCAAAAAGTTAAATGAAGTTGGTTTGAACCCTAAGTTCAAATCCAAACTCCATATGTGAAATTCAAATGCCATTTATATGATTTGTCCTAAACAGCAGACATAAGTTGTTCTAACATGCATGAAAATGGTACGGATGGATATATTGGATTTTTCTGATCATTTTTCATATATGAATTATTTCATTTGGAGTTATGGTTGAATTTTTATGATTTTTAGAAGTTTAGGACATTTTCTGGAATTTCCTGAATAAGATTAAATCCAGAAAATACTTTATTGCGTCAGCATTGTGTCACTGTGACGTCAGCAGTCAACGGAGACGGTCCAGGTCAACCCTGACCTGTGGGTCCCGTCTGTCAATGACTAACCTAACAAATCTAATTTAGTTAGCGTTAAACTAACACTAACCTAGTTTAGTTAGTGGCCTGGGGCCCACACGTCAGTGACTCTAGGGGTGGTTAGCTGGGTCATTAGCTACTAATGACGTAGCCACGTCGGACGCGTCGGCGGTTAGACGACGGCGACCACGGCTCGCGGCGGCGACGCTCGGAATCGAGCTGCGGGCGGTGGTTTGGCGCGCTGGGAGTACTGGGGAGGATCTCTTGCTCCTCCGCATCCAATGGACCGGGCAGGAGGCTGCGGGGTGGTCGAGAGCAATGCCGGTAGCAAGCGAGGCGGCCGGAGCTATGACGCCACGGGCGCGAGGACCGCAGCACGCTAGCGAGCGAGCTGATGGCCGCGTGGGGCTCCTGGGAGCTCCCTGAGCACGCCTACGTGCTCGGGTTAGCCAGGCGGGGCTGCTAGCGATGGTGACGACGGACGCAGCACCGGCGAGCTTCAGTGACGACGGAGAGCAGTGCTAAGGCACATAATAGAGCGAGAAGACGGAGGAGAAACGGAGAGGAGCTCACGGCGGACATGCGGAGCAGATCAGCGGGCTAGGGGAGGCACACATGGTGACGCAACGACGACGGTGATCCGGCGGCCGTACACGGAGAAGATGGTCGATGGTGTCGCTGCGGTTCATCTGAGCTCGTATGCTTTGTCTTGGACGAGCATCGGGTCGTCTCGGAGCTCGTGGGCATGGTGGAGGGGAGAGGAAGGGCCGGTGGCCACGGTGAACGACGACGATGGCGACGGCCGTGTTCGGGTCTGCTCGGGAGAGTGGCTAGAGAGCGAGGGAGAGAGCAGAGAGTGAGGGGAAAGTGAGAGAGGTCCTCGGGCGTCTCTAGACGCGGATTAGGATGAAGGGGCAGCCTCCAGCGCGAAGCAGGAGGTGGAGGGCTCTGCGGGTGCGCGTGTGTGTTCGCTCCTGCCTACTGGTTGGAGGAAGATGACGAGCGAGGAGGTAAGTGGGCTGGGCCAGCCGGCTACAGTACTGGGCCGGTTGGTGGGCGCCAGGTAAGCCACATGTAACCTCTCTCTCTTTCTCTCTCTCTCTCTCTCTCTCTCTCTCTCTCTCCTTTTATTAATGTTTTCTATCTTCTGTCTTTGTTTTTTTGGATTTAGTAAAATACTAAATCACTTTATAAAATCCTGAAATAAATTGTGGCCCCATACTGGATTATTCCCAATAGCCCTCAACTATTTTCAGAATTATTAGAGCATTTAAAATATTTATAGAATTTAAATGCCACAATTCAAATACAATATGGGTTAATTCAAGAATCCATAAATGGCGAAGAAATATGCTCATCATTTTTTGGCAGAGGTTTTCACCTTTATCGAAAATCATGAACATTTCCAAAGGCATTTTGGGTTCTTTGAAGATTATTTTAGGTTGAACCTATTTGATTTGATCTGGTGCTAGGGTTTGAACAATCCCCATTTCAAGTTTAAATGAAATTTAAACATGATGCAACATGCAGATCTAACCCAAGTGCATTACTGAATTAGGGTTGTGACATTCATTCTTTCCCAAGATTGGGCAACATGCTCATGATCAAGTTGTTTAAAATTCATAATATCGTTCCTAAGAGAGATGATCTCAGCGGGAGGAAAATACTTAGAGATAAAAGCATCTTTGCACTTATTCCATGAATCAATACTATTCTTAGGCAAAGACGAAAACCAAATTTAGCATGATCTCTAAGTGAAAACGGGAATAACTTCAATTTAACAACATCATTATCCATATCTTTCTTATTTTGCATCTCACACAAATCAACAAAGTTGTTTAGATGGGTAGCGGCATCTTCACTAGGAAGGCTAGAGAACTGAACTTTCATAACAAGATTCAGCAAAGCAGCATTGATTTCACAAGACTCAACATCATTAAGACGAGCAATCGGAGTACTAAGGAAATCATTATTATTGGTATTGGAAAAATCACATAATTTGGTATTGTCTTGTGCCATCGCGACAAGCAATCCAACACACAAGCAAACAAAGAGTCAAACGAAAGAGAGAGGAGATTGAGAAAGAGAGGGCGAATAAAACGGCAAGGCTGAAGTGCGGGAGAGGAAAACAAGAGCCAAATGGCAAATAATGTAAATGCGAGGGAGATGAGTTTGTGATGGGTACTTGGTATGTCTTGACTTGAGCGAAGACCTCCCCGATAACGGCGCCAAAAATCCTTCTTGCTACGTTTTGAGCTTGCGTTGGTTTTCCTTGAAGAGGAAAGGGTGATGCAACAATAGTAGCGTAAGTATTTCCCTCAGTTTTTGAGAACCAAGGTATCAATCCTGTAGGAGGCTCCTCAAAAGTCCCATGCACCTACACAAACAAACAAGAACTCGCAACCAACACAATAAAGGGGTTGTCAATCCCTTCACGGCCACTTGCAAAAGTGAGATCTGATAGAGATAATATGATAGGATAAATATATTTTTGGTATTTTATGCTATAGATTGGAAAGTAAAGATGCAAATAAGAGAAAATTGAAATCTTATATGATAAGAGATAGACCCTGGGGCCATAGGTTTCACTAGTGGCTTCTCTCAAGATAGCATAAGTATTATGGTGGGTGAACAAATTACTGTCGAGCAATTGATAGAAAAGAGAATAATTATGAGATTATCTAGGCATGATCATGTATATAGGCATCACGTCCGTGACAAGTAGACCGACTCTTGCCTGCATCTACTACTATTACTCCACACATGGACCGCTATCCAGCACACGTCTAGAGTATTAAGTTCATAAAGAACAGAGTAATGCATTTAGAAAGATGACATGATGTAGAGGCATAAACTCATGCAATATGATATAAACCCCATCTTTTTATCCTCGATTGCAACAATACAATACGTGCCTTGCTGCCCCTGCTGTCACTGGGAAAGGACACCGCAAGATTGAACCCAAAGCTAAGCACTTCTCCCATTGCAAGAAAGATCAATTTAGTTGGCCAAACCAAACTGATAATTCGAACAGACTTCAAAGATAACTTAATCACACATAAAAGAATTCAGAGGAGATTCAAATATTTCTCATAGATAAACTTGATCATAAACCCATGATTCATCGGATCACGACAAACACACTGCAAAAAGAGTTACATCGAATAGATCTCCAAGAAGATCAAGGAGAACTTTGTATTGAGATTCAAAGAGAGAGAAGAAGCCATCTAGCTAATAACTATGGACCCGAAGGTCTGTGGTAAACTACTCACAACTCATCGGAGAGGCCTTGGAGATTATGTAGAGGCCCTCCATGATCGATTTCCCCTTTGGCGGAGCACCGACGAAGGCTCCAAGATGGGATCTCACGGATATAGAAGGTTACGGCGGTGGAAATAGTTTTTCGTGGTCACTTCTGATGTTTTCGGGGTACATGGGTATTGTCGGTGTCAAAACCGGCGAATCTCGGGTAGGGGGTCCCGAACTGTGTGTCTAGGCGGATGGTAACAGGAGACAAGGGACACGATGTTTTACCCAGGTTCGGGCCCTCTTGATGGAGGTAAAACCCTACGTCCTGCTTGATTAATATTGATGATGTGTGTTACAAGAGTAGATCTACCACGAGATCAAGGAGGCTAAACCCTAGAAGCTAGCCTATGGTATGATTGTTGTTCGTCCTATGGACTAAAGCCATCCGGTTTATATAGACACTGGAGAGGGCTAGGGTTACACAAAGTCGGTTACAATGGTAGGAGATCTACATATCCGTATCGCCAAGCTTGCCTTCCACGCCAGGAAAGTCCCATCCGGACACGGGACGAAGTCTTCAATCTTGTATCTTCATAGTCTTGGAGTCCGGCCGATGATGATAGTTCGGCTATCCGGACACCCCCTAGTCCGGAACTCCCTCAGTAGCCCCTGAACCAGGCTTCAATGACGATGAGTCCGGCGCGCATGTTGTCTTCGGCATTGCAAGGCGGGTTCTTCCTCCGAATAATTTATAGAAGATTGTGAACATCAGGATAGTGTTCGGCTCTGCAAAGTAAATTACACATACCACCGTAGAGAGAATAATATTACACAAGTTCAATCTGCTGACGTATTTTGTGGCGTGACGTCACACCACTACCAAGCCTGTACTCAAATTGTTTTTATTGTTCCACCTCAGCGCGTTTAGCGAGGCAGTTTCCTTGGCACGTCTTGTGGAAGCAGAGATCGTGTTCCCCTTATTCCGGGATTCCCATCAATACGGACGTGGGTAACCCAACCGCCCCATTGATTGTGACGCTTGGGAGATAAGCTTGTTTTACCAGGCCGGTGGGGACACATGTTTTTGTCCGCCCATATAAGGGGATAAAGATCCGACCCTTTTACCTGCGCCTTCTTCCTCCTTGGCTTATCCATCTCCGCGAACTCGAGCTCCAGCGCCCAAGTCCGCACTTCTCACCTCAACCTTCTCCAACTATGTCCGGAGCGGGAGGCAAGTGGATGGCCTCCTCCGTCACAAAGGGGTAGATCCAGAAGTTGCGCGACGCTGGATATTTGTCCAGCGACATCGTGCACCGGCTCCCCGACGAGGGAGAGCTCATCCCCACCCCTAGGCCCCATGAGAGGGTAGTATTTCTTCCCCATTTCCTCCACGGACTGGGCTTCCCACTTAATCCCTTTGTCCGGGGGCTCATGTTCTACTACGGCCTAGATTTCCATGATCTGGCACCGAATTTCATCCTCAACATCTTGGCGTTTATCGCCATGTGCGAGGCCTTCCTTTGCATCCAGCCCCACTTCGGCTTGTGGCTCAAGACCTTCAGTGTCAAGCCGAAGGTTGTGAAGGGCAGCCAAGCGGAGTGCAGAGGCGCCATGGTGGGAAAGATGTCCCACGTTACGTGGCTGGAGGGCACTTTCGTGGAAACCATTAAGGGGTGGCAATCGGGGTGGTTCTACATCACCGAGCCACGTGACCCTGATTGGGCAGCGGCCCCCGAATTCAGATCCGGCATCCCTACACGGCTCACCTCCTGGAAAGAGAGTGGCCGGATCTGGGGGGATTCGGAGGAGCTGACCGGACTCCAAGCCTGTATCCAGAAGCTGGTGGACAAGAAGCTCAAGCTTGTCAACGTAGTCCAGGTCATGCTCATCCGCCGGATTCTCCCGTGCCAACGACGGGGCTTCAATATGTGGGAGTTCGATCCGGCGCAGCACCAGACTCTGAGCGGGCTCTTCGACACTACATACGAAGATGTCTGGAAGGTGCTGTTCAAGGGCGCCGAGGCTCCCGCATCCGCTACCGAAGATCGCGGATTCCGCTCGCAGCGTCCGGCTGACGAGGTAAGTGATTTTGCCACTTGTTTTCCATAGTTTGACTCTATGCGGGATCTAAACTCCCTTTACCTTTGACAGGACTGGCTGGCGAAGGCCGAACGGACTATCTGTCCGGCCCCATTGCCAGAGGACCCAGCGGACGCCCGCCTAACGGGGCTGCTGGCTCCGGCACCCCACGTGGTGCCGGAGAAGAAGGCTAAGAAGAAGGCCACGGGGACTCGGAAGAGTTCCCGTTTTCAGGTGCTATCGGATGATGAATCCGAGGCCGACTCCTCCCACCAAGGCGAGGAGGAGAAGAAGAAAGCCTCTCCCCCAGCGGGGGGAGGGAAGAAAAGGAAGGCCTCCCCAACAAGGGAGGCCGAAGGGTCCAAGAAGGGAAAAACTCTTCCCCCGGACTGCTCCGCCAACGCCAGTGACGATGACGAGGACTGGCCTCCAAGGGCCAAGCCCCTGGCGAGATTGTAAGTATCCGGACTCCCGATTAACTTCAAGGTTTTTCCTTTTCGCCACATAATGTCTTTTTAATGCCGCATACAACCCTGCAGTCCGCCCAAGGATGATCTTCCCGCTTCGTCGAGCGGGTCCTTAGGTGCGTCGGATATGGATTCTCTTCCGACTGCCTCCACCCCCCGTGCCACGGACGATGCCGAGGTGAGATCCCAGGAAGGGACCCACCAGGAGGAGGAGGCCCCGGAGGTGTCACAGGACAACCTCCCGGACTTTGCACCGGACTCGGCCCCGGAACCCACAGTGGCTCCGGAGTCCCGCGGGCGACCCCTTCGCAAGAAGGGCAAGACCGTGACGCCGGCTGCCTCCGTCCAACCGGAGGTGCCGGATAATTTGCTGGAGGCACTCAACGGCGCCTCCATCGAAGAGGAACACTGCACTGTTATGAGTGCGGTGATTCAGAAGGTGCAGCTCGCCAAGAGCGGGCTGATCGAAGCCTGCAGCAGCCTTCTAACAGGCTTTGAGGTAAGAATTTCGATATGTATAAAATGGTACCACATAGACAGTAGCCCCTAATGCTCGGTTCGGTGTTCGGAAAGAAAAGCCGGACTGAGGATCTAAAAAGATATACGCAGGAGTCATAAAAAATATGTCAATATGGGATTGCAGGCTGCGTTGCTGACCTCTGCCGCACTGACTGCGGAGGTCAATACTTTGAAGGAAAACCTCGAGAGGTCCGAGAACGAGCTTGTCCGTGCCAAGAGGCAGCTCGAGGACAAGGAAGGTGAGTAATACCTTATTAAAATTGAACCATATAGAAAAGGATTTTGGTTGCAAAAAGAATAACAAGGATAACGTGGGTATCGCAGGGGCCACTAACGAGGTGGCGATCCTGAAAGAGGTGGTGGCCGCGGCCGAACACAATGCGGCCGCGGAGCGCACTGAGCGAGAGAAGCAGGAGGCGCGGGTGGCAGAGGTACAGCAAGAGCTCCAGGATCTCGTGAAAAAACATGAGAGCCTGGAGCGTGACTCGAAGACTCAAGAGTCTGAGCTTGCAACGGCTCTTGAGAGTGCCAAAGCCGCTAAGGCCGAAGCCTACAAGGCCCTCCAGGAGATTGAGGCGGTGAAGAAAATAGCAGCGGATAAGGCATTTTTCATGCAAAGTAAGCATGTGAGTGTTAATTACCTGTTGCTTACCCGAATTCGGAGCTCTCCAGGAGCGTTCGCAGATCTTCCTCGCAGCGTGTCCGATGCTGCCGCATTCTACCGGGCCGAGGGGGGAGCTCGACGGAGAAGGTATTCTGGTCTTAGTATGCTGAGGCCAAACATCTGGTGCCCCTTAGCAACCAGCTGAAGCAGCTGGTCGAGCTCCACAAGGCGGCCGAACAGGCCTTGAAGGGCCTCATAGTTCGGCTGTGGCCTAAGGAGGCCATGCCTGGGAGCTACTTCGGCCTGGTGCGGCGGCTGGTGGATGCGTGCCCGTGGGTTGAAGTCATCAAGCACTCCGCCTGTATTGAGGGTGCCCGTCGGGACCTTGCCCGCGCAAAGGTGCACTGGGGCAAGATGGATGCCCAGAAGCTTGTGACGGACCCGCCACCAGAGGGCAAGGAGCATCGCACGCCCGAGATGTATTATAAGAGTGTGCTGAAGGGCGCCCGCACTATTGCGGGGGAGTGCTCCAAAGATGTAATTTTTAGTAGACTCGCAGTTTGTTATCTTGTGCGCTGAAAACTTAGTTCATATGCGCTAAGCAACGCTTGTTAATTTAAAATATTACCTTCTGTGCGGCTGTTTATCAAATCTGAGAGATGGAAAGTCGTCGGCTTCAGCCCCCATGCCACGAGTGCTGGGGTGTTCGGAATAAACTTGAGCACTCTTGTTCCCATTTTTGGGTCCATCTAGGGAGGCGCTCAACACAGCGAACAAGGCAACCTAACTTATAATGCTTGAACCCTCTCACTTAGCCATAGAATTCTATAATTTTAAATTTCGGCGAAGCCCCTAGTCTTCAGAAGGCCGAATTTGGGGCGCTATCCACGCTTGGGCCGGACAAGATCCGGCTCCTCTCTCTAAGCGGCGTAAGTCTTTAAGGACTCGCAAAAACCTCTCGAACAGCGACCGGCTCTCGCCTCATCATGACGGTCAGTTTTAGCTTTCTCCACTGAGGCGTTAACCCAGCTCAACTGGGGCGCAATCGCAGTGGTTCTCCCAGTGCTACCTTAGCCGATACAACGGAACGTAAGGTACCAAAACATGGGACTCGGGCAAACCCAACTATTGACCCAAGACATGATTCAGACCCGATGCATATAATGCTATAAGTTCGGGGTGCCGCACTTGTGAAAGTGTTCGGACCTATCACACCATGATGCGGGAAACATAAGCCCCTGGTGTGTTTTAACCGTACCAAAGTGTATGGATGCGACATGTCGTAAATGAACATATGTATGAAAATGCAATTATAAGCGAAAAGGTGCTGCATTGTTTTATTCAATAAGGTGCTGCTATGAATGCAGAACGATACAAATAGTGCGATAAGCAAGGGATGGGACTGTTAAACATGTCCCCCTCCAGGGGTAGGTTGCGGAGTGGTGTATAAAAATGCTCGTAATGGAGACCACCTGTATATTCGTTGTAGCCTTTATCCTTCCCTGGCTGTTGCATCGTGAGTTCGGCAGGTCTGCTGCCGGACAGGGCCTCTGACGAACGGAGTCATGTGGGTAAAAAATAAAAGGTAAAAATAAAAAAAAGAACGACACACTTGAGAGCCCCTGGTGTGGTTGAGCCATAGTCTGGGCTTATCGTGGTCGTGCCCCTCTCCCCATGCCCATGGTATCTTCAGAGTGTAATGGTGTACGTGGAGGACCTATTTTGACGTTTTGCAGGGGCTGGGGTTGGGGCCGCACTGCTACGTGTGCTCGGAACGTGCCAGGTGGTCTTGTTGTAGGTTACTCCGGGCGCGCTTAGCTATGTCCGGCCGCTTAACGGTCGGACTAAAGAATTGCCTTAAGAGGTTGCATTGTACTTCTGCCGCGAGAGCCGCTGTATGTTCCTCCGTTTGGAGAGAACGTTCAGTGTTTCCGTTGACCGTGATGACTCCTCGAGGGCCTGGCATCTTGAGCTTGAGGTATGCGTAGTGCGGCACCGCGTTGAACTTTGCAAACGCGATACGTCCGAGCAAGGCATGATAGCCGCTGCGGAACGGGACTATGTCGAAGATTAACTCCTCACTTCGGAAGTTATCCGGGGATCCGAAGACCACTTCCAGTGTAACTGAGCCTGTACAATTGGCTTCTACACCTGGTATGACGCCTTTAAAGGTCGTCTTGGTAGGTTTAATCCTTGAGGGGTCTATGCCCATTTTGCGCACTGTATCCTGATAGAGCAGGTTCAGGCTGCTGCCGCCGTCCATCAGGACTCTGGTGAGATGAAATCCATCGACGATTGGGTCTAAGACCAATGCGGCGAATCCGCTGTGGCGGATGCTGGTGGGGTGGTCCCTTCGGTCAAAACTGATCGGGCAGGAGGACCATGGATTGAACTTCAGGGCGACTGGCTCCATCGCGTATACATCCCTGAGTGCACGCTTCCGCTCCCTTTTGGGTATGTGCATTGCGTATATCATGTTCATCATCCGCACCTGTGGGGGGAAACCCTTGTGTCCTCTATTGTTCGGCGGTCGGGTCTCTTCCTCGTCATCGCTATGCAGCCCCTTGTCATTGTTTTCGGCAATTAACTTGCCTGCCTGCTTGAATACCCAACAGTCCCTATTGGTGTGGTTGGCTGGTTTTTCGGGGGTGCCGTGTATCTGGCACGAGCGGTCGAGTATTCGGTCCAAATTGGACGGACCCGGAGCAGTTCTTTTGAATGGCTTTTTATGCTAACCGGATTTAGAGCCTCTGAATCCGGCATTGACTGACGTATCCTCACTATTGTCGCCGTTGATGCGGCGCTTGTTTTTGTTACGACGCGACCTGCCATTTCGGTCCTTGAAATCTGGACTGCCAGAATTTTTGCTGAGGTTGTTGCTGCGTGCTAGCCAGCTATCCTCACCCGCGCAGAAGCGGGTCATGAGTGATGTGAGGGCTGCCATGGATTTCGGCTTTTCCTGTCGCGGGTGCCGGGCAAGCCACTCGTCGCGGATGTTATGCTTGAAGGCCGCGAGGGCCTCCGCATCCGAACAGTCAACGATTTGGTTTTTCTTGGTTAAGAACCGTGTCCAGAATTGTCTGGCCGATTCGTCTGGCTGCTGAATTATGTGTCTTAGGTCATCAGCGTATGGTGGTCGCACATACGTGCCTTGGAAGTTATCGAGGAATGCGGCTTCTAGGTCTTCCCAACTCCCAATTGACTCTACTGGCAAGCTGTTAAGCCAATGCCGGGCTGGTCCTTTAAGCTTGAGTGGGAGATATTTGATGGCGTGAAGATCGTCACCGCGGGCCATGTGGATGTGAAGAAGATAGTCTTTGATCCAAACCGCGGGGTCTGTTGTGCCATCATAAGATTCGATATTCACGGGTTTAAACCCTTCGGGGATTTGATGATCCATTACTTCATCTGTGAAGCATAGTGGGTGTGCGGCGCCTCTGTACTGGGCGATATCACAACGGAGCTCAAAAGAGCTTTGTCTGTTTTGTTCGGCCCGGCCGGACTTACTGTGTCCGGCGCGACGGTTGCCGTCACGTACCGTGGGGCACCCACGCGATCCATAGATCGATCTTGATTGTCTTGCCTTATCCTCCAATATATCTCACAAGTCCGGAGCGTTCCCCTGTGGCCTTGTGCTTTTCGAGCGATGCCGGGGTACGGGTCTAGTGAAGGGCCTAGAGGCCTCTCTGTCGCGACCACGGGGTGGTCGGTCAGCCGTATTGTCTCCTGGTGACGCGGGTTCATATGCTTCCTCCTCTAATCGGGGGAGCAGCTTGCATTTAGGGTAGCTTTTGGAGGGGCGTTCGAGCTCATGCTCTTCAGCCGCGAGGACTTCAGTCCATCTGTCGGCTAGTAGATCTTGATCAGCTCTAAGCTGTTGCTGCTTTTTCTTGAGGTTGTTCGCCATGGCCATAAGCCTGCGTTTAAAACGCTCTTGTTCGACGGGATCCTCAGGCACGACGAATTCATCGTCGTCGAGGCTTGCCTCGTCTCCGGAGGGAGGCATATAATCCTCTACCTCTTCTTGTGCCGCTCTCTCATGAGAGCTGGCGTCTCCGTCCTCCTGCGCTGCATCCTGCTAGAGTGGGTTGTCTTCGGCACTGTTCGGTGTATTATTATCTCTGGTGCCGGAGTCTTCATTCTTGCTGTGGCGGGATTTAGAGCGGCGCCGCTGACGCCGGCGCTTGGGCTGCTTCTTGGAGGGGTCATCCTCCGCTGTTTCTTCACCATTCCCATCCTTTGGGATATCCACCATGTATATGTCATATGATGAGGTGGCTTTCCAGTGCCCAGTAGGTGCTGGTTCTTGGTCGTCTCCGGCATCTTCGTCCATACCATCGATGTCTTCGGAGTCATAGTCTAGCATGTCGGTTAGATCGTCGACAGCGGCTACCAAGTGGGTCGTGGGTGGGCTTTGAATTTCTTCGTCGTCCGCATCCCAACCGTCCTGACCGCAGTTCGGCCAGGGCTCTCCTGATAACGAGAGATACTTTAGCAAACTCAAGATGTCACCAAAAGGTGAGAGTTGAAAGATGTCCGCTGCGGTGAACTCCATGATCGGCGCCCAATCGGATTCGATCGGAGGGGGCGCGGGAGGTTCGGAGTCCGGCAAGGAGTCCGGCGCCTCAGAGTCACGGGCTTTATGAGGGACAAGGTCATTGTTCGGCTCTATCGCCGTAGAGGTTGCAGCTCCCGAGGCGGTGTCTAGCCATCCGTGCTCGATCTGCACAGCCGGCTCCGAATTGAAGATCGGAGCGGGTTCGAGTGCGGCCTCCAGGGTACTGTCCGGCTGCAGAGCTAAATCATGCTTGTCGTGACAGTGCGGCACGCTCGGCTGTGGCTCGAATCCATCGAGGATCAAGTCCCCATGGATGTCAGCTGTGAAGTTCAAACTTCCAAATCTGACCTGACGGTCAGGGGCGTAGCTTTCGATCTGCTCCAGATGGCCAAGCGAATTGGTCCGCAGTGCAAAGCCGCCGAATACGAAGATCTGTCCGGGGAGAAAGGTCTCACCCTGGACTGTGTCGTTGATGATGGTCGAAGAAGCCATCGAGCCTATCGGTGACGACACAGAGGAACTCTCAATGAAAGCACCAATGTCGGTGTCAAAACCGGCGGATCTCGGGTAGGGGGTCCCGAACTGTGCGTCTAGGCGGATGGTAATAGGAGACAAGGGACACGATGTTATAACCCAGGTTCGGGCCCTCTTGATGGAGGTAAAACCCTACGTCCTGCTTGATTAATATTGATGATGTGTGTTACAAGAGTAGATCTACCACGAGATCAAGGAGGCTAAACCCTAGAAGCTAGCCTATGGTATGATTGTTGTTCGTCCTATGGACTAAAGCCATCTGGTTTATATAGACACTGGAGAGGGCTAGGGTTACACAAAGTCGGTTACAATGGTAGGAGATCTACATATCCGTATCGCCAAGCTTGCCTTCCACGCCAAGGAAAGTCCCATCCGGACACGGGACGAAGTCTTCAATCTTGTATCTTCATAATCTTGGAGTCCGGCCGATGATGATAGTTCGGCTATCCAGACACCCCCTAGCCCGGAACTCCCTCAGGTATATAGAGGAGGAAGAAGTAGGTCCGGTGGACGCCCAAGGGACCCACGAGGGTGGGGGGCGCGCCCACTTGTAGGGGGCGCGTCGGGCACCCTCGTGGTCGCCTCCTTTGTTTCTTGACTTCCGCTTGAAGTCCTCTGGATCACGTTTGTTCCAAAAAGATCGCTCCTAAAGGTTTCATTCCGTTTGGACTCCGTTTGATATTCCTTTTCTTCGAAACACTGAAATAGGCAAAAAAACAGCAATTCGGGTTGGGCCTCCGGTTAGTAGGATAGTCCCAAAAATGATATAGAAGTGTAAAGTAAAGCCCATAAACATCCAAAACGGGTAATATAATAGCATGGAACAATAAAAAATTATAGATACATTGGAGACGTATCACACTACTAGTTGGAATAGCTTCTACCCACTTAGTAACGTAATCAACAACAACTAATTTTGTGTATGTCCATTAGAGGCAGGAAAAGGTCCCATATAATCAAAAGCCCAAACATCAAACAGCTCAATAACAAGAGTATAATTTTTCATAGGCATTTCTTAACGTCTCCTAATATTACCAATTCTCTGACATTCATCACAAGACAAAACAAACTCAGGCGTCTTTAAAGAGAGTAGGCCAATAAAAACCGGATTGCAATACCTTATGTGCAGTTCTATCTCCAGCGTGGTGTCCTCCATATGGTTCGGAGTGACACTTGCGTAGGATCTATTCCTGTTCATGCTCAGGTACACAATGTCTAATAACACCCTCTACTCCTTCTTTATAAAGGTGTAGGTCATCCCAGAAGTAATGTCTTAAATCATAAAATAACTTTTTCTTTTGCTGGTATGTGAAATTAGGTGTTATAAATTTACCAACAATGTAATTAGCACAATCAGCATACCATGGAGCAGTACGAGAAGCATTTATGACTGCTAATTGTTCATCAGGAAAGCTATCATCAATAGGTAGTGGGTCATCAAGAACATTCTCTAACCTAGATAAGTTGTCTGCAACGGGGTTCTCAGCTCCCTTTCTATCAATAATATGCAAATCAAATTCTTGGAGCAAGAGGACCCATCTAATAAGTCTAGGTTTAGCATCTTTCTTTTCCATAAGATATTTAATAGCAGCATGATCAGTGTGAATAGTTACTTTAGAATCAACAATATAAGGTCTGAACTTATCACAAGCAAATACAACTGCTAGGAATTCTTTTTCAGTAGTAGCATAATTTCTCTGTGCAGTGTCTAGAGTTTTACTAGCATATTGAATGACATTTAGTTTCTTATCAACTCTTTGCCCTAGAATAGCACCTACAACATAATCACTAGCATCACCACATAATTTCAAAGGGTAAATTCCAATCAGGTGGCTGAACAATAGGTGCAGTGATCAAAGCTTTCTTAAGTATTTCAAATGCTTCTACGCAATCATCATCGAAAACAAAAGGAATATCTTTTTGTAATAAATTAGTCAGAGGCCTAGAGATTTTAGAAAAGTCCTTAATGAACCTCCTATAAAAACCAGCATGACCAAGGAAACTTCGTATACCTTTAATGTCCTTGGGACACGGCATCTTTTCAATAGAATCAACTTTAGCTCAATCAACTTCAATACCTCTTTCAGAAATTTTATGCCCCAAGACCATGCCTTCATTAACCATAAAGTGGTACTTTCCCAATTCAAAACGAGACTAGTGTCTTCGCATCTCTGCAAAACTGGATCAAGGTTGCTCAAGCAATCTTCAAAAGCGGATCCATAAAAGGAGAAATCATCCATGAATACGTAACAAATCTTTTCACAAAAGTCAGAGAATATTGCCATCATGCATCTTTGAAAGGTAGCAGGTGCATTACATAAACCAAAAGGCATACATCTATAAGCAAAAGTACCGAAAGGGCAAGTAAAAGTAGTCTTTGCTTGATCGTCCGCTGACACAGGTATTTGAGAGAAACCAGAATAACCATCTAAAAAGCAGAAATGTGTATGTTTGGATAGTCTTTCTGGCATTTGATCGATAAAAGGTAAAGGGTAATGATCTTTCTTAGTAGCTTTACTTAATTTGCGGAAATCAATTACCATCCTATAACCTGTAATAATTCTTTGCGGGATCAATTCATCTTTATCATTAGGGACTATAGTAATACCTCCCTTCTTAGGGAAACAATGGACAGGACTTACCCACTCACTATCAGCAACGGGATAAATTATACCTGCCTCAAGGAGCTTTAGTATTTCCTTTCTTACCACTTCTTTCATCTTAGGATTTAACCGTCATTGGTGATCTCTAACTGGTTTAGCGTCTTCGTCCAATTTAATTTTGTGTTGGCATAAAGTGGGACTAATGCCCTTAAGATCATCAAGCAATAGCAACGCGGTGCTTCTTCAAAGTTTTCAATAATCTTTCCCCTTCCTGCTCTGAAAGGTTAGCAATAATAATAACGGGATATGTCTTCTTCTCATCAAGATAAGAACATTTAAGAGTATCAGGTAAAGGTGTAAGCTCAAACAAGGGATCACCCTTGGGTGGAGGAGGATCCCCAAGGATTTCATCAGGTAAGTTGTGTTTCAGAATAGGACCCTGTTTGAGGAATACTTCATCTATTTCCCTTCTTTCATTCATAAACATACCATTTTCATGGTCTAGCAAATATTGTTCTAACGGATCAGTAGGAGGCACGGCAATAGAAGCAAGACCAATAATTTCATCCTTACTAGGCAATTCTTTATCATGGGGTTGTCTATGAAATTTAGCAAAACTAAACTCATGTGTCGTATCCCCGAGACCAATAGTAACAACATCCTTTTCACAATCAATCCTAGCATTGACAGTATTCAAGAAGGGTCTACCAAATATAATGGGACAAAAGCTATCTTTTGGGGAACCAAGAACAAGGAAATCAGCAGAGTATTTAACTTTCCCACACAAGACTTCAACATCTCTAACAATCCCAATTGGTGAAATAGTATCTCTATTGGCAAGCTTAATTGTAACATCAATATCTTCTATCTCAGTAGGTGCAATATCATACATAATTTCTTTATATAAGGAAATAGGTATTGCACTAGCACTAGCATCCATATCACATAAGCCATGATAATAATGATCTCCTATTTTAACAGAAATAACAGGCATGCCTACAACAGGTCTATGTATCTTAGCATCGGGTCTAGCAATATTAGCAGCTTCCTCACAGAAGTAAATAACATGCCCATCTATATTATCAGCCAAGAGATCTTTAACCATAGCAATACTAGGTTCAACTTTAATTTGCTCAGGAGGTGTATATGTTCTAGTATTACTTTTATGAACCACAATTGAAGCTTTAGGATGATCCTTTATCCTAACAGGGAAAGGTGGTTTCTCAACATAAGTAGTAGGAACAATAGGATCATTATAAGTGATAGTTTTTTCTTCAACTATAATAGGTGCAACTACTTTTACTTCAATGGGAGGATTATATTTAAACCACTTCTCCTTAGGGAGATCAACATGAGTCACAAATGATTCACAGAAAGAAGTTACTATCTTAGAGTCAAGTCCATATTTAGCACTAAATCCACGAAAAGCATCGGTATCCATAAAAGACTTAACGCAATCAAACTTAGGTGTCATACCTGACTCCTTACCATCATCGGAACCCCAATATTCGGAGTTGCATTTAATTCTTTGCAATAAGTCCCACTTGAATTCAATAGTCTTCAGCATATAAGAACCAGCACAGGAAGTATCGAGCATGGTCCGATCATTGAGAGAAAGCCGAACATAAAAAATTTGAATAATCATTTCTCTTGAGAGCTCATGATTGGGGCATGAATATAACATTGACTTAAGCCTCCCCCAAGCTTGAGCGATGCTTTCTCCTTCGCGAGGCCAAAAATTATATATATAATTACGATCACGATGAACAAGATGCATAGGATAGAACTTCTGGTGAAATTCCAATTTCAATCGTTTATAGTCCCAAGATCCCGTATCATCACATAGCATGTACCATGTCAATGTGTCTCCCTTCAAAGATAAAGGGAAGACCTTCCTCTTAACAACATCATCGGGCATACCTGCAAGCTTAAATAATCCACAAAATTCATCCACATAGATAAGGTGTAAATCGGGATGCAATGTTCCATCTCCTGCAAAGGGATTATCTAGCAGTTTTTCTATCATACCTAAAGGAATCTCAAAGTAAACATTTTCAATAGGTTCAGTAGGTTGAGGAGCAACTCTTTGCTCTAATGGTTGGGGCGAAGATGCCCTGAACAAGCCCCTCAAAGGATCAGTTTCCATAGTAACAAGTGACAGTAAATTTCAGCACACTATATAAATGTTTCCTTAGCAAGTTCCACTCACCAAAGGCGCTTCACTCCCCGGCAACGGCGCCAGAAAATAGTCTTGATGACCCACAAGTGTAGGGAATCTATCATAGTCCTTTCAATAAGTAAGAGTGTCGAACCCAACGAGGAGCAGAAGGAAATGACAAGCGGTTTTCAGTAAGGTATCCTCGGCAAGCACTGAAATTGTAGGTAACAGATAGTTTTGTGATAGGATAATTTGTAATGGGTAACAAGCAATAAAAGTAAATAAGTTGCAGCAAGGTGGCCCAATCCTTTTTGTAGTAAAGGACAAGCCTGGACAAGTTCTTATAATGAGTAAAGCGCTCCCGAGGACACATGGGAGTTATCGTCAAGCTAGTTTTCATCACGCTCATATGATTCACATCCGTTACTTTGATAATTTGATATGTGGGTGGACCGGTGCTTGGGTACTACCCTTTCTTGGACAAGCATCCCACTTATGATTAACCCCTATTGCAAGCATCCGCAACTACAAAAAAAGTATTAAGGTAAACATAACCATAGCATGAAACTAGTGGATCCAAATCAGCCCCTTACGAAGCAACGCATAAACTAGGGTTTAAGCTTCTGTCACTCTAGCAACCCGTCATCTACTTATTACTTCCCAATGCCTTCCTCTAGGCCCAAACAATGGTCAAGTATCATGTAGTCGACGTTCACATAACACCACTAGAGGAGAGACAACATACATCTCATCAAAATATCGAACGAATACCAAATTCACATGGCTACTAATAGCAAGACTTCACCCATGTCCTCAGGAACAAACGTAACTACTCACAAAGCATATTCATGTTCATGATCAAAGGGGTATTAATATGCATTAAGGATCTGAACATATGATCTTCCACCATATAAACCAACTAGCATCAACTACAAGGAGTAATCAACACTAGTAGCAACCCGCAGGTACCAATCTGAGGTTTGGGTACAAGGATTGGATACAAGAGATGAACTAGGGTTTGAGAGGAGATGGTTCTTGAGAGAGTCCTGGATTAGGGGGTGTCCGGATGACCGGACTATGACCTTTGGTCGGACTCCCGAACTATGAAGATACAAGATTGAAGACTTCGTCCCGTGTCCGGATAGGACTTTCCTTGGCGTGGAAGGCAAGCTTGGTGATACGATATGAAGATCTCCTCCCATTGTAACCGCCTCTGTGTAACCCTAGCCCTCTCCGGTGTCTATATAAACCGGAGGGTATTAGTCCATAGGACGAACAACAATCATACCATAGGCTAGCTTCTCGGGTTTAGCCTCTCTGATCTCGTGGTAGATCAACTCTTGTACTACCCATATCATCAATATTAATCAATCAGGAGTAGGGTTTTACCTCCATCGAGAGGTCCCGAACCTGGGTAAAAACATCATGTCCCTTATCTCCTGTTACCATCCGCCTAGACGCACAGTTCGGGACCCCCTACCCGAGATCCGCCGGTTTTGACACCGACAGTGCTCGTGAAGATGGTGATGGAGATTGACCCCCTCTCGATGAGAGGATCGTTGGTGATGACGATGGTGATGGAGATTGACCCCCTCCCGATGAGAGGGTCATTGGTGATGACGATGGTGATGATTTCCCCCTCCCGGAGGGAACTTTCCCCGGCAGAACAGCTCTGCCGGAGCCCTAGATTGGTTCCGCCAAGGTTCCACCTCGTGGCGGCGGAGTTTCTTCCCGTAAGCTTTCTTATGATTTTTTCAAGGATAAAAGACTTCTTATAGCAGAATATGGGCACCGGAGGGCCACTAGGGGGCCCACGAGGCAGGGGCGCGCCTAGTAGGGGTGGGCGCGCCCCCACCCTCGTGGCTAGGGTGTGGGCCCCTCCGGTACTTCTTTTGCTCAATAATTCTTATTAATTCCAAAAATGACTTTCGTGGAGTTTCAGGAATTTTGGAGCTGTGCAGAATAGGTTTCCAATATTTGCTCCTTTTCCAACCCAGAATCCCAGTTGCCGACATTCTCCCTCTTCATGTAAAACCTTGTAAAATAAGAGAGAATAGCCATACGTATTGTGACATAACGTGTAATAACAGCCCATAATGCAATAAATATCTATATAAAAGCATCATGCAAAATGGACGTATCATCGGTCATCCGATGGTGCTCGGCCGTCCGGCCACTGGGAGGTGTCGGACGTTTGATCGGCGTCGGTCTTCCGGTCGCTGGAGCGTGCACAGGCTGGGACTTGGCTGGCCGGTTGGAGCCTCCAGGTATCGGACTTCCGAGAGGCGTCCATCATCCGATGGCTGGGAGTTTCAAGCAGTCCTTCTTCTTGGTCCTTGTACTTGGTGCCCTCGCCATCTTGTCCGTTGGGTGCAGCTGTTCCGTGGCTTTCCTCCAAACACCTGATCACACATAGGGTCTTCGCTTGAGGTAGTAGCCATGTCTCATATGTATAAAGTGGTAGTTCGGAGAGGAGAGAGTTCACCTTATCTTCGATAGCCTTGGCTCGAGCTCTTGTCATTGGTCCAAGTGCTATCGTGGGAGACGTAGGTAGGTCCATGGGAATGACCTTGGGATGCT
>NC_041383.1:357785441-357920575 GCF_002162155.2 Triticum dicoccoides
ACAAGGGACGGCGGCGTGGGCGTCAGGTCAAAGGGGGAGGCCGTTGTGGTGGTCCTCGCCGGTTAGGGAGGTGACTGGGAGGTGCGGCGTGGTGCGGGTTGTGCGGTGCTGGAGTTGGCATGCGTCAGGGCGTCCGGGCGGGCGGTGTGAGGACGGCGGAGCTCCATGCTCCGGCGAGGGCGCGGGGTCATCGGGACGGCATCTCTGGCGGGACCTAGGGATAAAAGAGGTCGAGACGCCGTCTAGGCCACGGGGTGCTCCTGGGCCGAAAGGCCGAGGAGGCTGGCTGGTGTGTGTGTGTGCGTGCGCTTGTGTGTTCTAAAAGAATAGAAAGACTTTCTAAGTCCAAAACAAATCTAAATAAAATTATAAAAATACCACAATAATTTCTAAAATTATTATGGAATAAACAGAGCACAGTGAACATTAATCTATGCATAAATTTTTTTAAAACATTTTCCTAATGAAATTAATGCACTTTTTGGCAAATTAAGTAAATACCAAATAAAGTCCAAACTATATTCTAATGAATTTTTCCAACTCCTTTTTATTTGGGGAAGTCATTTTATCCCCCCTCCTTTATTTTTTTTCTTGAGTGGAAAATATTTGAATATTTCATAAAAATTCCAAAATGCAATAAAATATGATATGCATTGATGATTCTCTTAACATCCAAATTTAATAAAATTGGGATGTTACATTTAAAGATTTGAAAAAACATGTAAATCTCATGAGCTCCCTCTACATGTGTGCAATCATGTAATGGTAGTGTTGAAAGACATGTGAAGGCACAACATGACAGAGTAAGTAATGAGTTACATGTATCTTTGCTATATGCATCAGAGCTAAAAGTAAAGAGAGATGTACCTTCATGTTTACGATTCCCTCTTGCAAACAATATGTGCAAAAGTAAGATATCATCATGCACATCAGTGAGATGCATATAGTTACCTTGTGGTCCTTGAACTAGCTCTTGAAGAAACAAGGTTAGATAACTCAAGAGAACTTCAAACACGAAAAAGACTTCAAGATCCACAAGAATACCAAGACTGGGATGACATGTGATAGGTGAGCACCAAAAAGTGAGTACTTCATTTGAATATAGATATGTCTCCAAATAATTAAGGATTTGCAATAAATTCCAAGGATATTTCTCCCCTAAACATAGACTTCCTCTCCCCCTGACTCTAACATTTGATAATGGGAGTAGGTACGGTGAGATGAAATCAGAGCAAAAAGAGATTATAGCAAAGTAGGCTCAGATGAACTAAGTGACATGTCTTTCTCCTCTTAGAGACATGTCGATTCTCTCCTCTTATGAAAGTCCATCTCTCTTCTTTTCTTAGAAGAGATCTGTAAGGGTAAGCTTTGATGTGTTCTCTCTCTCTCCCTCTTTGGCATCAATTTCCAAGAAGGGTAGGCTTCATGGATATGAGTTAAGTGAGTTTGGTCCTTGAGAGTCACAACGAAGAAAAATGCAGCTTAAGATGCAGGTAGAGGGAAAGAATCATTGAGTGGAACTATTGAGAATAAACAGAATAAGATAGAAAAATGTTTTCTCAACAGAGAAGTCGGTGGCGCCTACTTGTGTTGATCAGTGACTGATATTTTGGAGGCACGGACAGAGAATATCGAAGAGACTGAGATAGTCCATGTCGGTGGAACCGATAAACTGTGTACAAGTTAAACTTGTGATTCTATCTGCCTGATAGTCTTTGGATCGATGTGACCGAGTTCAATGTAGAGGAAAAAAATTTCAACACAGCTCACTTGCAATATTATTTCACATAAATTTTCAAGGATTTTTTATAGAATTTGCAATGAATTTGACTAGAAGAAAATATCACAGAAAATATAAAAGATCACCCGAAAATAGAGAAGGATCTAGATGAAGTTTTTTGTAAGATAGAACCACATTAGCAAAAGGAAATGCAACTATCGAAAGGAAACACTAGAGAACTTCATCTAGAGGTGGTCGGCGACATTGTCACATATGATAGAGTATTGACTTAGGATTCAAGTAAGATCACTTGATCATAGGTCATACTCATAGATCAGCTCAAAATGGGGTTGCCATTTTTCATTTAAGAGTCTTAATGTATTCACATCTTGTTGAGATCCTTTAACTCATAACTTGGAGCAAAGCTTCTCTAAGATGGAAAACATACCTTGGGTTTGCTGTTAAAATTGATCATGTAGTTGAACTTGTGATGGATGCTCAATGTTGATGTCGTCCATCAAGAGTTGGGAGCATCCCTATGAATTTGAAGCTCATCTTCCTACATGGGTTAATCTTGCAAGGAATAACTCTTATGTATCCGAATTGACAAGAGTGAAATTTGTTATATAAATTGTCAAAGGATATGTTGAGTGTAAACTTGTTCCTTGATCACAACTACCAAAGCATAGATACTTGGTAATGTAGAGATTTCTCAAGATGTGAGTGATTTGCAATCTCATAGACTGAGGCTCATCCAAGTACCTTCAAGGGTTAGATAACATACAAGGGTGCAAATATATCCAAGATAAATGATCATCATCATAAGATAAATATCAAGGATTAGTGACATAGGCACATGCCTTGCATGTATCCAACTGGCATTTCTATTCAATTTGAGGCATCAATGATGTTCAACTCACTCCTCAAGCGACAAAATATCTTTTCATCAAGTGGTTTAGTGAAGATATCCGCCGATTGCCTGTCGGTATGAACATGCTTAAGATTAATGTCTCCTTTAGCAACTTGATCACAAATGAAATGGTGACAAACTGAAATATGCTTAGTTCGAGAATGTTGCACGGGATTGTGTGCAATATTAATAACACTCTCATTGTCACAAAGCAATGAAACATGTCTCACATGTATCCCATTTTGTTTGAGAGTTTGGGTCACCCAAAGTAATTGAGCACAACATGATCCCGCGGTAATGTATCCCGCTTCGGCAGTAGATAATGATACCGAGTTTTGTGTCTTGGAGGACCAAGAGGCAAGGGATCTACCAAGAAATTGACATGTACCCAAAGTGGATTTTCTATCAACCTTGACACCGGCATAGTCCGAGTCGGAATTGCCAACATGATCAAAAGAAGACCTCTTAGGGTACCAAATGCAAAAATTTGGTGTATGAATCAAATGTGTCACTCTTTACACGGCCTTAAGATAACATTCTTTTAGAGAAGCTTAATATCGTGCACACAGGCACACACTTAGCATAATGTCGGGATATGAGGCACAAAGATATAATAATGAACCAATCATAGATCGATAAACATTTTGGTCAACCGGGTTGCCATCCTTTGTCAAGTTTAGATCTCCACTAGTAGGCATGGGTGTTTTCATACCTTTTCTTTCTAGACTGTTGAACTTCTTGAAAAGTTCCTTGGTATATTTTGTTTGTGAGACAAAGGTAACTTCCTTAGTTTGCTTGATTTATAAGCCAAGGACGAATTTGAGTTCACTTATCATAGACATCTGAAACTTCTCCGACATTAATCTTCCAAACCTTTCACTAAAATGAGGGTTAGTAGAGCAGAATATGATATAGTCAACATAGATTTGGCACACAAATAATTCTTCATTAACTCTTTTATTGAAGAGAATAGAATCAATTTTCCCAATTTCAAATTATTTTTGAATAAGAAACTTAGTCAAGCATTTATACCAAGCTCCAGGGGCTTGTTTAGGACCATAAAGATCTTTGTGAAGTTTGTAAACATGATTAGGTTTCTTGGGATTAACAAAGCCGGGAGGTTGCTTAACATAAACTTCCTCCTCAATTTCACCATTTAGAAAAGCACTTTTAATATCCATTTGGTATAAGGTGATATCATGGTGATTGGCATAAGCAAGTAAAATGCGAATGGACTCAAGTCTAGAAACGAAGGCATATGTCTCACCATAGTCCATACCTTTGACTTGAGTGTAGCCTTGAGCAACGAGATTAGCCTAATTGCATACCACTTGTCCATCCTCATCCTGCTTATTCCGGAACACCCATTTTGTACATGATGTTTTGATCATCCTTGGGATTTTTGTCGGCATTCTGGGAACCAAGGTACCTAGACTTGTCTGCCTGCGGCCCATGGCGTGGCTCGATCGACGGCCTGGTATGGCCCATCTTCACCCACGACGAGACAAGACCCTTGCGAGGGGCCAAGCCTCGTGAGGCGGATGATTTCAAGACCTCCTGAAGGAGCGGCCTTCCCAGACGGCCTCCTGAGGAGAGGAGATTTCTATGAAAGCACCCACCTCATGAGGCTGTGGTGACGCCAACCATGACGACCAAGGCCAGGCGCGCGCCAGCAGGCGCAGAGCGGCAAGTTTCCTCTTTGGTGCTAAGGAGGCAAGCGTAGGTGCAGAGTCCCAAGGAATCAACCAAAGGTTGTTGTTTGCATGCAACAAGACCAGGACCACCAGAATGGCAGGATGGAGGTCATCGCCGAGCCCACCACGACATCACGATCAGAAGCTTTGTAGGCAAAGAGAACCTTTCGTCGGGGTAAGATGTACTACTTGTCCCATTCGAGATTGGCCGCTGTGGGATACCTTCCCACCTAAGTTTTGGGGGAAGAGGACCGGTGCCGCTATAAGTATAGCCTAGCCACCACCGTAGCAAGGGGCCGAGTCCCAGATAGAGATATAGCTCCCGGAAGCTACCAGCACCACAAGAACAAGCCTCCTGAGGCTGTTCTTCCTCTTGTACTAGTTCATCCTCAGCCCCCACGAGGCTAATCCACCACAAAGCAGGAGTAGGGTTTTATACCGCAAGGTGGCCCGAACCTAGGTAAACTGATGTGTCCATTTCCTTCCTGTTCATCAAGCTAAGTCGTGAGAGCAGCGAGTCGATCGGCTAGAGAGGTTGAGTTCTTCGCACACGCCCCAGAGTTCGAACCTCTCTTGGGTCTGCGGAGCCCGGAATCCGACATTTGGTGCGCTAGGTAGGGGCGTGTCGAGGGTTCCCCTTTCATCCCAGCCGAACCTCAGTTGTCCCTTGGCGGAAGCTCCACGAGCTAGCACCGGGCAATGGGCCGCTCACACCACCCAGGAGGCACTCCCCAGCCACGAAGTTCGTCATCATCTCTTGCTTGCCGTGGTTGGATTGGGCACTGGCAACAAGCGTCAAGGGCGCCGTGGGACGTTTCCACCCCCTCCGACTCAGCGCCGCGACCGAGCGGCAGCAAGATCCTCCAGCTATGCCACGGCATCACCCCTGCGCACTTGCCGGGAGCAGGCAAACACGCGGGCCGTGCTCGTCGTTGCCTGTGAGCTGCTGCATTGTAGGCTGGCTGAGGGTGGCTGCGACGTCTTGCTCTCCCGCGTCGCCGAGCTGCTCGACGCTGCCTGTGAGGGCACAACACCTTTCCGCATCACACCAGCCTCGTAGACACCTCAGGGGGCTCGCGCCCACACCAGCCGCGTCTACTCGCCCCTATAGGAGGAGGGGGGCCCGTGGAGGCAGCTCGGCATATGGCATCGCCCTCTCGACCCAAGGGGTGCGTCCCCAGGGAGAAGCTGGGGCAGGCAGTTTCCACCTCAACAGCAACAAGGAGTCGCTCTCAGGCCGGTAGGCCAGGGCTTCGGAGATGGAAGGCAGTCGAGCATAGTGCCCGAGGGCTGATCCCAGGTCAATAGCCCCTTGGATCCTGGTATCACCAATGGCGGGCGCGCTGCACAAGCAAGGAAGAAGCCCGTTCATGCTTCTCCACTGGCCCGGGCGTTAGGATCACCAAGGTCGCGAGGGACAGGGACCCCTCACGAGTCGCCTCAACACCCCACCAGCACCTTCGACGTCAACAACCACCTGCTACAGTCAACCTTTTTCGGACACAATTACGCTAACCTTGGGTCGCAAGTGAACCATGCCACGATCGAGTATCTCGAGACGCTAACCCTGCCCCGGGCAGGAGGAGTGCCTTGGGATCCACGTGGAGGGAGCCCGGTGCCAGAACTCCCCTCGCACCTCATAGCGCAGGGCGCCACCATGACAGTGGAGCGCACCGTCCGGAGGTAGGTCCTCCACCGTGGAAGGCTTCGGCGAGCCCTTCCCTCGGTAAAGGGTCTGCGATCGCCTGACCACCGCCAGCATACCCCCTTGCCCCTTGGTCTCATCCTGGTTTCCAGACACCCCAACGGTGGAAACAGGATGCGCTTGGCGGGGTCGTCACGAGGAGCAAGGAGCGCACATGAAGATCTTCGCTCGTGACACTTTCTCAAGTAATAATGAGTTGGGGTTGTACATGCCCCAGAGTCTCCTGAGTGCCGCCCCTGGGCCTCATGGGGGCTCCCACCCACGTCTATGTGGAAGCACAATGCTCTGCGCTGGCCGTCAACACTGTCCCCCAATGACTATGCCCATGCCCAGTGGAAGCACTTAGCTCCACGCTGGTGACAAACACTAGCATAGGCGCCGGACGTGGTTGTTCTCTTTGCCCTTTTTATGTAACCCGATTTGCCGCCTCTGAATGAATTTGGAGTTTCGTGTGCTTGTTAAAAGATAAGGGGGAATTTTTTCGACTAGCGGTGTTCTTTGCTCTTTGATTTTCGCTTGGATAGTACGGCGCCTTCCTGCTATGGCGAGCACCCCGCGAGCGGGGACAGGGTGTGGTGTGCGCACCTAGGCATGATCGGGTAGTGCCAAGGCCCCCTCGGGGCCAAGGACGCCACTGCCGCATGCCTGCTTGCATGCACACCTTGCCAAAACTTTGGCGTCTGGCTCCTCGCGCGGCACCCGCGGGTGGGCCAACAAGCACGCCAGGAAGCTTTAAGCCCTTGGGTGCCCCTTGAAGGCTCGCCCCGGGAGGAAGGTGCCTCCATGGCGCAAGAACCAGCCCAAGGCCGTGAACATGAAAGGTAAATCAGGCCAGCTACTCTAGTCAAGAGCCCCCTGGCTTGCGACGACGCATGCTGAAATTAACTTAGGAAATGTATCATCGTTCCATGCATTACAAGGAGACCACCCTCCCCCTAAAGGAAAAAATGCTTTCACACCCCGCTGGGCTATGTCCAAAAATCTTTACAGGAAGAGCAGGGAAGTACAGGCCTAGCGGGATGCGCTGTTGCTCATATCGCCGTATCGCCATCATCGTCGGCTCCGCCCTCCTCTGCCGCAAGTGCAGCCACATCATCAGGAAGAGCAAACTCCTTAATCAGGTCATCTACATGATCGTCCACCGAGCTCACCAGCTCACCCTATATGACTCCGGGCAGGGGGGCTATCACGGTGTTGAAGTCGAAATCCAGATCCAGGTTGAGAAGGTAGCTGAAGACGCGCGAGAACGCACGCCCAAGGAGACCCAGACTCCTCTCCTCAATGAGCTGGCGAGCCCTCGCAGCCCCGCCTTCAAGGCAGGTCACGACTTGGGTAAAGAAGTGCAAGTAGCCGGCGTCGTCGGCTTCATGCGGGCAGGTGACGCTCCCCTTGTAGATGGTGTCCAAGGCATGGTTGGCCCTCACCCAGAGGTCGTCAAGCATCTTGGAGCGCTCTTGCTGCAGCGTTCGACGTCAGTTTGCCTCGTCTGACGCCCTTTCCACAAGGGACGAGACACCCGCAACCTGCTGCTGAAGCGAGAATAGCTCGGCATCAGCGGCGACTCGGGCTTCTTTGACGGCCTTCCCGTGCTTCTCCATCGCGGTTAGCCTTGCTTAGATGGCATCGGCCTTGCCCTGCAACTCGGCTTGCCGTTGCTTGAAGCGGGTCTCCTAAAGCCCCAACTTTTGGTGATATTTCGTGACCAGCAACTTGCGGACCTCCGCCACCTTTTGGTCAACCTCCAGCTGGATCTTCGCCTCCTGAGAAGCAAGGGCTTCCTCGGTTGCAGTTACCTAGCACTCCGTCACCTTTAGTCGCTCGCTCTCCAAGATTTGCGCCAACACCTGGAATGCCAGCACCTCCTCGCGATCCCGAGCCTTTGCCGCATCGGCAGGAGCCCAGCTTAGCGGCACTGCAAGGGCGGCCCTGCATGCCTGGACCTATCGTTCAAGATCAGCATTCAAGACCTGGAGCTCCTTATCACGCTCCTCGGCCGCCTTGCGACGCTGCTCCACGGCCTTGGCCTCCTCTTGGGCACGGGTGCAGGCCTTCAGAGAAGCCGTAAGAGACCCCTTGACATCCGCGCGGGTGCGCTCATGCTCCAAGTGCGCAAGATTGATGGTGACCTTTGGCTGATGCCACTCGTGCGTCGGGCAGAGGTTTTCAGGTTAAGGCGAGAGTCGACATCAGCAAGCTCCGCTCCAAGCAGGCCTAGCGCACCTGCCGCTACCTAGAAAAGGTTGTGGCGGACGGTGCTCCGCCCATGCGCGAGCTCCAGTGCTCGGCCAGGCCTCTCTTCTATGCCCTGACCTATTGAAGGGGCGTGGGATGACTCGCCCGCCCTCAGCAAGGGCTCGGTGGCCGGATCCTCTTCGGTCATCCCTCGGACTTCGGTCTCCGCACAATGCGGCGCAGCTCCGCCGCTTGAGAACAAAGCCGCCGCGTGGGACGCCCAATCGCTCGCGAGGGTCATCGGAAGGGCCCTCGGCGCGGCCTCCATCCCGCGGGAGCTGCTCTGGTGGCAAGGCACCGGGAGAGCAGGCTCGCGATCCTTCTCTGGCGACCTCGACTCTTGGGCTGGCACCGCCTGCCGGCCGGCCGCCTGCCGGCTCCGGAGCCCCCAGAGGATGCATCACGAACGGGCTCATCGTCACGCCAGGAGGAAGCCTAGAGGGCAAATGTGAGGAAGGAGCATGTTACACAAGAACCCAAAGGGGCAAGGTACTTACTCACTAACAACTACTCATATCCTCTGTTTTAAGGCCCGCGGGGCGACGTGCGGCACCTCCCGAACCACATCTTGCGGGATACCCCGACGGACGGAGGAGACACACTGGAAAGGGGCACGCTGCCCCCGGAGGCCGGGGAGACAATCGTGGCCGCGTACGGGGCTCCCCTTGGGCCGCCCTCAGGACTGCGGGGAGTCAACTCAGGAGCATCTGGCGGCACCTGACCTCCAAGGGCCGTCTCGGGAGCATCAGGAGGCGCCCGGCCTCCCGGGGCCGCCTTGGGAGCGGTCGACAACGCGTACATTCCCGCTACCGTTTGAAGGGAAAGCACGGGGGCCACCACTATAGGGTTCTCGCGAGGTCCCTCGTGGCCCGCAGGGAGCAACCCCCACTCGTCAAAGCACGACATCTGCCTGACGAAGGCCTCTCCGTTCGAGCAGTAGTAGAAGAGGATTCCCGCAGGGAGCGCGACAGGAGATGGGTCGCCTGTCAGGAGCTCGAGCATAGTGCCCAGTGTCTTGGAGGGAAGCGAAGTCACTTGAAGCCTCATGTGATCGTTGGGGCCTGTGAAGGTCCACATTGAGCGCGAATGGCGTTGGAGCGGTGCGATGCGCCGCCGAATGAACTCCCTCGCTACCATTGGCGTCGTCACCCCTACCTTCCTCATCTTGGCCGGCCTGGACCAGACGCGCCCAAGCCAACAGTCAGCCAGCTCCACATGCTCCCAGCCGAGGCTTGGGACCGCCGGCGTGCTCGGAAGAAGGAGCAAGTGGCTGAGCACGGTGGCGTCCACATACACCCACTACTTCCGGAATCCCCTTGCGTCCGTGCGGAGTGTGAATTCGATGCCAGAGCCAGCCATCGTCGCCACCGCCTGGAACGACACGCACCCAGAGCATTGCCGACCATCAACTAGATGGAGCGAGAAGAAGTGGCGGAGCAAGGCCACGGATGGGGCGACACCCACAAGGGCCTCACATAGGAAGGCGAAGGTGGAAAGGAGGATGATGAAGGTGGGATCCAGATGCAGTGCCTGGATCTGGTAATGTGAAAGCACGGGTTGAGGAAATCAGAGAAAGGAGGGATCAGGCCAGCCCAGATGGCATGAAGATGAAGAGCAATTTCGGTGGCTCCCATATCCATAAAAGCTTGAGAGGCAAGCCAGGCCTTCATCACCTTCCACTCATTGGAATCGTCCACGAGGGACAGGCGGACCTTGTCCAACCCTTCCTGGTTGTTCACCATTGACCGATCCAGCGCAGTCTCCAACCCCGGCGAGGGATCTTCGGGCGCACAGACTCCCCCCTTCTTCTTCGATCTTTGAGCCATGGCTGCGAAGGAAGATGGGCGGGGTATGGCGTTTGGAGAAGGCCACATAAGCTCACAAGGGAAAGAGTGAGGAGAGGACGAGCGTAGCGGGCAATGATGGAAAGGTTGCGTTTGTAGCAGGTAGTTGTCAAATCAGACGGTTGTCGAGGCAGCATGGGGAAGCGGAGGCGCCCACGTCTTATCAAGCGCCACGCGTCGACTCTGCCCATGGTGCTCTGCACTTTCCCCTTTGGCTTCGCCTCGAAGCCTAGTGCGAGCGCGCCTTGGGATTGGGGGCTACTGCCGGTGTTCTGGGAACCAGGGTACCCAGACTTGCCTGCCTGCGGCCCACGACATGGCTCGATTGACGGCTTGGTATGGCCCATCTTCAGCCACGATGTGACAAGACCCTCACGAGGGGCCAAGCCTCATGAGGCGAACGACGTCAATACCTCCTAAAGGAGCAGCCTCCCCAGGCGACATCCTGAGGAGGAGAGATTTCTAAGCAAGCACCCACCTCATGAGGCTGAGGTGACGCTAGCCATGACGACCAAGGCCAGGCGCACGCCAGCACTCGCAGAGCGGCAGGTTTCCTCTTTGGTGCTAAGGAGGCAAGCGCAGGTGCAGAGTCCAAAGGAATCAACCAAAGGTTGTCGTTTGCATGCAACAAGACCAGGACTGCCATAATGGCGGGATGGAGCTCATCGCCGGCCCACCATAACGTCACGATCAGAAGCTTTGCAGGCGAAGACCACCTTTTGTCAGGATAAGATGTACTACTTGTCCCCTTTCAAATTGGCCGTTCTGGGATCCCTTCCCGCCCATGTTTTGGGGGAAGAGGACCGAGGCTGCTATAAGTATAGCCTAGCCACCACCGTAGCAAGGGGTCAAGTCCCATATAGAGGTATAGCTCCCCAAAGCTACCACCACCACAAGAACAAGCCTCCTGAGGCTGTTCTCCCTCTTGTACTAGTTCATCCTTAGCCCCCACAAGGCTAATCCACCACAAAGCAGGAGTAGGGTTTTACATCGCAAGGTGGCCCGAACCTAGATAAACTGCCGTGTCCATTTCCTTCCTGTTCATCGAGATAGGCCATGAGAGCAGCGAGTCGACCGGCTAGAGAGGTTGAGTTCTTCGCACACGCCCCGGAGTTCAAACCTTTCTTAGGTCTGCTGAGCCCGGAATCCAACAGTTCTCAACCAATGTCCATACTTGATTACTCTCAAAATTGTGTAGCTCTTCGTGCATAGCATTTATCCAATTCGGGTACTCAAGGGCTTCTTCTACCTTCATAGGTTCAATACTAGAGATGAATGAGTAATGTTCACAAAGTTAGCAAACGAGTTTTAGAGTGAGTGATTCTCTCGGTGTTGATGCCGTCGAGGATTTGTTCAACAGGATGATTCTTTGAGACTCTTTCTCTAACTTGTGAGAGCTTTTGCTTGGATTGTGGTGGAACATCCTCATCATCATCTTCTTCTTCATTGTTGGTGGCGTCGTTGTTCACTTGTGGAGGTGGAGAAGGAGGTCGAGGTGGATCATCTTGTTGTACTTCCTGATTCCCTTTGTCTTGACGTGTTCCACTTGTGGATGCCTCGAAGTCAACTTGGGGTTCACCTTAATGTGAAGTTGAGGCTTCCACTTGAATGGATGACGTGCTCTCCTTCACCTCTGTTGGACGGATCTTGCCAAATATAAATCCTGAATTGCTTCCGAGGGGTCTTTGTCTCCTACATCAATTGGCAGTTGCTCCACTTGCGAGCCGTAAGATTCACCAAACATCACATCTACCGTCTCTTGAACCTTTCTGGTGAAATTGTTGTAGACACGGTAAGTGTGAGAGTTTGAGTCGTAACCGAGTAGAAAACCTTCATGAGATTTAGGAGCAAATTTCAGACGATGATGCTTATCAAGAATATAACACTTTGAACCAAATAAGAAAAAGTATCCAACTTGGGGTTTGTTACCGGTGAGTAGCGCATATGCCGTATTACCGAGAAGCTTGTAAAGTATAGTCGATTTGTAGTGTGACAAGCTATCTCGACCACTTCCGCCCAAAAGTGTCTTGGCATCTTGTATCCATCAAGCATTGTTCAACAACTTCATTTTGTTGAGGTGTGTATGTAGCTGAGAACTCATGTGAAATCCCTTCTTCATCAAGAAAGGCATCCACATTAGTGTTTTTGAACTCCGTTCCATTATCACTTCGAACCTTCTTGATCTTTGCTTCAAATTGGTTTTGGGCCTTCCTAGCGAAGATCTTGAAGATCTTTTGAACCTGTGATTTGTCATCAAGAAAGAATACCCATGTAAATCTTGAAAAATCATCAATAATGACCAAACCGAAAGAATTGCCACCAAGGATCTTATAAGCATTAGGACTGAACAGATCCATGTGAATTAGCTCAGGTGGTCTTCTCGTGGTCATGATGTTCTTCACGGGATGACTTTCTCCAACTTGTTTTCCTACTTGGCAAGCACTGCAAAGTCTATGCTTGTCAAATATAACATCTTTAACACCAAGATTCTTGTTAGAAGATTTTGCAATTAAAAAAGTAAGAGGTTGGGATCTCTTAGTGAAATCAACAATGTATAGATCACCTCTACGAATGCCAATAAAGACCATATTATGATTATCTCTACGGAACACTTGGCAATCTAATTAGTAAATAAAACATTCAAACCAAGGTCGGCTAGTCTAGATATGGAAAGAAGATTGTAACCAAGAGATTCAACGAGCATGACATTTTGAATAGAGCTATCATTGGATATGGCCACCGTACCAAGGCCAAGTACCGTACCCTTGGAGTTATCTCCAAAAGTCACATACTTGTGTGGACCATCATTTTTGGCAAGCTCACGAAACATGTATTTATCCCCGATTGTGTGATCGGTACATCCACTATCAAGAATCCATTCTTTTCCTCCGGCTATGTAGTCTCGAAGAATTGCCATGAGACAAAGATTTCTCATAGTCTTCTCATAATCAATGTCGAATTCTTTGTCTTCATCATAATAACCATGCTCAACATCACCATCATCGTCATGCATATTATCATCACCTAGGTCAAATGATCCGTTAGATTTATGACCATGACAATGTGCAAGTTTATGAATTCTAATTGTTTCCATGATAATGTTGCTAATGGTTCCAACATCACCCTTAGCATGTGTAAGATCATAGAGCTCAAATAGAAATTCATCAAATTTAGGATCACTAGATTTAATATTATGAAAAGCAATGGACTTTTGAAGAATTTCATTGAGATTTTTCAAAGAGTAATTTGGAAAGCATCCCTTAAGATAATTCCATATAGTGTGTGTGCATTCAAAGTTTTGTAAGCAAACAATCACATTTCTAGGTAAACCTCTAATGATGGGATTAACTATTCTAAGATTGCGATCCATGTCGACACTCATCGGGGGTAGGATGCAAGGGATCAATGGAAGGCATATAAGGGCTAAGAATATACTTGCTCAAATTATATTCATTGAAGATCTCAAGCATTTCTATTTTCCAAGAACCATAAAACTCCCCATCAAGCATAGGCACTCTATGTCTAATACTCCCGAACATAGACTCATCCATCTTCCACCAAAGGTGATTAAACCAAAGAAATGGAGACCGATGCTTTGATACCAATTGAGGGGATTGAGAAGAGGGTTCTAGAGGGGGTGATTGGACCCTTCACAAGTAAAAGTGGCAATTTTTAGCTTCAAGTTAAGGTTGAGTTTAGCCCATGTTAATAGGCATACAATACATTTTACACAAGCATAGCAAGAGTATGGGCATCAAAAAGAGTAAAGCATGCAAGTGCAAGAATGTAAAGGGATGGGAGTGATGTCTACTATGCAACCTTTTTCTTGTAGACTCGTGTTGGGCCTCCAAGCACAGAGTTTTCTAGGACAATATCAAATTTCCGTCAAGTGGATGACCTAAGGTTTATCAATCCGTGGGAGGCATAGGATGAAGATGGTCTCTCTCAAACAACCCTGCCACCGAATAACAAAGAGTCTCTTGTGTCCCAACATACCCAATGCAATGGTAAATGGTATATATGCACTAGTTCGGCAAAGAGATGGTGACACAAGTGTAATATGGATGGTAGAAATATATTTTTATAATCTGAATAAATAAAACTAGCAAGGTAACTAGTAACAAAAGTGAGCGAAAACGGTGTTGCAATGCTTGAAAACAAGGCCTAGGTTTCATACTTTCACTAGTGCAAAGTCTCTCAACAATGATAACATAATTAAATCATATGGCAATTCCTCAACGTGCTACAAAGAGTCACTCCAAAGTTCCTATCGTGGAGAACATAATATGAAATTGCTTGTAGGGTACGAAACCACCTCAAAGTTATTCTTTCCGATCAATCCATTGAGCTATTCCTATAAGTGTCACAAACAGCCCTAGAGTTCGATGTAAAATAACACCATATGATACACATCAATCAACCCTAATGTCACCTAGATACTCCAATATCACCACAAGTATCCGTGGGTCAATTATACAATGCACACCAAACAACTTCAGATTCATAATATTCAATCCAACATAAAGAACTTCAAAGAGTGCCCCAAGATTTCTACCAGAGAAATAAGGACGAAAACGTGCATCCCCTATGCATAGATTTCCCCAATGTCACCTCGGGAATCTACGAGTTGAGTGCCAAGAACATACATCAAGTGAATCAATAGAACACCCCATTGTCACCACGGGTATCCCACGCAAGACATAAATCAAGTGTTCTCAAATCCATAAAAGTATTCAATTTGATAATAGTGAAACCTCGAAGGTAAAACTCAATTTATCACAAGAAGATAGAGATGGAGAAACACCATATGATCCAACTATAATAACAAAGCTCGCAATACATCAAGATTGTGCCAAATCAAGAACACGAGAGATAGGGATCAAGCACATAGCTATTGGTACATACCCTCAGCCCAGAGGGTGAACTACTCCCTCCTCATCATGGTGACTGTCGGGATGATGAAGATGGCCTCCGGTGATGGTTTCCCCCTCCAGCAGGGTGCCGAAACGGGCTCCCGATTTTTTTCGTGGCTACAGAGGCTTGCGACGGCGAAACTTCCCATCTATGGTTCTTTCTGGTGGTTTTAGTATTTATAGGAATTTTTGGCATCGGTCTCACGTCAAGGGGGGGGGGTGCCTGAGGGGCCCACAACCATAGGGGCGCGCCTTGGGGGTAGGGTGTGCCTCCCTGGATTGTGGCCTCCTCGTCCACTTCCTGGCCCAGCTCCGATGCTTCGGGGGTCTCTTTTGGTCCATAAAAAATCACCGTAAATTTTCATCCCATTCCGAGAATTTTTATTTCAGCACAAAAAATGACACCATGGTAGTTCTGCTGAAAACAACGTTAGTCCGGGTTAGTTCTAATACAATCATACCAAAACCATATAAAATTGTTGTAAACATGGCATGAATACTTCATAAATTATAGATACGTCGGAGATGTGTCAGCATCCCAAGCTTAATTCCTGCTCGTCCTTGAGTAGGTAAATGATAAAAGAAATAATTTATGAAATGTGTATGCTATCTTAGTGCATAAGTTTGATCAATGATAATTCCATAAACTTCTTCTAGCTTCATTATATATCATAAACAATAGTTCATCTCATAAAACTTCTCATGATCAAGTAATCTTTCTTATTGTGTCATGAATATTCATATCCATAAGATTCAAAACTAAAGTTTAATATTGACATAAAAATAATAATACTTCAAGCATACTAATAAAGCAATCATGTCTTCTCAAAATAACATGACCAAAGAAAGTTATCCCTACAAAATCATATGGTCTGGCTATGCTTTATTTTCATCATTCAAAATATTTCGTCATGCACATCCCCGGTATTGGCCAAGCAATTGTTTCATACTTTTAATGTACTCAAGCCTTTTCAACTTTCACGCAATACATGAGCATGAGCCATGGATATAGCACTATAGGTGGAATAGAATACGGTGGAGGTTCTTAGGACAAGACAAAAAGGAGAAAGTCTCACATCAACTAGGCAAATTAATGAGCTATGGAGATGCCCATCAATTGATATCGATGCAAGTGAGTAGGGATTTCCATGCAATGGATGCACAAGAGATATAAATGTATGAAAGCTCAAACTGAAAACTAAGTGGGTGTGCATCCAACTTGCTTGCTCACGAAGACCTAGGGCAATTCGAGGAAGCCCATCATTGGAATAAACAAGCCAAGTTCTATAATGAAAAATTCCCACTACTATATGAAAGTGATAAAATAGGAGACTCTCTATCATGAAGAACATGGTGATATTTTGAAGGACAGGTGTGGAAAAGGATAGTAACATTGTCCCTTCTCTCTTTTTCTCTCATTTTTTAATTTTTTTTCCTTTTTTTGTTTGGGCTCTTTGGCCTCTTTTTTTTATTGGGCTCTGTGGCCTCTTTTATATTTTTAAGCTGGAGTCTCATCCCAACTTGTGAGGGAATCATAGCTTCCTTGATCCTTTCCTCGCACGGGACAATGCTCTAATAATGATCATCACACTTTTATTTACTTACAACTCAAGGATTACAACTCAATACTAGAACAAATATATGAATCTATATGAATGCCTCATGCAAATGAGAACAATATGACAATGATGGTGTGTGTCATAATAAAACGAACGGTGGAAGTTGCATGGCAATATATCTCGAAATGGCTATGGAAATGCCATAATAGGTAGGTATGGTGGCTGTTTTGAAGAAAGGTATATGGTGGGTTTAATGCACCTGCAAAAGTTGCGCGGTACTAGAGAGGCTAGCAATGGTGAAAGGGTGAGAGTGCGTATAATCCGTGGACTCAACATTAGTCATAAAAAACTCACATACTTATTGCAAAAGTTTATTAGCCATCGAAACAAAGTACTACACGCATGCTCCAAGGGGAGAGGTTGGTAGGAGTTAACCATCGCGCGCTCCCGACCTTCACACAAAGGATGACAATCAAAAAATAAATCATGCTCCGACTTTGTCACATAACGGTTCACCGTACGTGCATGCTATAGGAATCACAAACTTTAACACAAGTATTTATACCAATCCACAATTACTCACTAGCATGACTCTAATATCACCATCTTTATATCTCAAAACAAATGCAAGGAATCAAACTTCCCATATATTAAATGCTCTTTATATGAAAGTTTTTATTATATCCCTCTTGAATACCCATCATATTAGGACTAAATTCATAACCCAAGCAAATTGCAGTACTATTTTTAAGACTATCAAAATGATATAAGTGAAGCATGAGAGTAATGACAAACTACTCCAGAAAAATTATAGTGAAGAACAATGAGTAGTTGAATAATTATGTACCTATGTAAAAACTCTCTCATTTAAACATTTCAGATCTTGGGATATTAGTTAAAACAGCAAGAAAAACAAAATAAAATGGCATTCCAAGGATAGTACACATCATTTGAAGTAGCAACACTTAGGCTCAACCGATACTAACCGATAATTGTTGATGAAGAAAGGTGGGATGCCAACCTGGGCATCCCCAAGCTTAGATGCTTGAGACTTCTTTAAATATTAAGTAGGTATGCCTTGGGCATCCCCAAGCTTGAGATCTTGTGTCTCCTTAATTCCTCTTATGTCACGGTTTCCCTAAATCTCAAAAACTTCATCCACACAAAACTCAACAAGAACTCGTGAGATAAGTTAGTATAAATCCATACAAAACCTTATCATCTATTGTAGAAAATCACTAAAATTATAATTTGACATTGCATAGTAAATGCCTCTGCATATTTAATACTCCCGTCCTCAAATAGAATCATTAAACAAGCAAACATATGCAAACAATGCAATCATAAAAGCAATCTATCTAAACAGAACAGTCTGTAAAGGATTAAGGAAGATCCATATTTACTTAACTCAGAAATTCTGAAAATTTACCACATTGTAGAGAATTTATCATTGCATGTTGTGTCAAAATTTCAAGATTTTATCACATTCCGACTTTTCTAGGGATTTTTTGCAATAGAGACAAACTTTTTGTTTTGAAACAGCAACTCATATACTTGCAAATTGTGCATGGTGAAGGCTATCCTTGAAACTTATTGAAAAAAATATACAAAATCCTATTCTAAAGGACAACAAGCAAAAAAAATGACGCTCCAAGCAAAACACATATCATGTGATGAATAAAAATATACCTCCAAGTAAGGTTACCGATAATGTTAGAGACGAAAGAAGGGATGCCTTCCGGGGCATCCCCAAGCTTAGTTGCTTGTGTATTACTTGAATATTACCTTGGGGTGCCTTGGGCATCCCCAAGCTTATGGTATTTCCATTCCTTATTCTCCTCGAATCGATATCTCACCCAAAACTTGAAAACTTCAATCACACAAAACTTAATGGAACTTCGTGAGATTGGTTAGTATAATAAAACAAATCATTCACTTTGGTACTGTCAAGACAAGATTCATAATTGTTATCACACAATTATTACTGTACCTTATCATTTCCACAATTTATATTGATCAATATAACCCATAGAAACCAGGAAACAAGCAAACTATGCATTGAAAACAGAATATGTTAAAAACAGAACAGTCTGTAGTAATCTGAATATTTACCATACTTCTGAAATTCTAAAAATTCTGAAAAATTAGGAAAGATGGAGAAATTTATATGTCAATCTTGTGTCAAAAATTCAGATCAAAATAATGTTCCAGTGAATTTATAAAATTGATGTACTGAGCACAAAAGTTTCTATTTTTGCACAGAATCAAGTCAACTATCATCCACACTATCCCAAAGGCTTTACTTGGCACTTTACTGAAACAAAAGCTATAAGACATAATTACTAAAGTAGCTTAATCATGTGATACACAAAAATGGTAGGGGTAAATATTGGGTTATCTCCCAACAATCGCTTTTCTTTAATGCCTTTTAGCTAGGCATGATGATTTCAATGATGCTCATATAGAGATAAGAACTGAAACATACAGAGATCATCATGAAGCATATGACCAGCACATTTAAGCCTAACCCAATTCCTATGCATAGGTATTTTGTGAGAAAACAATTTATGGGAACAAGAATCAACTAGCATAGGAAGGCAAAACAAGCATAACTTCAAAACTTTCAACATAAAGAGAGGAAACTTGATATTATTGAGATATGTAAAAGCATATGTTCCTCTCCCATAATAATTTTCAGTGGCATCATGAATGAATTCAACAATACAACTATCACATAAAGCATTCTTTTCATGATCCACAAGCATAGAAAATTTATTACTCTCCTCATAAGCAAATTTCTTCTCATTCATAATAGTGGGAGCAAACTCAACAAAATAGATATCATGTGATACATGATTGGCATAATGTAATTGAAAATTCAAATCATGATGAAAAGTTTCATGGTTATAATTATTCTTTATAGCATACATGTCATCAAAATAATCATCATGAATAGCAACTTTGTTATCATAATCAATTGAAACCTCTTCCAACATAGTGGATTCATCATTGAATAAAGTCACGACCTCTCCAAATCCACTTTCATCATTATTGTAAAAAGATTCAACACCCTCAAAAATAGTGGGATTATCACTACATAAAGTTGACACTCTTCCAAACCCACTTTCATCACTATAATCATCATAAATAGGAGGCATGCTTTCATCATCATAATTTTTCTCATCAAAACTTGGGGGACTAAAAATATCATGTTCATCAAACATAGCATCCCCAAGCTTATGGCTTTGCATATCATTAGCATAATGGATATTCAAAGAATTCATACTGACAACATTGCAATCATGCTCATCATTCAAAGATTTTATGCCAAACATTTTATTGAATTCTTCTTCTATCAATTGAGCAAAATTTTCCAATCCATCATTTTCAAGAAAGGCATGATAAAGGAATAATATGAGGCAACCTCACTTCCATTTTGTTGTAGTTTTCTTATATAAACCAAGCTAGTGAGAAAACAAGAAACTAAAAGAAAATTGCAAGATCTAAAGATATACCTTCAAGCACTCACCTCCCCCGCAGCGGCGCCAGAAAAGAGCTTGATGTCTACTATGCAACCTTATTCTTATAGACTCGTGTTGGGACTCCAAGCACAGAGTTTTGTAGGACAGTAGCAAACTTCCCTCAAGTGGATGACCTAAGGTTTATCAAACTGTGGGGGCGTAGGATGAAAATGATCTCTCTCAAACAACCCTGCAACTGAACAACAAAAAGTCTCTTGTGTCCCCAACACACCCAATATAATGGTAATTGTATATGTGCACTAGTTCGGTGAAGAGATGGTGATACAAGTGTAATATGGATGTAGAAATATATTTTTATAATCTGAATAAAGAAAACCAGCAAGGTAACTAGTAACAAAAGTTAGTGAAAATGGTGTTGCAATGCTTGAAAACAAGGCCTAGGGTTCATACTTTCACTAGTGCAAAGTCTCTCAACAATGATAGCATAATTAAATCATATGGCAATCCCTCAACGTGCAACAAATAGTCACTCAAAAGTTCCTATTGCGAAGAACATAAGATGAAATTGCTTGTAGTGTATGAAACCACCTCAAAGTTATTCTTTCCGATCAATCCATTGAGCTATTCCTATAAGTGTCACAAACAACCTTAGAGTTTGTAGTAAAATAACACCATTTGATACACATCAATCAACCCTAATGTCACCTAGATACTCCATGTCACCACAAGTATCCGTGGGCCAATTACACAATATGCATCAAACAACTTCAGATTCATAATATTCAATCCAACTTAAAGAACTTCAAAGAGTGCCCCAAGATTTCTACCAGAGAAACAAGGACGAAAACATGCATCAACCCCTATCCATAGATTACCCCAACGTCACCTCGGGAATCCGCGAGTTGAGTGCCAAAACATACATCAAGTGAATCAATAGAACACCCCATTGTCACCACGGGTATCCCAAGCAAGACATAAATCAAGTGTTCTCAATTCCATAAAAGTATTCAATTCGATAATAGTGAAACCTCAAAGGTAAAACTCAATTCGACACAAGAAGATAGAGATGGAGAAACACCATATGATCCAACTATAATAACAAGGTCGTGGTACATCAAGATCGTGCCAAATCAAGAACACAAGAGAGAGGGATCAAACACATAGCTACTGGTACATACCCTCAGCCCCGAAGGTGAACTACTCCCTTCTCATCATGGTGACCGTCGGGATGATGAAGATGGCCTTCGGTGATGATTTCCCCCTTCGGCAGGGTGCCGAAACGGGCTCCCGATTGTTTTTTCATGGCTACAGAGGCTTGCAGCGACGGAACTTCCCATCCAGGGTTATTTCTGGTGGTTTTAGTATTTATAGGAATTTTTGGCGTCGGTCTCACGTCAATGGGTTCCTCAAGGGGCTCACAAGCCATAGGGCGCGCCCTGGGGGTAGGGCGCACCTCCCTGGCTTGTGGCCTCCTCACCACTTCCTAGCCCAACTCCGAGGCTTCGGGGGCTCTTTTGGTCCATAAAAAATCATCATAAATTTTCAGCCTATTCCGAGAACTTTTATTTATGCACAAAAAACGACACCACGGTAGTTCTGCTGAAAACAGCGTTAGTCCAGGTTAGTTCTAATAAAATCATACCAAAACCTTATAATTTTTTTTGTAAACATGGCATGAATACTTCATAAATTATAGATACGTTGGAAGCGTATTAGGGAGTTGGAATGTGCAAACACAATGGAGACGCGGAGACTTTTTGGCTTGGTTCCAATAGGTGGTACTATCGTACGTCCACGTTGATTGAGACTTAAAACCATGAAGGGTAATAGCTTCGCGAGTCCACGAAGGGCTCCACCTATGAAGGGTCCATGAAGAAGCAACCTTGTCTATTCCACCATGGCCATCGCCCACGAAGCACTTGCCTCACTCGGGTAGATCTTCATGAAGTAGGCTATCTCCTTACCCTTACAAACTTCTTGGTTCAACTCCACATCATGTCGGAGGTTCCCAAGCGACACCTATCCAATCTAGGAGACACCACTCTCCAAAAGGTAATAGACGGTGTGTTGATGATGAACTCCTTGCTCTTGTGCTCCAAATGATAGTCTTCCCAGCACTCAACTCTCTCTCTCTCTCTCTCTCTCTCAGATTTAGCTATGGTGGAAGAAGGATTTGAGTGGAGAGCAACTTGGGGAAGGCTAGAAATCAAGGTTCAAATGGTAGGAATGGAATCTCTTGATCTCAACACATGAGTAGGTAGCTCTCTCTCAGAAAATGAATAGTGGAAGTGTAGGCACGTTCTGATGGCTCTCATCTATGAGGAAGAAGGGGTGGAGTGGTATATATAGCCTCCACACACAATCCAACTGTTACACACTTTTGACCCAACTTGGTGGCACCGATCAGAAATCTCGGTGGCACCGACCTATGTAAAGATAAGTATGTTAGGAATCTCGGTGGGACCGACGGGAACAACTTGGAGGGACCGATGTGCAATGGCTAGGGCAGTTGTCTCAGTGGCACCGATTGCATCATCTCGGTGGGACCAAAGTGAAACAATAAGGTAATAGAGAGTTGGCAAGCCATCTTGGTGGTACGATTGCAATTCTCGGTGGGGCCGAAACAATTGCAACAAGCAATAGAGAGCTGGCAGGGCCATCTCGGTGAGACTGAGATCCATATCGGTCGATCCAATTTGTTAGGGTTTGGCAATGGCTAAGTCCAGAAGAACTCAGTGGCCCCGGGTAGGAAATATCGATGGGCCGAGTTGGAATGTAGGGTTTGGAAATATTTGGATGGAGAAAGTTGTTGAGGGTTTTGGAGCAATATCATTAAGCACTTGAGCACATAGATTATTATGCAACACCTCATCCACTTTAATAGTATTGGCTTTCCTATGGACTTAATGCGATCTTGGATCAGTTAACCAAAAATGTAGAGTCTTGAGCTTTTGCCAATCCAAGTCCTCAGCATTTTGAAGGGGTCCACATCCTCCTGCCCTTTCCATGCCATTTTGAACTTGTTTGAAATATACTAGATAAAACTATTAGTCCAACAAAAGATATGTTGAGATTTATTGCTAAAATCACCAAGGGAGCACTTGTGCTTTGATGGAGCGAACCTGGAATGCTAGGGTTGCATTTTTTTCCTCCCGCGGCTGAGCTCTGCCCACTTATCCTTCCCAAATTGAGTCGGTGGACTCAAACAACCAGACTAGTCCAGACTAGTCGATGACTAGTCGCTCCACTGTCAACTCAACGAGCTAGTCTACGCAAATAAGCTAGTCGACAATCAGATTGAGACTACTAGACTAGTTGCACGACTAGTCAAGACTAGTCATTAGACTCATAGTCATTGACTATGATGAGGAACCTACACTCAATTGCAGAGAAAGGCACGCTCCATTGATCCGCCATGAACACCACTGGCCATCGGGATTTTCTGAGCTGCAGAGGAGGAACGACCAGTTGAGAGAAGTAGAATTTAAAGGAAGTGTTTCAACTCTGCCTACTATTGCTTGCCTGAATAAATCACATGCTCATAAAGTCTGGTTGTCTGACACCTGATGTATGGCTGAAAATCTTGAACCTTTATGTGGAAACTTGACCACCCAGATTTAATCAATAAAGGTATTGAAGAGTCTTCACATTTCTATAGGCAGTGACATAAGTATAAGGGAAGCAGTAGGCCAAGCAAGCATATACTCTCTCCGTGAGTTGACCTCAATTCAATGACCACAAAACGAATTTAGAGTTTTAGACCCTACTACACATGGTTACTAACATTAATTTTGATTAGACGGGCATGCATACTAAATAATAGACATCTTATATGATGGGAAGAGGGGATTAAGATGCAGCACACATTTTTGTATTGATCAATTAAGGATACTTATACACATACATGCATGTGGACAAAGCAATGCCGAAATAATTCTCAAACATGGCCAACATTTAGTGAAAAAATAAAAAGTTGGGAGTGATGATATTGCACAGGATGAGGAGGAACGACACACTGAAAGTAGGAGGATGTGGTCTATTTGACATCCTCCCGTCTCTTCCTTCGTGGTTGCCCAGTCCAGCATCATTGCCCTGCTCCTCTTTGCTAGAATCCCATAATATCTATCTCTTCCCGATGGCAGACAACCCCTCCCATAGATCCAGATCGAGCAAGGGCACGGGGAGCCGCCATCAAGGCAATCTCTACTCCCCCACCATCTCGCTCTTAGAGCAACTCCAACCGAGCGACCCAAATGGACGTGTGCTTTGCCGTTTGGGTCGGTTAGGCGGACGTGCACGTCCGCTTTTTGTTTTGGGTCGGCTTGTGCGCCCAATAGGAGGCATACCCATTTTGGCCCGCGTGGCCGAAATAAAGTTATATATATATATATATATATATATATATATATATATATATATATATATATATATATATATATATATATATATATAACTAAACATTAGTGGTCAGTCAACCACTGCCCAAAGTCCTCTTAAACACTAACTAAACATAAAAAACATCTGGCCGCTACCCTAATCGTCCGCCTTGCGTCGCTGCCGGTGAGGTCGATGAAGACGGGAGGTGGCGCAGCCCAGCCTAACATGGCTTAATAGGATGCCAAGGCAGCCTCCTATAGCGTCTGCTGTGGCGGCGGTTTGCGGTGAGGCGGGCATGCTCCTCCTCCTTCTTATGGCATGCGCCACTCAACAGTGGCACGCTCCTTCATCAGTGTGTGCTACCTACAATGTTCGAGGTACACGACCTCCTGCGTCGATGTTGTGCCGAGCCAAACAGGTGTGGGGGCTCAGACCCACTCCCATAGCTGGTCGGTCCAGATGTGCCGGTCGGCTGGCTTGTCATTAGGTGTCGAGGGGAGGGTGAGCGACGGCGGCACCACGCAGTCACTCGCCGCAAACAGGGCAAGGACCTCCACCAACCTTGCCTGGTAGTCCGCCTCCACCTTGCGCCGCTCCTCCTCGATGGAGGTCATCATGGCCGCTGCCAGCACCGCCTGGTAGGCAGCCTCCTCCTCCTCCTCCGGCTTGACGACTACGGCAGGCGGGGGGTTGGTGTGGTAGTGCTGCACGTCGAGGCGCCATTGCTCCTCGTGCTCGAGGGAAACTACAGACCTCCCAATGGGGAGAGTCCGGCGCGTACTCCGGCATCCGTCGTTGCTCCGGCGTGAGCAGTGACCAGTGCATGTGCACCTCTTCGGCATGCGCCAGCTACGACCGTAGTATCGCCAGCACCAGTATCCACTGCGGATCGAGATGCCAGTCGTGCGGCAGCGTCATGTCCGAGTACGATAGTGGCTGCCTGAACTCCTAGTGCCACTGCGTTTGGTGCACCAGAATGTGTAGCCGCTGCCTTGCGGGTCGGTCAGGCGTCGGCGGCGATGGAGGAGGACTAAGCACCGGGGGTGAACTTCCCCTTGCTCTTGCCAGAGCCATTGAAGAAACACATGGCTAGGGATTGGTTGTCGCCGGTGCGGAAGCGTGTTGGTGGAGGGGGGCAGATGTGGACGGCAGTGGAAATGGATGAGGCCGTCCCCCGCACACGTGGATTACAAAAGGACGGCCTCTCGACGCTTCCACTGGCTGACACATGGGCCCAGTGTCGGTGGCCGTCGTGTTCGATCATTGGCTGGCAGACATGTTGGGCCACGGCGGACACTAAGGGGATGCGCGCCGGATCCGCTTCATGTCTGCGCCGATGCATTTCAGGCCAAATTTGAGTTTGAAGTGGGTCTGCACGGACATGAAGCAGATGCGATTTGGGTTTGGGTTGGCGCGTTGGGCCGGCGTTTTTGTTCGCGGCGACCCAAACAGACATGGGTGGACTAAATGGGTCGCTCATTTGGAGTTGCTCTTAGTTTCTGAACGTACATGAAGGTATGACGACGCCAAAAGCGATGAGCGCTGGATGAGGATCCACCGCGGTGGCGTAGAACGTAGACAAAAGATCGAGGCCTATCAAGTGGGGGGAGTGGTGGCGGGTTTTTTTGTGTCCTTCTGTAATTATATTTTTATAAATAAATAAAAACTAGGATGTGATAAAACCAGTCAAAAATAAACCGGAGTACCCGGCTGCCAACTCCCCCTTTAAGAATAGAGATGCACAAATGTGGTCACTGAATTTCGATCATATCTCACTTTGGTCCGTAGTTAAAAAAATTGAACCGGTAATCGAACTGGTTAGGCTGTCGGTTTAGGTTTTACTGGTCGGGCCGCCGATTCATTGGTTTGATTGTCGTTTATTAAGCAATCAACTAAACAATGATAGAGTAACCATCAACTACATGTTAATATCTAACTCATATACATGATAATCTGTAACTCAAATATAGTTCTACAATAGTAGTTAGCAAGCCAAGCAACATCAAGTAGTAGAAGCATGCAACATCAAGTAGTAGCAGAGGGTGGCGCCCCAGTCCTCTTGCTGGTCTGCTTCTGGTCTTGATAGAGGCAAAGGTGTCCCGTCTTTCGATGAGATGATGGATTTCGCTTTGGTGGAAGTCGACTTTGACGATCCGACTACGAACGTGCGAGGACGTCGCGCCTTAGCAATCGCTAAACCAACTCCGAGAGGTTATTGACCACACCGGAGCACGATCAACCTGACCACGAGGGTCTTTTTCCTGCGAGCAAACGAAGAACAAGTAAGAAACTGAGATTGCAATCTGGATATTGCGAATATAAGATGAAAGCTTTATTGATTAAGGTGGGGTTCTATGACGCCTTTGTCTGGTCATTGAACACAAACGAAGTACGCGAAGTTGCAGCTATGGCGAACTTTTAATCTAAACAAAACCCGAAGTCTAAACGATGCCCTCAGGGCTGTATATATGGAGGAAGAGGGGGCGGGATTTCGTGGCCCTTGGTGGAGGGGTCCGAAGTCAACCCTATCTCTTGTTTCCCCACACATACGGACTCTAAAAATAGCCTATACTTATGTATTTAGAAATTACATGGGCCTGGCCCAATAATAAGGTGACGCAGCACCTATAATAGCCTCTGGACGAAATTTATGAAGTGACATCTTGTATATTTCGTCCAAGGCTTCATGCACTCGTTATGGTGGCTTCAAAGACCTGAAATCATCACTTGTAACTCCGTTCTTGTTCCCCTTGCGCATGCCATCATCTCCATGCTTGTTCTTGCTCCAATGTTCATCCTTCTCCAAGCTAGGCCCTTCATTTGTAAGCAAAACAAATGTATCCAATTTAGGCAGCATCATATTCTCATGAACATTAGAATCATTACCAAGAAACGAAAGTACCTGGTAATTTAGTTGGCGTGCGTGAGCTCTAGTAATTGGTCCAGTATGTATAGCAGCAGGGGTTGTGGGTGTAACAATTGTATTGATGTCCTCATCATCCTCCCCTTCTTGAAATGAAGTCGTCCTCGACGGAAGTTCATCTTCCTCACCCAAATAAGGCTTCAAATCTGCAATGTTAAAAGTGGGACTAACCCCAAAATCTGCAGGCAGCTCAAGTTTATATGCATTATCATTTATTCTCTCCAACACCTTAAAGGGACGATCCACACGTGGCACTAGCTTTGATTTGCACAAATCAGGAAATCTATCCTTACGCAAATGTAACCAAACAAGCTCTCCAGGTGCAAACACAACATGTTTTCTACCCTGATCTCCAGCAAGTTTATATTTAGCATTCATACGCTCAATGTTTTTCTTAGTTAACTCATGCATTTTTAAAATCAATTCAGCACGTTGTTTAGCATCAAAATTAACCTTCTCCGAAGATGGAAGAGGCAACAAATCAATAGGTGCACGAGGTAGGAAACCATACACAACTTCAAAAGGGCACATCTTAGTAGTAGAATGCAATGAACGATTATAAGCAAATTCAATATGAGGCAAGCATTCCTCCCACATTTTCTTATTATTCTTCAAAACAGCCCTAAGCATAGTAGACAATGTTCTATTGACTACTTCAGTTTGTCCATCAGTTTGGGGGTGACAAGTAGTACTAAAAAGCAGTTTAGTCCCCAACTTAGCCCATAAACATCTCCAAAAGTGGCTAAGAAATTTAGTATCACGATCTGAAACAATAGTATTTGGCACACCATGCAAGCGAATAATTTCACGAAAGAACAAATCAGCAACATTAATAGCATCATCGCTTTTATGACATGGTATAAAGTGTGCCATTTTCGAGAATCTATCCACGACAACAAATATGCTATCCCTCCCCTTCTTTGTTTGAGGTAAACCTAAAACAAAGTCCATAGATATATCCTCCCAAGGAACACTAGGTACAGGCAAAGGCATATATAAACCATGAGGATTGAGTCGTGACTTAGATTTTTGACATGTAGTGCAGCGAGCAATAAAACACTCAACATCCCGTCTCATCTTTGGCCAAAAGAAATGTGTAGCAAGTACGTCCTCCGTCTTCTTCACGCCGAAGTGTCCCATTAATCCTCCTCCATGCGCCTCCTGCAACAACAAAAGACGAACAGAGCTAGCTGGAATGCATAGCTTTTTAGCACAAAAAACAAATCCATCGTTAACAACGAACTTGTTCCACATTCTTCCTTCTTTACAATTCTGCATTACATCTTTAAAATCAGCATCATGCACATATTGATCTTTGATGGTCTCCAAACCAAATATTTTGAAGTCGAGTTGTGAAAGCATAGTATAGCGACGAGACAATGCATCAGCAATAACATTTTCTTTTCCCTTCTTGTGTTTAATGACATAGGGGAAAGTCTCAATGAATTCAACCCATTTAGCATGTCTACGATTCAGTTTAGCTTGACTTTTAATATGTTTCAAAGATTCATGATCAGAATGTATAACAAATTCTTTGGGCCATAAATAATGTTGCCATGTTTCTAAAGTCCGAACAAGAGCATATAATTCTTTATCATAAGTAGAATAATTCAGACTAGGCCCACCGAATTTTTCAGAAAAATATGCAACAGGTTTGCCATCTTGTAATAACACACCTCCTAATCCAATTCCACTAGCATCACATTCAAGATCAAAAGTCTTATTAAAATCAGGAAGTTGGAGTAAAGGAGCATGTGTCAACTTATCTTTCAATACCGTGAAGGCTTCTTCCTGTGCGGTACCCCAAAGAAAAGGCACATCTTTCTTTGTAAGCTCATTGAGAGGTGCAGCAATGGTGCTGAAATCTCTCACAAAACGCCTATAGAATCCAGCGAGGCCAAGAAAACTCCTCACTTATGTGGCCGTTTTGGGCTGTGGCCAACTCTCAATAGTGTCAATCTTGGCTTTATCAACTTCAATTCCTTGTGGAGGAACAACATAGCCAAGAAAATATACTCGGTTGGTGCAAAAGGTGCACTTCCTGTCGTGGATTTGTCACGGCAGATGTCCTAGCGAAAGGACTTAGTCGTGGAGCCATCGCTATGAGTTTACTTGAAGGGGTTTAAAGCGGACACAAAGACACGAGGGTTTTATACTAGTTCAGCCCCTTCGAGGAAGGTAAAAGCCTACGTCTAGTTGTGATGGAATTGATATGATCTCGATGGCTAGGGAGCAAACAAGCTTCGCCTAGGCTCGAGTTGCGGTTGTCTATCTTGAACCGCCACCGGGTCGTCCCCTTATATACACGGGTGACGCCCGTTGGTCCATAGAGTCCTAACCGGTTCATACTCGTATTCCGGTTGGTATCTCTCTATTCCTTACTTACAATACAAGTCATACATCAGGCCGGTTCACGGCTACATGCTCTAACCGACTACAGGCCTTGGGCCTTCATCTGTTTATACCACTAAGGAAGTTAACCCGGCCCAAGTAGGCCGGTTTATGCCTAGTGGTAATATCCCCAACATTAGGCCCCAGATTGATTTGAACTGGTTCATGTCAATCCTTCACACCATCTTGCGTCTTGGATATCTTCTGTTAATTGGCGAATCTCCATGTCGTCATCATTTTTGGTTGCTGTAAATCGGCATGACGTCATCAGCTTTGGTTACTGTAAACCGGCATGACGTCATTGTGAAATTCCTAACGCCCTCTTAATGACAGCTCCTGGATTCGCGCGTTTGACCTAGCTCGGTTACCTTATAAATAAGACCGAAGGGTCATTTCCTTTTTCTTCCCTTTGTCCCTTCTTCTTCTTCTTCCTCACATCGCCGGCTTTGGAGCTCCGCCACCACCGTCGACCTCTGCCTCGTCTCGGGCCGCTGCATCAACCTGAACGTACCAGAGTGTTGCGGCGTCTTTCCGCATCTTCTCCGTTCCCGGTAAGTCTTCTCTCCTTCTTAACCTAGATCTGTTCTTAGGGTTCCATGTTCTTGCTATGTTCATTGCGCGTTCATAGTTGTTCTCTGACCTTGAATGCATCTGTGGACTCTTGCTGTGCTTAGTAGCGATCCCTTTAGCATCCGCCTGCTATTTCTCATCCAAGCGCATAGATCTCCCGCACATATCCACTCAATGGTTCACTTCTGTTTCTGCCTTAGTCTTCGAAATATTTCCTGTTTTTATGAGCTTGCTGTAGATCCGCGGCTGTAACATGATTTTGTGAAACTTGTTTCTGCATAACTAGTTGTCCATAGTTTCAATTGCTTTCGATGCTTAGGCCAGGCGGTTTAACTTCACCATAGAGAAAAAATTGCTAAACCGGCATATATGTCATTAGTCCCCTGGTTGAACCGCCAGAATCCATCTGATGCTGCGTTGTAGAAGACCGGTTTATGGGTACTGCCTCCGGTTTACTGTAATTAGATCAACACCTTTTTATCCGGCATGACCTTGAACCGGATCACTTATTTCTTGTAGATCTCGTCATGGCCAAACAAGTGTACGAGTGCAACTGGGTTCCCTCCCGTGTCACAGAATCACAGCTGAACGATCTAGTCCTGATCGGCGCTTTGGATAGCAAAGACACGATTCACTGGAGGGTTCCTGGAGATGAATGTCCTCCTACGCCCCAGGAAGGAGAGGTCGTGGTCTTCGCAGATCATATGGCCCGGGGCTTCAAACCGCCCGGCTCCAAATTTTATCGGGATGTGTTAGCCAACTTTCAACTCCGTCCACAGGATATTGGCCCCAACTCCGTCACCAATCTATGTCACTTTCAAGTACTTTCTGAGGCATACCTTCAAGAGGAGCCTTCAGTCGAGTTATTTAGAGATCTCTTTCATCTGAACCGCCATACTGAATTCACTGACGGCCCTAATACCGAACTGGGCGGTATGGCCATTCAGAAAAGGAAAGAAATCACCTATCCTCACGTCAAACTCCATACTCACCCCAAGGAATGGAACGCAACTTGGTTTTATTGCAAGGATACCTCTCCTGACAATGAAAATCCCTTGCCTGGCTTCCGTCCGGAACGGCTCAGCAATACTCACCCTTTTCCACAAAGGCTAAGCGCCAAGGAGAGAATTAAGTACGCTCCTCAACTATCCAAGCTCCGGGCCTTCATGGCCAATGGTTTAACAGGAATAGACCTTGCACGCTGCTGGATATCATGGAGCATTTTGCCTCTAAGCCGACGCCCAAATTTTATGTGCGAGTATACTGATAGTGTCGATGACCCACTCCGACACACTAAAATCCAACTCCCTGATGACGAAGTCACAGAATCTGTGAAAAAGATGATGAATGAACCGGAGCACCTCTGTGCTCAAACCGGTCTACCTCCTTACTGCACCACCAACAAACCGCCAGCGGTAATATTTTAATTGCTCTATTGTTGAACCGGTTACTATTTTATATGCTCAACATTTAATTACTGTTGATCCAAGGTGATAATCCATTTTGGAGCAAGAAACTTCCTCAAGACAAAACGGAGAAGGCTGGACGGCCAACCCGGCCCAAGACCAAGGTTATCAAGAAGCCAGCTCATAAGAGAAAAACCACCGCTTCATCTGACCCAGACATTGACGATGATGTGGGTAATCCGGATCTTGAGGTAGAACTTGATTCACTTGGCTTGCTTTTTACACGCCTTATTGATGATAATGCTTGTCAGGATGACGCTGAATCCAGCAATGCGGGTTTTGTTGAGGTAACCATTCTCTCTTCCGATTCAGAAATCCTGCCTTTGCCAAAATTTCGCCGGGCAAACCGGAAAGTTAAATTTTCTCATCCTTTTGCTTATCTGGAGTCCCAATTTCTTATGAAGACCCAGCAACACGAAGCTCGCCGCACAGCCCGGCACAGTGGCATGGTAGTTACCTCTGCCGGTTTACCAAACAGTCCGGTTCGAAAACGCCGCTCCGAGGTCTCGGACCTTTTTATTGATTTAAATCCTAAAGCGGGTTTCTTCCGTCAACCTCTTAATCCATCCGACTCCGATTACTAGGTCACTTCTCATTCATCGTCTGGTGAATCATCGGCCACCCAGCTACCACCTTTGAAAACAGTTGCTGGGTAAGTTAAACCGAACATATGCTTCCAGTATCCTGCGCAATGGCTTACGCTTTTCCTTGACTTTTTATTTTTCTTTCAGGGCTAAACCGAAACCAAGCAAGAAGGCCCGCCTGGATAGAGCGGCTGAAGAAGATGTGGCCCCAGAACATGACCAAGCACCGGATCATGAAGTTTTTACTTGTGAAGATATCCCCAATGATCCTCCTCTGCAAGACGATGTTATCCCTGAAGAAGGTCTTATTCATACTCCAGCCTCTGCTGATCCGCCTGCCAGCTCTGTTCAGATTGAGAAATCCCAAACTCCTGCTGACAAAACGGTCGCGCCAACCCAAACCGGCGAGTCAAAAGATGATGATGTTGTGATTACCGGCATAGGCCGCTCTGAACCCGGGAATCCTGCCACCCTTACCAGGCATACCATCAAAGAGGATTCTTCCCCTTTGAACAAAGGAAAATGGGATGTTGAATTAAAGACATACGTCGCTCTGAATGCTCAAGATCTTCACTCTGGCTATCTAAACCGGCTTTACACTAGCCGTGACTGTGAAGCTGGCCTGGTCAAAATGATGAGGGATAAATTTGAGATAAATTCCTTTTTTCCTTTCTGCCATTGCATTCATCCTTGTAGCCCCCAAAGGCCGGTTTGTGACCTTGGTCAAACCGGGACTTGATCCAGAACATTTTTTTTGAAATCCGTCGGCATAACCCTCGAGGGCCGGTCTAACTTAGCATAAGTAAACCGGAGCTCAAAAATAAAAAGTTGTCCTTAGAACATAATTTGATCAAATAGCCATTAGCCCCCAAGTGCCAAGTTGAATACTTGTATTGAACTTGGGACTTTGTAAGCTAGCAATATACAAAAAATTGAAGGTGCATTAGACCCCAAGTATCAGGCATATAACTTTGTTATGTGGTTGATACTTCCATTTCTTGGATCGCCTGTACAAATCTTTAAAATGCCATATGTATGCAGGCTGAGGTGAAAATCAGGGAGGACCGGATTGCCGATTTGCAGGAAGCCCTGAAGACCCAGCAGGCTGAAACAGATAAGGCAAAGCAAGAATTAACCAGCGCGTTGAGCACTGCTGAACGGCTGAAAGAAGGCTTCAAGAAAGAGCGGGCTGACTGGGCCACTGAGAAGGTCGGTTTAACCAAAAGAGCAGAAAATGCTGAAGCGGCCCTTAAACCGGTGGTGGATGAACTGACGGCCGTACAGCGGCAAATACACTCCATGACTGCTGCAATCTTTGGTAAGCTCCTTGTAACTTCTGTGATAAATTTGAATCTGCTGTATCGTAAATCCGGTTTGAGACCGTTCCAATTTTGTTTGTAGGCACACGTATTGGGCATTTAGGAAATGATGTGCGGAAGAAATTGAAAGCTGCCTACACCTTGGTGGAACAATTGTATACCGGAGCCCAACGGATCATCACCACAGCTTCTCACAACAACCCGGCGCCCTCTTTAATCCAGGACACTCTTAGCAAGCTGTCAATGCTTCCAGCCCGGATTGAGGAGCTGAAAAAAATCCGCTGCCCGAACCGGAGCCATTAATGCCTTAATCCGGGCAAAGGCATGGGTGCCCGACTTTGATCCTGTGGAAGCAGTTGAAGGCTATCCCAGTCTGAAAGAAGATGGCTCTGAATTCAATGAAGAGGATTTAAGGGCCATAAACCGTGCAGTGCGCCCGCTGGCTTGCCAGCTAGCTGAAGAGGCAGATTTGACGCATTATCAAGCAGAATATAATAATCAAAACAAGCGAGTGCCGGCCCCAACTGTTGAAGCGGAGAATCTGATTCCTCCAATCCGTAAGCACACTTACGCCCCTGATATTGAACCGTCTTCCCTGATCCATGAAGCGGCTGTTTTCCAAGCTTTAATGGGAATCGACTGGACCACTGTTGATTTCCAGCCAATGGGTAGAGACGAGGAAGCTGAAGCGGCGGAGGATGAGGAGCAGGCTTGAACCGGAAGCCGGTTTGAAGAGCTATTTGCAACATCCTTCCACAAAACAATGATTTTGTTTGAGCACCATGTCGCCTTGTAATAGGATAGTTAAAACTTCTGCCTGGAATATGCCTTCGTGCATAAGTACTGAAGCTTTTGCTTGAAAAACTTTAATTCATATTTCCTGCAATCAGAAAAATTTGAACTTCGGTGGCGATTATACCGTCAGCCGGATTATGATCTTGATATGCGTATCAGTAATATAACAAATAGATGATACATAAATACCTGCCACGTTTGAGCATAAAGCTGGCTTTAGCCAAGCCTGAAGTGGTGGTTTTATAAACCATTACCGTCAAAAATGGAGAAAGTAGCTCCCATACAAACCGTACCGACTTAATACGAGCCCCCTGGTTACTCCATGATGTTAACAAGGAAAAGGTAAACCAGGCAGACTCCTCCGTATTTAAAGGGGGGTCAAAATCATTGGCTGAACTAAAGAAAAATATGCTTGTTGACATAAAAGAAATCCAACAAAAACAAAGAACAAACAAACCATGAAAACAACATGGAAGCAAAGGCAATGATAAAAACCATTTGCAAAAATATGCTATACTGAGCTGTTCAGATGGTATTACCATGGTCAGACAGGATCAAGGCCCCCAATAGGAGTGACAATGATTCAAGTCAGCCAGGTCCCCAAATGACTCGTGGCATATATGCCAGATCAAGAGGCGTGACAATGGTTCGGGTTCGACCATGCGTTAGGCCGACCAAGAGGCATGACTGGTTCATACTTGACCATGTCCCCAAATGATCTGGTGGCTGTCGCCTATCAAAGGGTGTTCGCTGGTTCGGACACGACCAAGGCCCCCAGTGATATATAAAAAACAAATGTCAAGGGGTAAACCGGAGGCTGCTTTAAACAGAACCACTCCGTGTAACCTCACATGATGAGAAAGACAGAGACCCCGCTTTAGCTGAGGCTCCGGTTTGATATATCAAAGATAATATATACATTGTCATGATATGTACATAGATAGAGCCGATGGCTCAAGTATAGTAAGGCCGAAGATGAGCTATATTCCACGGCCTGTTGGTCTCCTCCTCTGATGTACGTGAGTCTTGATGCCCTCGAATATCAATGAGATAGTACGACCCGTTGTGCAAATTCTTGCTGACCACGAAAGGTCCCTCCCAAGGTGGGGATAACTTGTGCATATCCGTTTGATCTTGGATGAATAGAAGCACCAAATCTCCTTCTTCAAAAGTTCTGGTTCTAACCCGGCGATTGTGATAGCGACGAAGATCCTGCTGGTAAATCGCCGAACGGGCAGCCGCTATATCACGCTCCTCGTCCAATAGGTCCAAAGCGTCTTGTCGTGCTGTCTCATTGTCTGCTTCAACATAAGCTGCCACACGAGGCGAATCGTGCCGGATGTCACTAGGGAGAACTGCCTCTGCTCCATAGACCATGAAAAATGGCGTGTATCCTGTGGACCGGTTTGGCGTAGTATTGATACTCCATAATACAGATGGTAGCTCTTCAACCCAACATCCTGGTGTCCTTTGCAATGGGGCCAAGAGCCGGGGTTTGATGCCTCGCAAGATTTCCTGATTAGCGTGTTCTGCCTGTCCATTGGACTGGGGGTGTGCCACTGACGACACGTCAAACCGGATGTGCTCACGTTCACAGAACCCCTTCATAGCGCCCTTGGATAAATTGGTACCATTGTCAGTAATGATACTATGTGGAAAACCAAAACGGAAAATCACCTTCTTGATAAACTGCACCGCTGTTGCTGCATCACACTTGCTGACAGGCTCCGCTTCAACCCACTTGGTAAATTTGTCAACTGCCACCAAAAGGTGGGTTTTCTTATCCTTGGATCTTTTAAAAGGCCCAACCATATCCAGCCCCCAAGTTGCAAACGGCCATGTTATTGGGATCATCCTCAATTCTTGAGCCGGCACATGAGCACGCCTTGAAAATTTCTGACATCCATCACACCGTTTAACCAAGTCCTCCGCATCAGCATGCGCTGTCAACCAGTAGAACCCGTGACGAAACGCCTTTGCCACCAGAGACTTTGAACCGGCATGGTGTCCACAATCCCCTTCATGGATTTCTCTTAAGATTTCACAACCTTCCTCGGGAGAAACACAACGTTGAAACGCCCCTGATACACTGCAATGATGTCATTCACCATTGACAATTGTCATAGACTTGGATCGCCGGACTATCTGCCTGGCCAGAATCTCATCCTCTGGTAACTCTCCCCGGTTCATGTACGCAAGATAAGGAACTGTCCAATCCGGAATAACATGCAGGGCTGCCACCAATTGAGCCTCCGGATCAGGGATAGCCAAATCCACCTCACCTGGGAGCTTGACTGACGGGCTGTGCAACACGTCCAAAAAGACGTTAGGCGGGACCGGTTTACGCTGAGAGCCCAACCGGCTTAAAGCATCCGCCGCTTCATTCTTCCGACGGTCCACATGATCCACTTGATAACCCTTGAAACAACCTGCAATATTATCTACTTCCCGATGATATGCAGCCATGAGCGGGACCTTAGAATCCCAAGTGCCAGACACCTGTTGAGCCACTAGGTCCGAGTCACCAAAGCACTTAACCCGGCTTAAATTCATCTCTTTAGCCATCCCGAGACCATGGAGTAAAGCTTCGTACTCAGCTGCATTATTAGTACAACGGAACATTAAGCGGAGAACATAACAAAACTTATCACCTCGTGGGGAAGTTAATACGACTCCAGCCCCCGAGCCTTCCAATTGCCTGGACCCGTCAAAATGAATAGTCCAATATGTGTGATCCGGCTTCTCCTCTGGTGCTTGTAACTCCGTCCAGTCATTGATGAAATCAACAAGTGCTTGAGACTTCACTGCCGTCCGAGGCACGTACTTCAGTCCATGTGGCCCAAGCTCTATAGCCCACTTGGCAATCCGGCCAGTCGCCTCCCGGTTCTGTATAATATCACCCAAGGGAGCTGAACTGACCACTGTGATGGGGTGCCCTTGAAAATACTGCTTCAACTTCCGACTGGCCATAAAAACTCCATAGACCAGCTTCTGCCAATGCGGATACCTTTGCTTGGATTCAATAAGCACCTCGCTGATATAATAAACCGGCCGCTGAACCGGATATTCCTTGCCTGCCTCTTTGCGTTCCACCACAATAGCCACGCTAACTGCCCGAGCATTAGCCGATACGTATAATAATAATGGCTCCTTGTCGACCGGAGCTGCAAGAACAGGCGGATTGGCTAACTGCCGCTTCAGGTCCTCAAATGCCTCATCAGCAGCTGGACTCCAGAAGAAATTGTCTGTCTTCCTCAGCATTTGATACAAAGGGATATCCTTCTCCCCGAGGCGGCTGATAAACAGGCTCAGCGCAGCAATTCGGCCCGCCAAACGCTGAACATCATTGATACACTTCGGTTTAGCTAGGGATGTAATAGCCGTAATCTTCTCCGGATTAGCCTCAATTCCTCTGTTAGACACCAGAAAACCCAATAACTTGCCTGCCGGAACACCAAAAACACACTTGGCCGGATTAAGCATCATCCTGTAAGCTCGCAAGTTGTTAAAGGTCTCCTTCAAATCATCCACCAGCGTCTCCTTTTGTCTTGATTTTACTACAATATCATCCACGTAGGCGTGCACATTGCGGCCGATCTGATCATGCAGGCAATTCTGTACACATCGTTGATAGGTGGCTTGGGCACTCTTGAGCCCGAAGGGCATAGATACATAGCAGAAGGCTCCAAAGGGAGTAATAAATGCTGTTTTCTCCTGGTCCTTAACCGCCATCTTGATCTGATGATATCAGAGTATGCATCCAAAAAAGTCAAACGCTCACAACCCGCCGTGGCATCAATGATCTGGTCAATACGGGGGAGGGCAAAAGGATCTGCCGGACAGGCTTTATTAAGATCGGTGTAATCCACACACATACGCCAAGTGCCGTTTTCCTTAAGAACCAGCACCAGATTAGCAAGCCACTCTGGATGGAACACCTCAATAATAAAACCAGCTGCTAGAAGCCTGGCCAATTCCTCTCCAATGGCTTTGCGTCTTTCTTCGTTAAACCGGCGGAGGAACTGTTTCACTGGTTTGTACTTAGGATCCACATTAAGAGTGTGCTTAGCGAGTTCCCTCGGTACACCTGGCATGTCAGACGGCTTCCATGCAAAAATGTCCCGATTCTCACGGATGAACTCGATGAGCGCGCTTTCCTATTTGGGATCCAGGTTGGCACTGATAGTGAACTGCTTGGACGAATCGCCGGGCACAAAGTCAACAAGCTTGGTCTCAGCTGCCGATTTGAACTTCAGATCTGAATCATGCTCTGTAGTTGGCTTCTTTAAAGGGGTCATATCCGCCGGATCAACATTGTCCTTATAATACTTCAACTCCTCCGTGGCACAGACTGACTCTGCATAAGCCGCATCACCTTCCTCACATTCCAAAGCGACCCTACGGCTCCCATGAACCGTTATGGTCCCCTTGTAACCCGGCATCTTGAGCTGCAAGTAGATATAACAAGGCCGCACCATGAACTTGGCGTAAGCCGGCCGGCCAAACAAGGTGTGATACGGGCTCCGGATCTTCACCACCTCAAAAGTTAGCTTTTCCGACCGGGAGTCGTGCTCGTCCCCAAAGGCCACATCCAGGGCTATCTTACCAACAGGATATGCAGATTTGCCAGGCACCACACCATGGAACACCGTATTCGACGGTCTGAGATCTTTGTCTGTTAAACCCATGCGGCGAAATGTCTCATAGTACAATACGTTAATACTGCTTACTCCATCCATGAGTACCTTGGTGAATTTATAACCCCCCACCTGAGGGTCTACCACTAATGCTAGCTGGCCTGGATTATCTATCCGGGGCGGGTGATCCTCTCTGCTCCACATGATAGGCTGCTCCGACCAGCGCAAGTAACGTGGTAAGGCCGGTTCAACAGAATTTACCGCTCGCCTGTGGAGCTTTCGGTCGCGTTTATCCAAACTAGTTGTGAAAACATGATATTGCCCATTGCTCAACTGCTTTGGCTGGCTCTGATAACCTGACTGCTGCTGCTGCTGCTGCTGGCCGTTCCGATTATTCTGGCTATTGTGACCGCCCTGATTGAAACCTGAACAGGAAGCTCCATCGTGACCCGGACCGTGTAAACCGGATCCTGAACTGCCACCTGACCCATGGTCATACCGGAAGGTATTAGAGTTTTTAAACTCCTGCATGATATAACAATCTTTCCAAAGATGGTTAGCCGGCGCCTCCTTCGTCCCGTGCTTCGGGCAAGGCTGATTCAACAAATAGTTCAAATGGCTTGCGTTAGGATTGGGAGCCCCATTACGATTTGCCGCTTTACCTCTGCGCCGCTGCCCCCTGTCCTGTGCATTAGTGTTGGCCACAAAGTCCACGCCGCCATCCGCTTTGCGCTTGCCACCGTTTCCATGACCCGCTAGTTTGTACTGCTGCTGTTTGGAATTGCTATTCTTCTTTCCCTTCCCTGCCTCATCATCATTAGGCTCGGGATCCTTGGTACTGTCCGAATCAGCATACTTCACTAAAGCGGCCATGAGGGTTCCCATGTCATTACAGAACCACTTCGTGCGTCCCAACTTCAATTTTAGAGGCTCAAACCGGCAGTTGCCTTCCAGAGTTAAGATCGCGGAGTCAGCATTAATCCTGTCAGACGAGTGCAAAATTTCCGAAACGCGGCGCACCCAACGGGTCGTTGATTCTCCGTCCTCCTGGACACAAGCCGCCAGGTCCACTATGGACTTGAGCTGCTTACATGTATCCTTAAAATTCTGTATAAACCGGGCCCGCAACTGGGCCCATGAGCTGACAGAATTGGGTGGTAGGCTCTTTAACCAAGTACGAGCCGTTCCCTCAAGCATCATGGTGAAGTATTTTGCACATGCGGCCTCATCCACATCCAGCATTTCCATGGCCATCTCATAACTCTCTACCCATGCTTCGGGGGGGTAAATCAGCGGTGTAATTCGGCACCTTGCGTGGACCCTTGAAATCTTTGGGCAGGCGCACATTGCGTAAAGCGGGGATTAAACAAGGCACTCCCAAAGCGGATGCGACTCCCGGTCTGGCAAAGGTGGTAGGGTGAACCGGCGTAAGTTGATCCGCACCATCCTGCGCTGCTAACTCGGCTTCCCTCCGTGTCCGGTCCCGGTCTACCACATCCTGAGCCTCGCGAACACCGCCTACCGGGCTATTGCCATGTGCTGCTCCACAGCCTCGCGCATTGCTCGATATAGCCGGTTCATCCATGCGCCTGCTATAGCTCCGGCTTGGACGGGGCGTAGAGTGAATCCGATCACGGCTGTACGAGTATGCTTCCTGCTGAATCAACGCGGTCCGGAGAAGCTCCTTAACCCGGCGCATCTCTATCGCTTGCGGAGAATCCCCTTCGACTGGGATGGCCTCTAGCCGTGCAGCGGCCGCAACAAGGTTGTCCATAGGATTCGAATAATGACCCGGGGGTGTCTGGACCGGCGGAGGAACTGCAATGTTTTGGTGAGGAGGTTCGATCAGGCGAGGTTGAACCGTCGCTCCTGGCCCTGGTGCCTCAATCCGGTTTGTCTCCGGGTACCGCGGCGGATTACTGGGTCCAGCTCCTGGAGTGTGAAAGAGATTTCGGGGGTCAAACCCTAACGGCAGGCGTGATCTGTGCTTCCGCTTCAAAACCTCCTATGATGCGTTCTGGTCAAGCATGAGTTTATAGGCCTGGGCATCCAAAGCGGCCCGCTCTGCAGCCATCCGGTCTTTTTCTGTTGCCAGATCCACTTTGGCTTGCACGATCTGCTCTCTCACCTTCGCAATTTCTGCATTATGGGCCTCCTGATCTGCCGGATTGTCCTCTGCCATAAGCGCGGCTAGTGCATCAAACAGCTCAGATAGAACTTGAACCGGCGGGCGCACAAGGCCTCCTGCCCCTGCTGCGGCTGCCGCTGCTGATCCGGAGAGCATTGCTGCGGTGGTTGAAGAGTGATTCGCCGCCTATGTGCCGGCCATGAATATCCCAACCCGGTTGACCTGGCCCGGGGGGTCCGGAATACTGTCGCCATCGGAACAGCCCCTAATCTGGTCGTCTTGCAACTGGTATAGCGATTCGGTCTCTCCAGTCGAGGACTCGTCATCGGAATAGACGACGGTATCATTACCGTGTTCTGATTCGTCCTCACGCTCTCCTTCGTGGACGACTCCAACGAAGACACGCTTCACGGCCGGTTTAACCCGGGTAGATCTCGCACGCTGAGCCGTCTCGATGAGGTTGGTGCAGATGTCCGGCTCAGGCCCAGGCTCACCGATTTTGCCAATGAAAACGTGTATGCCACCAAAGGGGACCCGGTACCCGTACTCGATCGAATCGGCCTCGGGACCCCATCTTGCGTCGTCGATGTAGATCTTGCCCCGACGACTCTTGGTCATCAGGCCCACAACATAGCCTTCGAGTCCCTTGAGCTTGCCCTCCAAGATCGTCAAACCATCGTGCGATAGCCCCACGGTGGGCGCCAACTGTCGTGGATTTGTCACGGCAGATGTCCTAGCGAAAGGACTTAGTCGTGGAGCCATCGCTACGAGTTTACTTGAAGGGGTTTAAAGCGGACACAAAGACACGAGGGTTTATACTAGTTCGGCCCCTTCGAGGAAGGTAAAAGCCTACGTCTAGTTGTGATGGAATTGATATGATCTCGATGGCTAGGGAGCAAACAAGCTTCGCCTAGGCTCGAGTTGCGGTTGTCTATCTTGAACCGCCACCGGGTCGTCCCCTTATATACACGGGTGACGCCCGTTGGTCCATAGAGTCCTAACCGGTTCATACTCGTATTCCGGTTGGTATCTCTCTATTCCTTACTTACAATACAAGTCATACATCAGGCCGGTTCATGGCTACATGCTCTAACCGACTACAGGCCTTGGGCCTTCATCTGTTTATACCACTAAGGAAGTTAACCCGGCCCAAGTAGGCCGGTTTATGCCTAGTGGTAATATCCCCAACACTTCCCAAGGTTACCAAACAAACGTGCATCACGTAGAGCAATAAAAATAGCACGTAAATGTTCCAAATGTTCTTCCAAAGATCTTCTATAAATCAATATGTCATCAAAGTAAACTACCACAAATCGTCCAATGAAAGCACGTAAAACTTCGTTCATTAATCTCATGAAAGTACTAGGTGCATTAGTTAATCCAAAAGGCATGACTAACCACTCATATAATCCGAACTTAGTTTTAAATGTTGTTTTCCATTCATCTCCCAGTTTCATACGAATTTGATGGTATCCACTATGCAAATCAACTTTGGAGAATATTGTAGAGCCACTCAATTCATCAAGCATATCATCTAGCCTAGGAATAGGATGATGATAACAAATAGTAATATTATTAATGCCTCTACAATCAACACACATACATGATGTACCATCCTTTTTCGGAACTAGAATAATAGGAACAGCACAAGGACTAAGGGATTCGCGTATATAACCTTTGTCGAGAAGCTCTTGTACTTGACGCATAATCTCCTTTGTCTCCTCTGGATTGGTACGGTATGGCGCACGGTTTGGCAATCAAGCACCGGGAATTAAGTCAATCTGATGATCAATCCCTCGAATAGGCGGTAATCCCGGTGGCACGTCTTGTGGAAAGACGTCAGCGAACTCCTGCAAAATGTTAGTGACAGCAGGAGGCAAAGAGGAAGGCACGTCCTCGAATGAAAATAATGCCTCTTTGCACACAAAAGCATAGCAAAGAGATTTGCTGAAATCTAGCTCATCAACATTAGATTTGGTGGCAAATAAACATGCACTTTTCAATTTAATTTCAGAAGTAACACTAGATGGTTTATTATTAGGCTTCATTTGTTGCTCAAATTCTTTTGCCACAATCTGATTTTCACTCTTATTCTTCTCCTGTTTTGCTTTATTAGCTCTATTAATATCATCTTTCAAAATAGAATCAGGAGTCATAGGAAGCAAAGTAATATTTTTATCCTTACGAACAAGAGTATACTGATTGTTTCTACCATGGTGTATAGAATTTTTATCAAATTGCCATGGTCTACCAAGTAATAAGGAACATGCTTGCATAGGTACCACATCACAATCAACATAATCAGCATATGTAGATATACTAAAATGCACACGAACAGTATGTGTTACCTTAACCTTGCCGCTGTTGTTGAACCATTGGATGTAGTAAGGATGTGGATGTGGTCTTGTGGTGAGAGAAAGCTTCTCCACCATCTCCATGCTAGCCCAGTTGTTGTAGCTCCCTCCGTCTATGATGACGCGCACAGAACGTTCCTTCACAACTCCCTTGGTATGGAACAAATTGTGCCTCTGATTTTGCTCAGCTTGTGTGACCTGCACACTCAAAACACGTTGAGCAACTAAACATTCATACCTTTCAGCGTCTCCAGGAGCCATGTATTGCGTCTCATGATCAGAATCATCTCCACCATGTTCTTCATGTGTAATAAGAGCCAAAGTCTCCTCATCATAGTCACTAGCGGACTCATATCCACCATCCTCGGTAGCAATCATCACACGCTGAGATTTGCATTCTCTCGCATAATGACCTCCTCCCTTACAACGACGACAAATAATATCACTTGTGTGCCCTATTGATGCCATGGAAGAAGAAGAACTCTATGCAGGCCTGGCAGGTGCGCTCTTGGCAGATAATGGTGGTTGTGCCTGTTTTCTTGTATCACGGCTGGAGGAGGCACCTGATTGAGGTGTTGGTGCAGTTGAAGTAGAAGATGCACGCGGTGTCCATGATGAAGGTCGGCCTGCAGAAAAGTTAGTTTGCGCCAATGCTTGTCAATCCTGCACTTCACGTTCAGCTTACAAGCAAGATGGAATAAACGAGTGATATTAGTATACTCCTTATAGTCTAGAATGGTCCGAATCTCTCTATTTAATCCACCCAGAAAACGTGCAAGCATAGCTTCATTCTCCTCAACAATACCACATCTAATCATGCCAGTTTGTAATTCCTAATAATATTCTTCTACAAAAATTTTCCCTTGTCTTAAATGATGCAATTTTTGAAGCAATTCACGTTGATAATATGGTGGAACCCAACGCGTACGCATAGCAGTTTTCAAAGCAGCCCAAGTAGTTGGTATAGGATATAATCTATAATGTTCAGACCACCATACACATGCAAAACTAGTGAAAGCACAAATAGCAGCAGCAACCCGTCTCTCCTCAGGATATTGTAAACATGTAAATCGTTGTTCAGTTTCTAACTCCCAAGTAAGATATATATCATGAACATATCTACCCTCAAATGGTGGAATATTCAATTTCAGTTTAGGAATATGGACATCATCTCGTACCTGAGGTGGTGGTGCAGGCCTACCATTGCGAATATTTGCATGTGGACGACCTGGTGGTTGTGGTGCAGGTGGTTGCACGTAGTTCTGATTTTGATCAACCTCATCCTCGTAATCTCCCACATAATCATCCTCCTCTGCATCAGCAGCAGGACCACAGAAGTATCAACAGCAGCACCAACAGTTTTGCCAAACGCAAGAGGGACACGGCTCGCTCGGCGGAGGTCTGTTTGGCGACGTGGAGGTAGTCCTTGTTGTTGTTGTTGGAGAGGTGCGTTAGGTGCAGCGGGTGGTGGTGGTGGAAGACGCGTGAGCAATTCATTAAACTTGTTATCGAGCTTTGTTTCGAATGCCTTCTCCATGCCATCTATCTTCTCCATGGCCTCTTCAAATCTGTTTAACACATCTTGCACCTGTCCACTCATCATTTGCTGAAATTTATCATGCAAATCCTTATTCGTCACGTTCTCCCAGTCAGTCTCGTCGGCTTGTGATCCTGGCATGGTTAGCAGCAATAGAAACACACAGAATATGATCCTACAGACTACTAACAAGAGGTGGTGGTGGGTGTCACAAATCCGTCAAGCAAATCTCAAATTCTTACGAGTTCTTACCCAGCAGCAGGCGGTGATCGGGAACTGTTGTCGTCAAAACTCTCAAAGCTTGGATAGAGCGATTACCAGGGAGAGTCAAACGCACGACGTAGATGTATGTGGAGCTGGGAAGGCCTATAATATGGTAGCAAAAAGGGTCAGCAATAATCAATTCAGACATGCAAAGTTGAATAAACGCTCACCGACGGTGCTGTGCTGGTCCTAGGCTAGACCGTGCTAGAGACGCGGGCCTAGAACACTAACAAAATCACGGCGCTGCACGTAAACAAGGGAAAAGCACACTCTGGATTTTTTTTCGCCCTTTTTTTTGCGCTGATTTTTTTTGCGCTGCTCTTTTTTTTTGCGAAAAATCACTATAACGGCGAGTGTCTCAAAACTCTTCCCAGGTCAAACTCACAGGATGGGCATGAAATTTTTTTCGACCAATTTTTTTTTCGACTGCCCGGACCCAAAAACTGGAAATGGGTCAAAAAAACTTTCTATAATGGCGACTGTCTCAATACGCTTAGAAACACCTAAAAATAGGATAGCCAGAAAATTTTTCGACAAGTGCGTTTTCGGAAAATTTTGGGCCTAAACGGAGGGTGGTTTCCGGACTTTTTTTCTTTCCGAAACCTACTCCCGCAAGGAAACACAAATTGGAAACTAGATGAATCTCAAAAACAAACCTAATATGCAAGGAACTCGGATTGGTGGTGGATATATGGTGGTGGTATATGGCAGCGGTGGTGGTAGCGGTGGTAGTATATGGATATGGATCGGTGGTGGTATATGGACACGGATTGGTGGTGGTATATGGATATGGATTCGGAGCGGTGGTGGTAGGTGGTAGGGGCGATGATGATGGTGCGGTGGCGGCGTGACAACTTATGACCAGAACTCGAAACTCTAAAAGACTAGACGCTAAGACCAGCAACTAGACACGACGACGCAACCGCAAATTCAACAAAGCAAAACCCTAAAAAGATTATGCAAAGGCTCAGATTGGTTCGGATATGATGAACTAACCCTAATTTTATTGTGGCTTTTTCGTGGACTATAGGTATGAAGAACAGACTCGATCTAAACTACGAAAAACTGTAAAATCTCACCGACCAACCTGGAAATCTGATACCACTTGATAGAGGCAAAGGTGTCTCGTCTTTCGATGAGATGATGGATTTCGCTTTGGTGGAAGTCGACTTTGACGATCCGACTACGAACTTGCGAGCACGTCACGCCTTAGCAATCGCTAAACCAACTCCGAGAGGTTATTGACCACACCGGAGCACGATCAACCTGACCACGAGGGTCTGTTTCCTATGAGCAAACAAAGAACAAGCAAGAAACTGAGTTTGCAATCTGGATATTGTGAATATAAGATGAAAGCTTTATTGATCAAGGCGGGGTTCTGTGATGCCTTTGTCTGGTCGTTGAACACAAACGAAGTACGCGAAGTTGCAGCTATGGCAAACTTTTAATCTAAACAAAACCCGAAGTCTAAACGATGCCCTAAGGGCTGTATATATGGAGGAAGAGGGGGGGGGGATTTCGTGGCCCTTGGTGGAGGGGTCCGAAATCAACCATATCTCTTGTTTCCCCACACATACGGACTCTAAAAATAGCCTATACTTATGTATTTCAAAATTACATGGGCCTGGCCCAATAATAAGGTGATGCAGCACCTAGAATAGTCTCGGGACGAAATTTATGAAGTGGCATCTTGTATATTTCGCCCAAGGCTTCATGCACCCATTATGGTGGCTTCAAAGTCCTGAAATCATCACTTGTAACTCCGTTCTTGTTCCCCTTGCGCATGCCATCATCTCCATGCTTGTTCTTGCTCCAATGTTCATCCTTCTCCAAGCTAGGCCCTTCATTTGTAAGCAAAACAAATGTATCCAATTAGGTAGCATCATATTCTCATGAACATTAGAATCATTACCAAGAAACGAAAGTACCTGGTAATTTAGTTGGCGTGCCCGAGCTCTAGTAATTGGTCCAGTATGTATAGCAGCAGGGGCTGTGGGTGTAACAATTGTATTGATGTCCTCATCAGGTCTGGACTCTAGTATGGAGAGAGGCAACCAGAGAGAGGCCTAGTCGATTTGAATGGAACAGAAGGAGATCAGAGTTAGAAAAATCAGTTGACCGGGAGGCAACGTCCCCTCTCCCAAACCATCAACAAAGGGGGTGCACAATGGCGGACGGGAGTGGCGGTGCGGATTGGTGGCCTAGTGCTTCTACACAGAGCGGTGAGGGAGAGGCAACGTCGCCGCCACATGGTGCCAGACAACGATAGCGGCGGAGGGGGTGGCAGTGCCCCTTAGGGTTTGTGTGTGGACAAAATCAAGAGAAGTGCTCCCAATTCGGCCGAAACCATACCAAAAGAGGGATTTTTTTCCCTTTTCCACTTCTACACACAGCTTGTTCGTACAAAACATGAATCAAATGAGGGGCATTTTTGGAAATGACATTGAACTGTCTGGTTTTCTATGAAACGACCTGTTCACCATTTTTTTTAAATTCGGCCGGTTCGATTAGTTTTTTCCGGTTCGATTGCTCGAAAGCTCCACTTCGCTTAAAGGACCGTTAGGATCGCCGATTTTGAGATTTGTTTTTGGACCACCCGCTGGTCAAGCCCGGTTTTTTAAACTATGCTTTGGCCAGGACTTTGGGTGATTATATAGTCACTAGTTCACCATATCGCTTTGTTTTTTCTCTAGTTGATTCATCAAAGTTCACAATCTCTCTCTCTTTCTTGTGTGGGTCCCACTTGTCAATGGGGAGAATAAATAAATTAAAGAAAACATAACTATAATTATGAGTAGGTGGAAATCAAACTGAAAACCCGTGGACAACAACCAATGGAGCACATATTCCATTGTGTTGAAGGACACAGAGTGACCCCTTGTCTTTGCAGTACAAGGCGCACACGACACACACACCCAGCACGCATGTAACACATAGTAGCACACGTGCACGAACGCATACTCACACACATCTACTGATTTAGGGCACATGCCAAAGTACCCCCGATTTGTCCTGATCTTCATGAATTGGAGGTGGATTTGATGAAGAACACGAATAACACAAGGGAAAACATGGAGGAATCAAAAGGGAAAACACTCTATTGGACAAGATTCAATCCAAGTACTCCTCAAATCACAAGCAATACAAGAGGTGCATCAAGATCCAAGAACAACAAGGGAAATAAAGATAAAACATAGTTCATCCAAATCTCTAGGAGAGATGGGTCTTGAATTCCATGGAGGAATCTTCCCATGAAGGGGTCTTGATATAGGTGGCGCCCCCAACTCGATCATGCACTAATCATACACGCAAATGCGCATCATCAAGATCATGGACTCACGCGAAGATAGCACAACACAACTCTAGACACAAGTTGAAACATAAAGGTTTACATTACAAGCCAGGGCCACGAAGGCTCGAATACATAAGTCAGCGGAAACAACATCATCTGAGTACAGACATAAGTAAACAAGTTTGCCTTAAGAAGGCTAGCAGAACAATGACATCTACTCGAAAAGTCGAAGGCCTCCTGCCATGGGCCTCCTAACTACTCCTAATCATTGGTGGTCTCCACGTAGTAGTAGCCTCCATCGGGGTAGTAGTAGTCGTCGGTGGGATCAGCTGGCTCCTGGGCTCCGTCATCTGATCGCAGCAATTGGGTATAGGGGAAAAGATGTAGCAAAGCAACTGTGAGTAGTCATCCAACGTATTCACAATAATTACATCAGATCTATACTAAGTATGCATCGATATCAAGGGAAGGGGTTGTATCTGTGGACTATACTACAGAAATGCCAGAATAGAGGGGAAGGCCCAGCTTATCGAAGACTAGCATCTGGCAGCACTAGAAGAGTACATATTAGTATAAATATGTAATAAGTTTGTAGTAGCAATGCCCAGAGATCCTTCCTTGGCTCCCTGCAAGAAAGCTATCCCGGAGCCGTCATATCCATTTAGTGTCTCCAGTATCTAGTTCTAGTTGTAATAGATCAGGATACAACTCCGAGCATTTGTAACCGTGGACACAACTATTCGAATAGATATACTTACCCAACACACTTGATTAACTCCAGCCGGACACACTATTTGGGTCATGCCCGGCCTCGGGTGATCGACACACCTACCTAGGCTCAACAGAGAGGCCAGTAGTCGGTCTACATCCTAAATGCGAAGGGGTCATGGGCCAATCATCCTTTGCAATCCTGCGCATTGCGAGGGCGGCCAAGATCAGTCCTGGCTACCTTTATACATAGCAGGTGCTTACGCTGACCACCCGGGCGCATGCCGCTAAACTGCTATGTCTGAGAGCTTTCGAAAGAATCGTGCAACATCGAGTGTCCATACTTATTCCCGCGTGGTGGTAAGTGCAAAAAGGCTAGAGGCCTACTCAGATCACATACCCAAAACTGTTAATATCTTGGGAGCGCGCGGAGATGACCAATGATTCACTATCTACGGTCCCGTTGCCCCGTGTCACGAATTATGGAAAGGGCCAAGAATTCCCGGCCATGCCACGTAATTATCTCGCGGGTACCGTTCAGGTCAACCCAACTCATAACTCTCACGGGTACCCGTCGGGGCTGACCCAACTTCAACACATGACTGAGGTAAATTCAAGGTGACTGTGTGTCCGTAAAATCAAGGGGGAAACCCGAGGAATCAGCCTTGATGGATTCCCACTCAATCTAACCGTCAAGGTGACCTTGGAGGAATCACCCTTGGATGGTTCACGCTTGAGGTGTTGCACAACAGAATTGGTACCCGGAGTGGTGAAGGAGGAGTCACCCTCGGAAGTCCATGATCGTTTAACTACACTACAAAGGTATCATCAGGAGTGCGATACAAGGTATAACCCTCGCACTCATAGTAACTCTACAGAGTCATACTACTAAGGGGGTGTCGTTGATGTGTGGGGGTCTCTGCACTTCGATCACGTTGATCGAGTCATCCGGTAGCAAGGCAGGGCAACATGGACAAGGATGTGGGGCCACTGATGGTTCACTAACCAACATATACTAAGGATATAGAATAGCAGGTGCATTAGAATAGGAGCTATCGAACATTAGTAGCTAAATCTAATGCAAGCATGAGAGAGAAAGAATGGGCGATATATGAATGATCAAGGGGGTTTTGCTTGCCTGGAAGCTCGGCAGACAGATACGAACCTCTACGGTGAAGTAGTCGATCACCGGATCAACAACAGTCTCGGGGTCTACCGGAAAAGAAGTAATGAAGGGGGAACACGATAAATAACAGAGCAATCAAATGCATCACAAAGCACGACAAGACAATATGTTGTGCTAGGGGTGACCTAACGAGTGCTACTCGTTACGGAAGGAGCTGGAAAATAGTTGGGAATATTTTCTCGGCTCCAAGCATTTATCGGTCAGACGATTTGGAGGGGAAGGCTCCATGTTTGCAGTGTTTTGGGCATGTGGCAGGTATGTGGATGGCGTATTCGGATTCGTCTTATTTTTCTTAACAATTTTCATGTATAAATTATTTTTCATCGGAGTTACATTTTATCTTATATGATTTTACAAAGTTTTAATCATTTTTAAAATTATTATGTTTAGTTTACTCCGAATTGACCAGGTCAATTTGAACTAGTCAAAAGGGTAGGTGTGCCCCACATGTCATAGACTATTACCTAAACAAATGAATAAACCTAACTTACTTAATGGGGCCAACATGTCATCTACTAGACTAACTTAGCACTAAACTATAGGACTACTAACTAAGCCTAGCCTAATTAAATCAGGGCCGGCCTGGTGGCACAGCCGTGCACTCACACACACACACACACACTCACACGGGCACTCGTCCATGGCCTTGCCATGGCCAGCCGCAAGCAGCAGCATAGCAGCGCAGCAGCTTGAGCAGCAGTCGTAGAGCAGCACCTGTGGCTAAGCAGCGGAAGCAGCATAAGAGCACAGCAGGAACAATCAGCGGCGGCCGGGGAGCAGCGCAGCAGCAAGCAGCATCGGCATGAGCAGCAGCAGACACATCAGGGCAGCACAACAGCAGGTAGGGGAGGAGGCGCGCGGGCGCACGCGAGGACCAAGGACGCGCGCGGGTGGCCGGCGAGGGCGCTACCAGGAGCTAGCGAGCTCGTACGCGGATGCAAAGCTGCGGCAATGGTGGCCTAGCTCGCTGGGATGACGATATGGCGACGGATCGAAGGTGAAAATGTGGGGAATAGGAAGATGGGCTCACAACTGTTCGAATGGAGGCGACGGGGAGGCCGGAGGTGAACTAGAGCCGCGGAAAACGACGTTGGATGCCGGTGATATACGCGATGGAGATGCGGTCGATGGCGAGCGCACGGGGTGGCTCCACTCGATTCGCTACTCAGGGATGACGGAGTGTTGTTCGTTCTCCTGGACATCTTCTCAGGCAGTAAGGTGCTCGCTGGCCGCGACGACCATGACGACACGCGTGGTCACCGCACGAGCTTCCAAGCTCGTTTTCGAGTGCATGAGGAGGGGGACGATGGGGAAAGAGAGGGGATCGGTAGAGGGCAGGCTAGGGTTTCTGTTGGGTGTGCTTATAGGCCAAGGGGGTCCCATGGAGGCCATCCATGGCCATGGAGGCTTGGATGGATGCTCGCCATGCTCTGTATGTGCCTCTCCTCTGTACACATGAAGGATAAGGCCTTTAGATGGGCCGGGCCGTTAATGTAGCAGTGGACTTAAAGTGCATAGTGTGTATTAGTTTTAAGGAGTCGTCTAGTGGGCGCTCAAGCGCCAGGTAGAGTTTGGGAGCGGTCGGTGGAAAAGGTAAGTACGTGGTCCGTTGTACACTAAAGGGAGTTGACCATCTAGTTTGCTTTTTAATTTTTGTTTCTTAAAAAAGCCATAACTTTTGAACCAAATATCGAAATTAAGATCCGCTTTCACCACTGAAATCCTCGCGATGTGCTCTTCGAAACTAGATCCCGCATGGATATGTTTTGACAAACTTTTTTTGTGCAATTTTGTCTCCGTTTTGTGTAACTGACTAGCCGTCGATGTGCAACTACCTGACAGGGATGTGCAACTTTTCTTGTACACCGTAGACATGCAGTTTTTCTCTATGGTACCTCCATCCCCAAATTGCCTCCTTCCAGTGAGATGTGCAACTTCGTTTGTTGCCCAGGCCATGCAATTTTCACTAGTGGCACCACCCCATACTACTCTCTAAAATTGAAATGTGCAATTTCATCTGCTGCCCCGGTGCCCTGGCCAACTGCCTGGTAGTCATCGCGCGTGTGAGCCTCTACAACCGCGTTTGAGGGACTATCCTGTAAGAATGTCCCAACTCCACGGCCACGCATGTGCGACTATGAACACAAGAGTGTGCAACTCCGTGGTCGGACGTGGGCACCTCCCATAGCAATTCATGTGCGACTATGCAGACGATATTGTGCAACTGTGTGGCCATGCATATGTGACTATGCCGACGAGAGTGTGCAACTCCGCGGCCGGGCATGAGCACCTCCCATAAAAACTCATGTGTGACTATGTGGACGAGGTTGTGCAACTCCATGGCCATGTATGTGCGACTGTGCCGACGAGAGTGTGCAACTCCGCAACCATGCGTGAGCACCTCTCACGACAATTTATGTGTGACTATGCGAACGAGATTGTGCAACTTTGTGGCCATGCATGTGTGACTATACCGACGAGAGTGCGCAACTCCGCGGCCGGGCGTGAGCACCTCCCCCGGCAATTCATGTGCGACTATCCGGACGATATTGTGCAACTCTATGGTCATGCATGTGCGACTATGCCGATAAGATTGTGCAACTCTGTGGCCATGCATGTGTGACTATACCGACGAGAGTGCGCAACTCCGAGGCCGGGCGTGAGCATCTCCCCCGGCAATTCATGTGTGACTATCCGGATGATATTGTGTAACTCTATGGTCATGCATGTGCGACTATGCCGATAAGATTGTGCAACTCTGTGGCCATGCATGTGTGACTATACCGACGAGAGTGTGCAACTCCATATAGACAACTTTTCTGCACCCTCATGGTCTATGGATGTGCATTTTTTTCACCATTCAACAAAACCATGTGAGTGAGATGTGCAACTTTATCTGTTGCCCTGGCCAACTGCCTAGCAGATTTTGTGCAACTACTTCTATTGCCCCTGCCAACTACTTCCAATGACCGTGTCCAACTGAAAACAACTATGTGTGCAACTAGAACTACTATAGATGCCAACAAAAAATGATCGCCGTGTGTGCAACTTTCCAATGACCATGTCCAACTGAAAAAAACTATGTGTGCAACTAGAACTACTATAGATGCCAACCAAAAATGAATCCCGTGTGTGCAACTTTCCAATGACCGTGTCCAACTGAAAACAACTATTTGTGCAACTAGAACTACTATAGATGCCAATCAAAAATGAACCCCGTGTGTGCAACTTTTCAGTGATCGTGTCCAACTGAAAACAACTATGTGTGCGACTAGAACTACTATAGATGCCAATAAAAAATGATCACCATGTGTGTAACTTCCGAATGACCGAATCTAACTGAGAACAATTATGTGCGTAATATCTAGAAGTAATATAGATGCCAATAAAAAATGATAACTGTGTGTGCAACTTTTCAATGATCGTATCCAACTGAGAACAAATATGTGCATAATTAAAACTACTATAGATGCCAACAAAAATGATCACCGTGTGTGTAACTTCCCAATAATCGTGTCCAACCAAAAACAATTATGTGTGCAACTAAAACTACTATAGATGCCAACGAAAACAATTACTATGTGTGCAACTTTCCGATGATCATATCCAACTAGACAAATATGTCTCCTCCGTCCTTAATGTAAAAGAAAAGCATAGTTACAGTATAGAAAAGTCTGCGTTTGTGTAGATTGAATCGAACAAGCGAACAACAGGGGCAACGCAGGACCGACCGTCGCTGTCTCCGAATCCAACAAGCTAAGCATATTAGCATTGTCCAGCAGCTACATCAGTTGATCCCCAATTTCCCAAGCAATCATTCACATTTTTCAGCAGCTACACACCATGTAACCTGAAGGGAAGAGGAGAAGAAAGCTGAACCTCGTGCAATGCTAAACTTTGGTCACTTGTGGATCCAAAGAACAGAATCGAGAAGCACCACCACCACACAAGCAAGAGGACGCATCTCACCGTCGCTCAAAGTCCCACAGATGTACTAGCTCGTAGCAACAGAAGATGCAGCAGCACGAGATCACAGCCACCTCGTTTCAGTCGCGGCGCCACACCCGCACCCACAAGAAGCCCGTAGAGCACCACACTCCTGGACTCCGCCGCCACCCTGCTCCGGCAGCTCGTCGCAGCCTCCCGAGCGCCAGCCCCAGACCTCGCCGGCGCCGTCTTCCCTTGCAATCACTGCCCCTGCCTCGACAGACGCCGCGCCGCACAAGCCGACCTCCACAGCAGCCACTTCGTCGTCTTTGTCGCTGCCATCCGCGGCAGCAGCAGAGATTTTGAGGAGGAAGGGGAGGAGCAGGGCGGCGCCATGGGAGGAAGGGGAGGAGAGGGGCGGCGCCTAGGAAGGAGGGGAAGGAGAGGAGGCAGGTAAAAAGCAGAAGCGTCGCTTGTCGCGTAGCGAGTCTTTACCTGACCAAGCAGCACCTGTAGGTGGGAATCGCGACGACACGCATCAGATTGTGCGGCCAGGAGTCGGCTGCTCGACTCGTTCAGATAGTGCGCGTGCACTTTCTAGATTTTAGGTAGTTTTAACCTTGTTCTTTTTTGTTTAATTAATATAGCTCATGTCTTCTATTATTTGAGTGAGCAAACGATTTTTGTTATGGATGAAACTCAGCACATAAATACAAGGCAATATTTTGAGGCCACACACAAAGTTTCATTTTATTTGGAAATGTTTAAATAATTGTTTATTTTAAATTGGCAATTTAAGTACTGCGGGACCACCTAAAATACGTCTAGGTTAAATTTAAAATTCCATTTGATGTGGGTTTCTTCTTGAAAAATACTTAGTGGATATTTGCGAAATCATGAACACTTTTATTTTAAAATCTGAAGAAATATTTTCTGCACATCTATTAAGAATTTAAATTTGAGTTGAATTAAATATTTAATTGCATTTTAAGTATGAAAATTATGATGACATGGCATATTAGAGGAAGATCACTTCAGCTTGATTATTGGGGTGTTACAAATCTCCTCCACTACAAGAAATCTCGTCCCGAGATATAAGAGGTAGGGTAAGGGATTAAAGGTCTGGTTATGAAATTCTAATAAATCTTCTTGCTCTTGTTGCTCTTCTCAAAGAAGTTGATCCCTTGCATTCAATTCTTCATTTCTCTGCTCCAAGTCATCATGATGAAGCCTTCATCCTTTCTTTGGGGTCTTCATCGTACTTACAAAAGGAAGAGGGGTATCTTCTAAAGATTATCTGGTAGATAGCTCAGGGAATGTGGCAGAAAGTATCCCTCGAATTGAACTTAAGAAAAACATTGAAAACAAAGTAAGAAGGTATAATAAGAAGTTTCAAGCGGGCTGGCAATCGCTCGACGGCTGAAACAGAGTGTGAAAGGGGTTCAGAGCGACAGGAATAAGTATTGTGTTGTCACCAGAATAGATCATCTCTAGGAAGGTGGCTTGTGAATCTCATATGAAGCCAAGTGGGAGGAATAACTTTGGAAACGGGGATGTACATGAGAGTGAGGTTTTGATCATGCGGAACTGTGGTTATTGTGGATTATGAGTAGGATGATCAGTGACATCTTGCATGGTCATGTTAGGAAGGCATGTCAGAAGATAGCTTGTCAGCTATGTTGGCAACTACGTCGGTACCAAGGGACGGGAACGAAGAGAACCATTTTCCTGCTCGCAATGCAAGGCAGACCAATAGGCATGTTCTTGTCCACCAGGGTTACCGGAATGTCATCAACAATAATAATAGGGTCTTGCTGACAGAATTGTACAACTGAGGTGTTGACATAAGCAGGGAATTATCACTACTCGGATAAGTTAGATTACAAGAAAGGTTAAACAAAATATTGGAAAGGAAAAAATGTGATTATCAGATTAAACAGACCAATGGAAAGGAAAATGTGTTTATACCCGAGTATCAAGAGTATATTTTTTCCAAGGAAAAGCAAAGCAAGATATACATGATAGGACTCCATGTATGTAACCATTTAGACAAAGGGGCAATGAATTTATGATGTTTACCCATACAACAGTGTTTGGATAATTGATCAAGAAAAAATTAGCATTGCGTTTCCAATGTTCTTATTGATGATCAGAGTACCATAGACATGCTTTGGGATAGCATTGACATGGTCATCATGTAAAGGTCAGACTTTGGATGGACAAATGATCCATTAGGAACAACTTATAAAATAAGTCATACAATTTCCTCATGGAAGAATGGCTAATCTTGCTGAATAAGATATTATAACAATAGGTCCTCCGACCAGGTGTGCTAGGCATGACATCATCTTACCAGGTTACATAAGGACCAATTTTATAACTCTTGGAAAATGTTCCAACCATCATATCTACCTGAGATTCAGATCTGATTGATTGGGATGATTCTAGAGGAAGCGAAACAAAACTTTCTCACATCCACGACAGCAAAAATGCACGTGAACCTAGAGGAAAAAACTCTTATTTTATCGAACATATACTTCATGCTCATCATGAACCACAGAGAAGATGAGGATGTGGCAGATGGGCTCAACAACAGTTCGACGAGATTTCCTTAAGCATGGATTTCCACAACTAAGTGAACAAGGTGATAATATTGGACATACCGAAGTATATAATGAAGTATTTTCAAGGAGAACATCTACAATTAAACATTGATCGAAAAGTGCACCTAGAAATATGGACTAAGTAGCACGATCAATGTTAGAATGGTGATTCAATAACCAATAGACTAAGAATGAAACTACCGACCATTAACTTCAAAGCAATAGGGTTGCTAGAAGTTTTCAATTCACACATCATAGTTCATTTGTCGGTATTCCAGTTATAAACAACACAAGGACCAATATATGAATGGAGATGGCGAGAAGTATCACTATATCTAGAATTCTTAAGAGGTGGAGCAATTCTCACAACATCCTTAACATAAGAGATGCTAATACTCCAAGGTAGGACATAACAAAAGCTGAACTGGGTCGTTGACCTGATACTTTAACCTTGTCAAAAAATATAAGAGGCACTGGATGGATTCCTTTCAGATATATTGAATAAGGACAACATGGTCGGAACCATAACTTCATGAGATCAAATTTAATGATATTGGAAGAAGTATTCAAATGATTAAATATTTTACAAGAAGCTTCTATGATGGTCTACATTGTTTCCATGGGCATGAACACAAAGTTCAAGGTCGACTCCCGCTTCTTCAACGCAGAACCTTTCATTTACTTCTCGCTTTTGATGAAGTTGTAGTGTTGAAGTTTTATCCAGCGTAACATCAGTGGAGTATAACCCGGAGAAGTTTTGGGGTTCACACTGATGGCAAAAACATTTATACAACCCATCGGGGCATTTTAGGAATCTATACGATACACTTATAGAAGCAATGGTTACAAGTTCGAGAGCAGAGCATGGTGGACAAGGCAGAGGGTACGATTTACCAAAGGCATTAGGTATCCGAGGAAAGACTCACAAGTTTATTGAATATGAAGGACACAGTCGGGTAATAATCCAACAAAAGATTTGGTGGACTACAAAGAATCTGATGTGAGTATCGATGTTCAATAAGAAGAAGAAAGAATGCAAAGGCAACGGGTTATAGAAAACATGTAAATTATTTGAAGCTTAAAATACAAAGGGATAGCAATTTCTAAATCGGGGAATCAAAAGCATACTCTTAGATCAAGGATGGATTGGTTGAATAGACTTAGAGGCACAACCGGTCAAGGTTTAATTGGCTGAAAACCATCTCATATCCGGAATGACGCCCAAAGGATCAACTTATGATTGCATGCCTCTTCCGCGTGAGCAGTGACCAGTACATGTGCACCTCTTTGGCGTGCGCCAGCTGCGACCATGGCATCGCCGACACCGGTACCCACTGTAGATCGAGATGCCAGTCGTGCGACAGCGTCACGTCCGGGTACGATAGTGGCTGCCTGAACTCCTAGTGCCACCGCGTTTGGTGCGCCGGAATGTGTAGCCGCTGCCTTGCGGGGCGGGCAGGCGCCGGCGGCGATGGAGGGGGTCTAAGCACCGGGGGTGAACTTCCCCTTGCTCTTGCCAGAGCAGTCAAAGGAACACATGGCTAGGGTGTGGTTGTTGCCAGCGAGGAAGCATGCCGGGGGAGGGGGCAGATGTGGACGGCAGTGGAAGTGGATGAGGCCGCCCCCCACACATGTGGAATAAAAAAGGACGGTCTCCCAACGCTTCCACTGGCTCACACATGGGCCCGGTGTTGGTGGCCGCCGTGTTCGGTCGTTGGCTGGCAGACATGTGGGGCCACGGCGGACACCGAGGGGATGTGCGTCGAGTTCGGTTCATGTCCGCGCCGACGCATTTCAGGCCCAAATTTGAGCCTGAAGTGGGTCCTGCACGGACATGAAGTAGATGCGATTTGGGTTTGGGTTGGCGCATTGGGCCGGTGTATTTTCCGTGGTGACCCAAACGGACATGGGCGGACTAAATGGGTCGCCCGTTTGGAGTTGCTCTTAGTTTCTGAACGTAGATGGAGGGATGACGATGTCGAAAGAGATGAGCGCTGGATGAGGATGTAGACAAAAGATTGAGGCCTATCTAGTGGGGGAGTGGTGGCAGGTTTTTTGTGTCCTTTTGTAATTATATTTTTATAAATAAATAAAAACTAGGATGTGATAACTCCGGTAAAAAATAAACCGGAGTACCCGACTACCAACTTTCCTTTTAAGAATAGAGATGCACAAATGTGGTCACCGAATTTCGATCATATCTCACTTTGGTCCGTAGTTAAAAAAATTGAACCAGTGAGGTTGTCAGTTCAGGTTTTCCTGGTCGGGCCGCCGATTCATTGGTTTGATCGTTGTTTATTAAACAATAACTAAACATTGATAGAGTAACCATCAACACATGTTAATATCTAACTCATATACATGATAATATCTAACTCAAATATAGTTCTACAATAGTAATTAGCAAGCAAAGCAACATCAAGTAGTAGAAGCATGCAGCAAGGAGTAGTAGTAGAGGGTGGCTCCCCAGTCCTCTTGTTGGTCTGCTTCTCGTCTGGACTCTAGAATGGAGGGAGGCAACCAGAGAGAGGCCTGGTCGATTTGAATGGAACAGAGGGAGATCAGAGTTAGACAAATCAGTTGACCAGGAGGCAACATCCCCTCTCCCCAACCATCAACAAAGGGGGTGCACAATGGCGGACGGGAGTGGCGGTGCGGATTGGTGGCCTAGTGCTTCTACACAGAGCGGTGAGGGAGAGGCAACGTCGCCGCCACATGGTGCCAGACAACGATAGCGGCGGAGGGGGTGGCGGTGCCCCTTAGGGTTTGTGTGTGGAAAAAATCAAGAGAAGTGCTCCCAATTCGGCCGAAACCATACCAAAAGAGGGATTTTTTCCCTTTTCCAATTCTACACACAACTTGTTCATACAAAACATGAATCAAATGAGGGGCATTTTTGGAAATGACATTGAACTGTCTGGTTTTCTATGAAACGACCGGTTCACCGGTTTTTTTTTTGAAAATTCGGCCGGTTCGATTACCTTTTTCCGGTTCGATTGCTCGAAAGGTCCACTGCGCTTAAAGGACCGTTAGGATCGCCGATTTTGAGATTTTTTTTGGACCACCCGCTGGTCAAGCCCGGTTTTTTAAACTATGCTTTGGCCAGGACTTTGGGTGATTATATAGTCACTAGTTCACCATATCGCTTTGTTTTTTCTCTAGTTGATTCATCAAAGTTCACATTCTCTCTCTCTTTCTTGTGTGGGTCCCACTTGTCAATGGGGAGAATAAATAAAATAAAGAAAACATAACTATAATTATGAGTAGGTGGAAATCAAACTGAAAACCCGTGGACAACAACCAATGGAGCGCATATTCCATTGTGTTTAAGGACACAGAGTGACCCCTTGTCTTTGCAGTACAAGGCGCACACGACACACACACCCAGCATGCATGCAACACATATGTAACATCCCAATTTTCAATTTGGATGTTATACATAGATCATCATATGCACATCATATTTATTCTTGCATTTTGGTTGTGATCCTAGAAATCTTAAGCGACTCAAGGACCCAAGAAGAGAATTGGACGTTTCACAAAAATCATATTTGAGTTTATTTCAAATTTGAAGAAAGGATCAATTTGATTTTATTACTTTTCTCTCTAATTATTTTCAATATTAAAAATATATGAGAGAAGATAATATGACTTCTTCAAATTGAGAGAAATATTGGAGAAAGAATTTTAAAATCAAATTATGATTTTATTTGTATTTTATTTGCTATTTTATTTGAATTAGAAAAATATGCATTTTTGTAAATTGCATTTTTAGGCCAGAAAAATGTTCACTTTGTTCTAAATACTTTATTTAGACGGTGAAAATTGTTTTTGGCATTTTATTTTTTTATTAGGATTTTTATTCGAGCGAGAATTTTATTAAAAAAAAGTTTCCCAGACCGACTGGGCCGAAACCCAGCCGGCCCATCTGAGCCGCCGCCGCCTTCCTCCGCCGTGCGAGGTACGGACGCCGAGGAGGAGTCTGAGCCGGACTCTACCCCGCGCTGGCACCTCCTCCAAGCCGCACCCGGCCCCTTTATATACGCCGCCCAGCTGCCGCCTCCACCCCGTCCCACCACCACCGCAGCCGCCGCCCACCGCCACAACCCGCGCGGCCACCAACCGCCGCTGCTGCCGCGCCTCGCCCCCCACCACGCCGCCGCCGTCCCGCATCGCCGCCTTTCCTCGCCAGAGCCCCGCCTTGCTGCCGGATCACGCCGTCGTCGAGAACCGGTAGAAAACCGCCCCGGATTGCCGGTTCGTTTACGTTTTTTTTCGGTTTTCGGTTTAGATCGGTTTTTTGTTTTTGGTTTTATTTATTTAACGAACGTCCGTTCGTTCGTTCGTTTTAATGAACGCTTTTCGCCGGTTAAGTTTAGATAGCGAACGTACGCACCGTAGGATTTTTCTTTTTAGTTTATTTTCGGCCAGGGACCTATCCACAAATAGTTTTATCGCGATTTAGCCGCTGATCTTTGAACTAGCATAACTTTTTACTCGTTTATCCCAATTAGCTGTAACCATCGCCTAAATCTTCGTATCATTCTGTTCTTTCCAATTAACCAACTTGAACATGATTTTGGTACTGTAAAATTTGAGTTTAGTGCTGATTAGTAAACGATTTTGTTTCATTCGTATTTTGAGTTTCGTTGCTCCGTTTGAGTTGAATATTTTTGCAAATCGTAGCTAATCACATGTACCTACTGTTAAGATCTAATTCACATGATAATATAGTTGTTAGGTTTACCTTTTGTTAGTTTAAACCGTTTGCTTGTTTCGTGTTCGATTTGGATCTTTTCTAGGTTTTTCCCGTGTTTCGTTTGAGTGATTGCTTATGTATGCTGTTGTTTGTCTATGCTAGATTACCCGGAGTGCGAAGCTTGTTACTACGAGTCTCTAGAGTTTGCAGATCATCAGCAAGGCAAGTTACACTCTGATGATACTCTGTTATACCCAGTTTTTACTATGCATTAGTTCTGCCATCAAATATTTGCATGAGTAGGATTGAGAACATGTGGTTTTGGTTGTAGTGCTTGAGGTAGGAACCTAATACCTTTTGATCACCCCAGGAATATATGTTATGTTTATTTATTGCTTAGCCATGCTCGTGGACGGACATTGGATCGTGATTCACACATGGAAGTTTGAGAGTTATTTTAAACATGGATAACATTAAGGTGGCAACTTTAACATACGTCTGGGTGGATTGGTTGAGGCACCTGGGGAACCTAGTGTTGCCTGTTTTTGGAAATCCCGGAGTACCTGTGTGATTATCCTATGGAATGCCACCCAAGCTCAAAGGGATCATAAGATTATTCATGCTAGAAACTTACGTGTGCAGCCACAAGCCATTATGGGCTCTGGCATAGTTGAGTAAGTTGCGTGAGCTCTTGAAGAGGTGGACTAGCAGATGTAGGGGAAAGTAGGTGTACCGGTCCGCCCGGAGTAGAGAGTTAATGCTTCAGAAAGGCTAGTCTCGATCATCCGATCATGGATGCGGTCGAGTCTTGTGGGGAAAAGTGCGCAAACCTCTACAGTGTGTATAAACTAATCATGGTTAGTCGTGTCCCCGGTTCTGGACATCTTGAGTATCTAGTACTTGAATCTATTGATGTGATCTCATCATGTTACTTTAATTAAATTGATTTGGGTTAATGATGACACTTTTAATTGGGATTTGAGTTGGGGTGACCTTCTCAAATAATGGGCAACTTGGGAGTAGTTAAATAAATTTATTCCTTTGTTGTAGGGAAAAACTAGCTTGATGCAAAATCATAAACTTACAGCCTCCACCAGCCAAATATTGCATGTAGATATAGTTCTTGCATTTCATTGCTTTATAGTGTAACTCTGCCAGCATATTCAATGTGCTAACCTACATGGCTGCAACGTCTCATGTTGCAGACTACTCAGACGATGACTAAGGTGCGATAGGTCATTGTTTTGCACTCAGCTATGCCGTTGGAGTTGATGGACTCATTTACCTTTGAAGATTCCGTAGTTGTTTAGTTTAGATGGCCTTCATCCCTAATATTTTGTGTAATCATACTCTTTATCAGGACTCGATGTATTAAGTGTGTGATTGAAACTCTGTTATAATTCCTCGAGTATTGTGCATTTCAGCATTACCGATCCAGGGATGACACTAATGCACAGAGACTTGACCGTTTGAGGTCTGGTCGCTACAACATAGTAGCACACGTGCACGAATGCATACTCACACACATCCGCTGATTTAGGGCACATGCCAAAGTTCCCCCGATTTGTCCTGATGTTCACGAATTGGAGGTGGATTTGACGAAGAACACGAATAACACAAGGGAAAACATGGAGGAATCAAAAGGGAAAATACTCTATTGGACAAGATTCAATCCAAGTACTCCTCAAATCACAGGCAATACAAGAGGTGCATCAAGATCCAAGAAAAACAAGGGAAATAAAGATACAAGGTAGTTCATCCAAATCTCTAGGAGAGATGGGTCTTGAATTCCATGGAGGAATCTTCCCATGAAGGGGTCTTGATATCTGTGACGCCCCCAACTCGATCGTGCACTAATCATACACGCAAATGCGCATGATCAAGATCAGAGACTCACGCGAAGATAGCACAACACAACTCTAGACACAAATTAAAACATAAAGGTTTACATTACAAGCCAGGGCCATGAAGACTCGAATACATAAGTCAGCGGAAGCAACATCATCTGAGTACAGACATAAGTAAACAAGTTCACCTTAAGAAGGCTAGCTAGACAATGACATCTAATCGAAAAGGCAAAGGCCTCCTGCCAGGGGCCTCCTAACTACTACTGATCATTGGTGCTCTCCACGTAGTAGTAGCCTCCATCGGTGTAGTAATAGTCATCGGCGGGATCAGCTAGCTCCTGGGCTCCGTCATCTGATCGCAATAATTGGGTATAGGGGAAAAGATGTAGCATCAGATCTATACTAAGTATGCATCAGTATCAAGGGAAGGGGTTGTATCTGTGGACTATACAACAGAAATTCCAGAATAGAGGGGAAGGCCCAGCTTATTGAAGACTAGTATATGGAAGCACTAAAGAGTACAGATTAGTATAAATATGTAAAAAGTTTGTAGTAGCAATTGTTGGGGAACGCTGTAATTCTCAAAAAAATTCCTACGATCACGCAAGATCTATCTATGTGATGCATAGCAACAAGAGGGGAGAGTGTGTCCACGTACCCTCATAGACCGAAAGCGGAAGCGTTATGACAACGAGGTTGATGTAGTCGTACGTCTTCACGATCCGACCGATCTTAGCACCGAACGTACGGCACCTCCGCGATCAGCACACGTTCATCTCGGGGACGTGCCTCGTACTCTTGATCCAGTTCAGACTGAGAGAGAGTTTCATCAGCACGACGGCGTGGTGACGGTGATGATGAAGTTACCGGCACAGGGCTTTGCCTAAGCACTACGACGATATGACCGAGGTGTGTAACTGTGGAGGGGGGCACCGCACACAGCTAAACAATGTCAACTTCTGTGTCTATGGGGTGCCCCCCTCCCCCGTATATAAAGGAGTGGAGGAGGGGGGAGGGTTGGACCTCTATGGCGCGCCCTGGAGGAGTCCTACTCCCACCGGGAGTAGGATTCCCCCCACACTTCCCTACTTGGACTACGTGGGAGGAAGGAAAGGGGGGCCGGCCCCCACCCAATTCGGACTGGGCTTGGGGGGGCGCGCCCTCCACCTGGCGGCCTCCTCCTCTCTCCATGTATGGCCCAATAAGGCCCATATACTTCCCGGGGATTCCGGTAACCTCCCGGTACACCGGTATATGCCCAAACTTACCCGGAACCATTCCGATGTCCAAACATAGGCTTCCAATATATCAATCTTCATGTCTCGACCATTTCGAGACTCCTCGTCATGTTCGTGATCACATCCGGGACTCCGAACTGCCTTATGTACATCAAAACACATAAACTCATAATACCAATCGTCATTGAACCTTAAGCGTGCGGACCCTACGGGTTCGAGAACTATGTAGACATGACCGACACGTCTTTGGACAATAACCAATAGCGGAACCTAGATGTTGATATTGGTTCCTACAGATTCTATGAAGAACCTTATCGGTCAAACCTCATAACAACATACGTTGTTGCCTTTGTCATCGGTATGTTACTTGCCCGAGATTCGATCATCGGTATCTCAATACCTAATTCAATCTCGTTACCGGCAAGTCTCTTTACTCGTTCCGTAATACTTCAGCCTGCAACTAACTCATTAGTCACGCTTGCAAGGCTTATAGTGATGAGTATTACCGAGAGGGCCCAGAGATACCTCTCCGAAACACGGAGTGACAAATCCTAATCTCGATCTATGCCAACCGAACAAACACCTTTGGAGACACCTGTAGACCACCTTTATAATCACCCTTTTATGTTGTTACGTTTGGTAGCACACAAAGTGTTCCTCCGGTTTTTGGGAGTTGCATAATCTCATAGTCTGAGGAACTTGTATAAGTCATGAAGAAAGCAGTAGAAATGAAACTAACACGACCATAATGCTAAGCTAACAGATGGGTCATGTCCATCACATCATTCTCCTAATGATGTGATCCCATTCATCAAATGACAACACATGTCTATGGTTAGGAAACTTAACCATCTTTGATTAACGAGCTAGTCAAGTAGAGGCATACTAGGGACTATATGTTTTGTCTATGTATTCACACATGTACTAAGTTTCCGGTTAATACAATTCTAGCATGAATAATGAACATTTATCATGAATTAAGGAAATAAATAATAACTTTATTATTGCCTCTAGGGCATATTTCCTTCTGTCTCTCACTTGCACTAGAGTAATTAATCTAGATTACATAGTAATTATTCTAACACCCATGGAGCTTTGGTGTTGATCATGTTTTGCTCGTGAGAGAGGCTTCGTCAATGGGTCTGCAACATTCAGATCCGTGTGTATCTTGCAAATCTCTATGTCCCCTTCCGACACTTGATGATGGGTGGAATTTAAGAATCTCTTGATGTGCCGGGTTCTCTTGTGAAGTCTGGATTCCTTTGCCAAGGCAATTGCACCAGTATTGTCACAAAAGATTTTCATTGGACCCGATGCACTAGGTATGACACCTAGATCGGATATGAACTCCTTCATCCAAACTCCTTCATTCTCTGCTTCCGAAGCAGCAATGTACTCTGCTTCACATGTAGATCCCGCCATGACGCTCTGCTTGGAACTGCACCAATTGATAGCTCCTCCATTCAATAAAAATACGTATCCGGTTTGCGACTTAGAGTCATCCGGATCAGTGTCAAAGCTTGCATCGATGTAACCATTTACGATGAGCTCTTTTTCACCTCCATAAACAAGAAACATATCCTTAGTCCTTTTCAGGTATTTTGGGATGTTCTTGATCGCTGTCCAGTGCTCCACTCCGGGATTACTTTGGTACCTCCCTACTATGCTTATGGCAAGACATACATCAGGTCTGGTACACAACATTGCATACATGATAGAACCCATGGCTGAAGCATAGGGAATGACTTTCATTTTCTCTCTATCTTCTGTGATGGTCAGGCTTTGAGTCTAACTCAACTTCACACCTTGTAACACAGGTAAGAACCCTTTCTTTGATTGGTCCATTTTGAACGTCTTCGAAACTTTATCAAGGTATGTGCTTTGTGAAAGTCCAATTAAGTGTCTTGATCTATCTCTATAGATCTTGATACCCAATATGTAAGCAGCTTCTCCAAGGTCTTTCATAGAGAAACTCTTATTCAGGTATCCCTCTATGCTATCGAGAAATTCTAAATCATTTCCAATCAACAATATATCATCTACATATAAGATCAGAAATGCTCCAGAGCTCCACTCACTTTCTTGTAAATACAGGCTTCTCCAAAAGTCTGTATAAAACCATATGCTTTGATCACACTATCAAAGCGTTTATTACAACTCCGAGAGGCTTGCACCAGTCCATAAATGGATCGCTGAAGCTTGCACACTTTGCTAGCACCCTTTCGATCGAAAAACCTTTCGGTTGCATCATATACAACTCTTCTTCTAGATCCATTCAGGAATGCAGTTTTGACATCCATCTGCCAAATTTCATAATCATAAAATGCAGCAATTGCTAACATGATTCGGACAGACTTACGCATCGCTACCGGTGAGAAAGTCTCATCATAGTCAACTCCTTGAACTTGTCGAAAACCTTTCGCAACAAGTCAAGCTTTGTAAACGGTAACATTACCATCTGCGTTGGTCTTCTTCTTAAAGATCCATTTATTTTCTATGGCTTGCCGATCATCGGGCAAGTCCACCAAAGTCCACACTTTGTTCTCATACATGGATCCCATCTCAGATTTCATGGCCTCAAGCCATTTCACGGCATCTGGGCTCATCATCGCTTCCTCATAGTTCATAGGTTCATCATGGTCTAGTAACATAACTTCCAGAACAGGATTACTGTACCACTCTGGTGCGGATCTTACTCTAGAAGACCTATGAGGTTCGGTAGTAACTTGATCTGAAGCTTCATGATCATTATCATTAGATTCCTCACTAATTGGTATAGGAATCACAGGAACTGATTTCTGTGATGAACTACTTTCCAATAAGGGAGCAGATACAGTTACCTCATCAAGTTATACTTTCCTCCCACTCACTTCTTTCGAGAGAAACTCCTCCTCTAGAAAGGATCCATTCTTAGCAACAAAGATTTTGCCTTCGGATCTGTGATAGAAGGTGTACCCAACAATTTCTTTTGGGTATCCTATGAAGATGCACTTCTTCGATTTGGGTTCGAGCTTATCAGGTTGAAGCTTTTTCACATAAGCATCACAGGCCCAAACTTTCAGAAATGACAACTTTGGTTTCTTGCCAAACCATAGTTCATAAGGCGTCGTCTCAACGGATTTTGATGGTGCCCTATTTAAAGTGAATGCGGACGTCTCTAAAGCATAACCCCAAAATAATAGCGGTAAATCAGTAAGAGACATCATAGATTGCACCATATCTAATAAAGTACGGTTACGACGTTCGGACACACCATTTCGCTGTGGTGTTCCAGGTGGCGTTAATTGTGAAACTATCCCATGTTGTTTCAAATGAAGACCAAAATCGTAACTCAAATATTCTCCTCCACGATCAAATTGTAGAAACTTTATTTTCTTGTTACGATGCTTTTCCACTTCACTCTGAAATTCTTTGAACTTTTCATTCAGACTTATGCTTCATTAAGTAGATATAACCATATCTGCTTAAATCATGTGCGAAGGTAAGAAAATAACGATACCCACCACCACGAGCATCAATACTCATTGGACCGCATACATTGGTATGTATTATTTCCAACAAGTCAGTACCTCGTTCCATTGTTCTGGAGAACGGAGTTTTAGTCATCTTGCCCATAAGACACGGTTCACAAGCACCAAGTGATTCATAATCAAGTGATTCCAAAAGCATTAGTATAGAGTTTCTTCATGCGCTTTACACCGATATGACCCAAACGGCAGTGCCACAAATAAGTTGCACTATCATTATTAAACTTCAATCTTTTGGCTTCAACACTATGAATATGTGTATTACTACTATCGAGATTCAACAAAAATAGACCACTCATCAGGGGTGCATGACCATAAAAGATATTACTCATATAAATAGAACAACCATTATTCTCTGATTTAAATGAATAACCGTCTCGCATTAAACAAGATCCAAATATAATGTTCATGCTCAACGCTGCCACCAAATAACAATTATTCAGGTCTAAAACTGATCCCGGTGGTAGATGTAGAGGTAGCATGCCGACCCCGATCACATCGACTTTGGAACCATTTCCCACGCGCATCGTCACCTCGTCCTTAGCCAATCTTCGCTTAATCCGTAGCCCTTGTTTTGAGTTGCAAATATGAGCAACAGAACTAGTATCAAATACCCCAGCGCTACTATGAGCATTAGTTAAGTACACATCAATAACATGTATATCAAATATACCTTTCACTTTGCCATCCTTCTTATCCGCCCAATACTTGGGGCAGTTCCGCTTCCAGTGACCAGTCCCTTTGCAGTAGAAGCACTCAGTTTCAGGCTTAGGTCCAGACTTGGTTTCTTCTCTTGAGCAGCAACCTTTTTGTCATTCTCCTTGAAGTTCCCTTTCTTCCCTTTGCCCTTTTTCTTGAAACTAGTGGTCTTATTGACCATCAACACTTGATGCACTTTTTTGATTTCTATCTCCGCGGCCTTTAGCATCGTGAAGAGCTCGAGAATAGTCTTGTCCATCCCTTGCATATTATAGTTCATCACGAAGCCTTTATAGCTTGGTGGCAGTGATTGAAGAACTCTGTGACACAATCAACTGGAAGATAAACTCCCAACTGAGTCAAGTGATTGTGATACCCATACATTTTGAGTATGTGCTCACTGACAGAACTATTCTCCTCCATTTTGCAGCTGTAGAACTTGTTGGAGACTTCATATCTCTCAACTTGCGCATTTGCTTGAAATATTAACTTCAACTCTTGGAACATCTCATATGCTCCATGACGTTCAAAACGTCTTTGAAGTCCCGATTCTAAGCCCTAAAGCATGGCACACTGAACTGTCGAGTAGTCATCAGCTTTGCTCTGCCAGACGTTCTTAACGTCATCAGTAGCATCTGCAGCAGGCCTGGCACCTAGCGGTGCTTCCAGGATATAATTCTTCTGTGCAGCAATGGGAATAATCCTCAAGTTACGGACCCAGTCCATGTAGTTGCTGCCATCATCTTTCAACTTAGCTTTCTCTAGGAACGCATTAAAATTCAAAGGAACGGTAGCACGGGCCATCGATCTACAACAACATAGACATGCAAAATACTACCAGGTACTAAGTTCATGATAAATTAAAGTTCAATTAATCATATTACTTAAGAACTCCCACTTAGATAGACATCCCTCTAACCATGTCCGATCATCACGTGAGATGAAGTAGTTTTCAATGGTGAACATCACTATGTTGATCATATCTACTATATGATTCACACTCGACCTTTGGGTCTCAGTGTTCCGAGGCCATATCTGCATATGCTAGGCTCGTCAAGTTTAATCCGAGTATTCCGTGTGTGCTAAACTGGCTTGCACCCGTTGTATGTGAACATAGAGCTTATCACACCCGACCATCACGTGGTGTCTCGGCACGACCAACTGTAGCAACGGTGCATACTCGGGGAGAACACTTGTACCTTGAAATTTAGTAAGGGGTCATCTTATAATGCTACAGACGTTCTAAGCAAAATAAGATGCATAAAGGATAAACATCACATGCAATCAAAATATGTGACATGATATGAACATCATCATCTTGTGCTCATGATCTCCATCACCGAAGCATCGTCATGATCTCCAACGTCACAGGTGCCACACCTTGATCTCCATCATAGCATCGTTGTCATCTCGCCATCTATTGTTACTATGACTATCGCTACCGCTTAGTGATAAAGTAAAACAATTACATGGCGATTGCATTGCATACAATAAAGCAACAACCATATGGCTCCTGCCAGTTGCCGATAACTTTGTTACAAAACATGACCATCTCATACAACAATTTATATCACATCATGCTTGACCATATCACATCACAGAAAGCCCTGCAAAGATAAGTTAGACGTCCTCTACTTTGTGGTTGCAAGTTTTACGTGGCTACTACAGGCTTCTAGCAAGAACCGTTCTTACCTACACATCAAAACCACAACGATGTTTCGTCAAGTCTGCTATTTTAACCTTCAACAAGGACCGGGCGTAGCCACACTCAATTCAACTAAAGTTGGAGAAACATACACTCACCACCCACCTATGTGCAAAGCACGTCGGTAGAACCAGTCTCGCATAAGCGTACGTGCAATGTCGGTCTGAGCTGCTTCATCCAACAATACGTCATAATCAAAGTATGACATGCTGGTAAACAATATGACTATTATCGCCCACAACTCTTTGTGTTCTACTCGTGCATATAACATCTACACATAAACCTGGCTCGGATGCCACTGTTGGGGAATGCAGTAATTTCAAAAAAATTCCTACGATCATGCAAGATCTATCTATGTGATGCATAGAAACGAGAGGGTAGAGTGTGTCCACGTACCCTCATAGACCGAAAGCGGAAGCGTTATGACAACGCGGTTGATGTAGTCGTATGTCTTCACGATCCGAGCGATCTTAGCACCGAATCGTACAGCACCTCCGCGATCAGCACACGTTCAGCTCGGGGACGTCCCTTGTACTCTTGATCCAGTTGAGGCTGAGGGAGAGTTTTGTCCGCACGACGGCATGGTGACGGTGATGATGAAGTTACCGGCGCAGGGCTTCGCCTAAGCACTACAACAATATGATCGAGGTGTGTAACTGTGGAGGGGGGCACCGCACACGGCTAAACAATGTCAACTTGTGTGTCTATGGGGTGCCCCTCCCCCGTATATAAAGGAGTGGAGAAGGGGGAAGGGCCGGCCCTCTATGGCGCGCCCTGGAGGAGTCCTACTCCCGCCGGGAGTAGGATTCCCCCCTTCCCTAGTTGGACAAGGAGAGAAGGAAGGGGGAGAGAGGGAGGAAGGAAAGGGGGGCCGGCCCCCACCCAATTCAAATTGGGCTTGGGTGGGCGCGCCCTCCACCTGGCCGCCTCCTCCTCTCTCCCACTATAGGCTTCCAATATATCAATCTTCATGTCTCGACCATTTCGAGACTCCTCATCATGTCCGTGATCACATCTGGGATTTCAAACTACCTTCGGTACATCAAAACACATAAACTCCTAAAGCAACCGTCATTGAACGTTAAGCGCGCGGACCCTACGGGTTCGAGAACTATGTAGACATGACCGAGACACGTCTACAGTTGATAACCAATAGTGGAATCTTGATGCTCATATTGGTTCCTACATATTCTACGAAGATCTTTATCGGTCAAACCGCATAACAACATACGCTGTTCCCTTTGTCATCGGTATGTTACTTGCCCGAGATCCGATCGTCGGTATCTCAATACCTAGTTCAATCTTGTTACCAGCAAGTCACTTTACTCGTTCCATAATACTTCATCCCGCAACTAACTCCTTAGTCACAATGCTTGGAAGGCTTATAGTGATGAGTATTACCGAGAGGGCCCAGAGATACCTCTAAGAAACACGGAGTGACAAATCCTAATCTCGATCTATGCCAACCAAACAAACACCTCCGGAGACACATGTAGAGCACCTTAATAATCACCCTTTTACGTTGTGATGTTTGGTAGCACACAAAGTGTTCCTCCGGTATTCGGGAGTTGCATAATGTCATAGTCTGATGAACTTGTATAAGTCATGAAGAAAGCAGTAGCAATGAAACTAACACGATCATAATGCTAAGCTAACGGATAGGTCATGTCCATCACATCATTCTCCTAATGATGTGATCCCATTCATCAAATGACAACACATGTCTATGGTTAGGAAACTTAACCATCTTTGATTAACGAGCTAGTCAAGTAGAGGCATACTAGGGACTATATGTTTTGTCTATGTATTCACACATGTACTAAGTTTCTAGCTAATACAATTCTAGCATGAATAATAAACATTTATCATGAATTAAGGAAATAAATAATAACTTTATTATTGCCTCTAGGGCATATTTCCTTCAGCAATGCTAGAGACATTTCCTTGGCTCCCTGCAAGAAAGCTATCCCGGAGCCGTCATATCCATTTAGTGTCTCTAGTATCTAGTTCTAGTTGTAATAGATCGGGATACAACTCTGAGCATCTGTAACTGTGGACACGGCTATTCGAATAGATATACTTGATTAACTCCTGCCGGACACACTATTCGGCTCATGCCCGGCCTCGGGTGATCGACACACCTACCTAGGCTCAACAAAGAGGCCAGCATGCCGGTCTACATCCCGAATGCGAAGGGGTCATGGGCCAATCGTCCTTTGCAATCCTGCGCATTGTGAGGATGGTCGGGATCAGTCCTAGCTACCTTTATACAAAGCAGGTGCTTACGCTGACCACCCGGGCGCATGCTGCTAAACTGCTATGTCTGAGATCTTTCGAAAGAATCGTGCGACACCGAGTGCCCATACTTATTCCCGCGTGTTGGTAAGTGCAAAAAGGCTAGAGGCCTACTCAGATCACATACCCAAACATGTTAGTATCTTGGGAGCGTGCGGAGACGACCAATGATCCACTATCTGCTGTCCCGTCGCCCCGTCTCACGGATTACAGCAAGGGCCAAGAATGCCAAGCATGCCACGTAATTATCTCGTGGGTACCGTCCAGGTCAACCCGACTCATAACTCTCACGGTTACCCGTCGGGGTTAACCCGACTTCAACATAGTACTGAGGTAAATTCAAGGTAACTGTGTGTCCGTAACATCAAGGGGGAAACCCGAGGAATCACCCTTGATGGATTCCCACTCGATGTAACCGTCAAGGTGACCTTGGAGGAATCACCCTTGGATGGTTCACTCTTGAGGTGTTGCACAACAGAATTGGTACCCGGAGTGGTGAAGGAGGAATCACCCTCAGAAGTCCACGATCGTTTAACTACACTACAGAGGTATCATCAGGAGTGCAATATGAGGTATCACCCTCGCACTCGATAGTAACTCTACAGAGTCGTACTACTAAGGGGGTGTCGGTGATGTGCGGGGTCTCTGCACTTTGATCACGTTGACCGAGTCATCTGGTAGCAATGCAGGGCAACATGGACAAGGATGTGGGGCCACAGATGGATCACTAACCAACCTATACTAAGCATATAGGATAACATGTACATTAAAATAGGAGCTATCGAACATTAGTAGCAAAATCTAATGCAAGCATGAGAGAGAAATAATGGGCGATATAAGAATGATCAAGGGGGTTTTGCTTGCCTGGAAGCTCGGTAGACAGATACGGACCCTCGACGGTGAAGTAGTCGATCACCGGATCAACAACGGTCTCAGGGTCTACCGGGAAAGAAGTTATGAAGGGGGAACGCGATAAATAACAGAGCAATCAAATGCCTCACAAAGCACAACAAGGCAATAAGCTGTGCTATGGGTGACCTACCGAGTGCTACGTGTTACAGAAGGAGCTAGAAAATAGTTGGGAATATTTTCCCGACACCAGGCATTTATCGGTCAAACGATTTGGAGGGGAAGGCTCCATGTTTGCAGTGTTGGGGGCATGTGGCAGGTATGTGGATGGCGTATTCGGATTCGTCTTATTTTTCTTAACAATTTTCATGTATAAATTATTTTTCATCAGATTTACATTTTATTTTATACGATTTTCCAATGTTTTAATCATTTTTGAAATTATTATATTTAGTTTACTCCAAATTAACCATTTGACTAGTCAAAAGGGTAGGTGTGCCCCACATGTCATAGACTATTTACCTAAACAAATGAATAAACCTAACTTATTTAATGGGGCCAACTTGTCATCTACTAGACTAACTTAGCATTAAACTAGGACTACTAACTAAGCCTAGCCTAATTAAATCAGGGCTGCCCTGGTGGCACAGCCGTGCACACACACACACACACATACACACACACACACACACTCGCACGGGCACTCATCCATGGCCTTGCCATGGCCAGCCGCAAGCAGCAGCATAAGAGCGCAACAACAACAATCAGCGACGGCTGGGGAGCAGCGCAACAGCAAGCAGCATCGGCATGAGCAGCAGCAGCCACATCAGGGCAGCACAACAGCAGGTAGGGGAGGCGGGCGGGCGCACGCAAGGACCAAGGGCGCAGGCGCGGGTGGCTGGCGAGGGCGCTGCCAGGAGCTAGCGAGCTCGTACGCGGATGCAAAGCTGCGGCAATGGTGGCCTAGCTCGCAAGGATGACGATACGGCGACGAATCAAAGGTGAAAATGTGGGGAATAGGATGAGGGGCTCACAACGGTTCGAATGGAGGCGACGGGCAGGCCGGAGGTGAACCAGAGCCGCGGAAAATGACGTTGGATGCCGGTGATATACGCGATGGAGATGCGGTCAATGGCGAGCACGCGGGGCGACTCCACTCGATTCGCTGCTCAGGGATGACGGAGTGGTGGTCGTTCTCCTGGACATTTTGTCAGGCAGTGAGATGCTCGCTGGGCGCGATGACCGTGAAGACACACGTGGTCATCGCACGAGCTTCCGAGCTTGTTTTCCAGTGCATGAGGAGGGGCCGATGGGAAAAGAGAGGGGATCGGTAGAGGGCAGGCTAGGGTTTCTGTTGGGTGTGCTTATAGGCCAAGGGGGTCCCATGGAGGCCATCCATGGCGATGGAGGCTTGGATGGATGCTCGCCACGCTCTGCCTGTGCCTGTTCTCTGTACACATGAAGGAGAAGGCCTTTAGATGGGCTGGGTCGTTAATGTAGTAGCGGACTTAAAGTGCATAGTGTGTATTAGTTTTAACCTTATTCTTTTTTGTTTAATTAATATAGCTCATGTCTTCTATTATTTGAGTGAGCAAAAGATTTTTGTTATGGGTGAAACTTGGCACATAAATACAAGGCAATATTTTGAGGCCACACACAAAGTTTAATTTTATTTGGAAATGTTTAAATAATTGTTTATTTTAAATTGCCAATTTAAGTACTGCTGGACCACCTAAAATATTTCTAGGTTAAATTTAAAAATTCATTTGATGTGGGTTTCTTCATGAAAAATACTTAGTGAATATTTGCGAAATTATGAACACTTCTATTTTAAAATCTGAAGAAATATTTTCTGCACATCTATTAAGAATTTAAATTTGAGTTTAATTAATTATTTAATTGCATTTTAAGTATGAAAATTATGATGACATGGCATATTAGAGGAAGATCACTTTAGCTTGATTATTGGGGTGTTACAAATCTCCTCCACTACAAGAAATCTCGTCCCGAGATTTAAGAGGTAGGGTAAGGGGTTAAAGGTCTGGTTACGAAATTCTAATGAATCTTCTCGCTCTTGTTGCTCTTCTCAAAGAAGTTGACCCCTTGCATTGAAGTCTTCATTTCTCTGCTCCAAGTCATTATGATAAAGTCTTCATCCTTTCTTCGGGGTCTTTATCGTACTTACAAAAGGACGAGGGGAAACTTCTAAAGATTATCTGGTAGATAGCTCAGGGAATGTGGCAGAAAGTATCTCTAGAATTGAACTTAAGAAAATCATTGAAAGCAAAGTAAGAAGGTATAATAAGAAGTTTCAAGCGGGCTAGCAATCACTCGATGGCTGAAACAGAGTGTGAAAGGGGTTTAGGGCGACAGGAATAAGTATTGTGTCGGACACCAGAATAGATCATCTCTAGGAAGGTGGCTTGTGAATCTCATATCAAGCCAAGTGCGAGGAATAACTTTGGAAATAGGGATGTACATGTGATAGAGGCAATGGTGTCCCGTCTTTCGATGAGATGATGGATATCGCTTTGGTGGAAGTCGACTTTGACGATCCGACTACGAACGTGCGAGGACGTCGCGCCTTAGCAATCGCTAAACCAACTCCGAGAGGTTATTGACAACGCCGGAGCACGATCAACCTGACCACGAGGGTCTGTTTCCTGCGAGCAAATGAAGAACATGCAAGAAACTGAGATTGCAATCTGGATATTGCGAATATAAGATGAAAGCTTTATTGATAAGGGTGGAGTTCTGTGACGCCTTTGTCTGGTTGTTGAACACAAACGAAATACGCGAAGTTGCAGCTATGGTGAACTTTTAATCTAAACAAAACCCAAAGTCTAAACGATGCCCTAAGGGCTGTGTATATGGAGGAAGAGGGGGGGAATTTCGTGGCCCTTGGTGGAGGGGTCCGAAATCAGCCCTATCTCTTGTTTCCCCACACATACGGACTCTAAAAATAGCCTATACTTATGTATTTCGAAATTACATGGGCCTGGCCCAATAATAAGGTGATGCAGCACCTAGAATAGCCTCGGGACGAAATTTATGAAGTGGCATATTGTATATTTTGTCCAAGGATTCATGCACCCATTATGGTGGCTTCAAAGTCCTGAAATCATCACTTGTAACTCCGTTCTTGTTCCCCTTGCGCATGCCATCATCTCCATGCTTGTTCTTGCTCCAATGTTCATCCTTATCCAAGCTAGGCCCTTCATTTGTAAGCAAAACAAATGTATCCAACTTAGGTAGCATCATATTCTCATGAACATTAGAATCATTACCAAGAAACGAAAGTACCTGGTAATTTAGTTGGCGTGCGCGAGCTCTGGTAATTGGTCCAGTATGTATAGCAGCAGGGGCTGTGGGTGTAACAATTGTATTGATGTCCTCATCATCCTCCCCTTCTTGAAATGAAGTCGTCCTCGACGGAAGTTCATCTTCCTCACCCAAATAAGGCTTCAAATCTGTAATGTTTAAAGTGGGACTAACCCCAAAATCTGCAGGCAGCTCAAGTTTATATGCATTATCATTTATTTTCTCCAACATCTTAAAGGGACCATCAGCACGTGGCATTATCTTTGATTTGCGCAAGTCAGGAAATCTATCCTTACGCAAATGTAACCAAACAAGATCTCCAGGTGCAAACACAACATGTTTTCTACCCTTATCTCCAGCAAGTTTATATTTAGCATTCATACGCTCAATGTTTTCCTTAGTTAACTCATGCATTGAAAAAATCAATTCAGCATGTTGTTTAGCATCAAAATTAACCTTCTCCGAAGATGGAAGAGGCAACAAATCAATAGGTGCACGATGTAGGAAACCATACACAACTTCAAAAGGGCACATCTTAGTAGTAGAATGCAATGAACGATTATAAGCAAATTCAATATGAGGCAAGCATTCCTCCCACATTTTCTTATTATTCTTCAAAACAGCCCTAAGCATAGTAGACAATGTTCTATTGACTACTTCAATTTGTCCATCAGTTTGGGGGTGACAAGTAGTACTAAAAAGCAGTTTAGTCCCCAACTTAGCCCATAAACATCTCCAAAAGTGGCTAAGAAATTTAGTATCACGATCTAAAACAATAGTATTTGGCACACCATGCAAGCGAATAATTTCACGAAAGAACAAATCAGCAACATTAACAGCATCATCGCTTTTATGACATGGTATAAAGTGTGCCATTTTCGAGAATCTATCCATGACAACAAATATGCTATCCCTCCCCTTCTTTGTTCGAGCTAAACCTAAAACAAAGTCCATAGATATACCCTCCCAAGGAACACTAGGTACAGGCAAAGGCATATATAAACCATGAGGATTGAGTTGTGACTTAGCTTTTTGACATGTAGTGCAGCGAGCAATAAAACGCTCAACATCCCGTCTCATCTTTGGCCAAAAGAAATGTGTAGCAAGTACGTCCTCCGTCTTCTTCACGCCAAAGTGTCCCATTAATCCTCCTCCATGCGCCTCCTGCAACAACAAAAGACGAACAGAGCTAGCTAGAATGCATAGCTTGTTAGCACGAAACACAAATCCATCATTAACGACGAACTTGTTCCACATTCTTCCTTCTTTACAATTATGCATTACATCTTTAAAATCAGCATCATGCACATATTGATCTTTGATGGTCTCCAAACCAAATATTTTGAAGTCAAGTTGTGAAAGCATAGTATAGCGACGAGACAATGCATCAGCAATAACATTTTCTTTTCCCTTCTTGTATTTAATGACATAAGGGAAAGTCTCAATGAATTCAACCCATTTAGCATGTCTACGATTCAGTTTAGCTTGACTTTTAATATGTTTCAAAGATTCATGTTCAGAATGTATAACAAATTCTTTGGGCCATAAATAATGTTGTCATGTTTCTAAAGTCCGAACAAGAGCATATAATTCTTTATCATAAGTAGAATAATTCAGACTAGGCCCACTCAATTTTTCAGAAAAATATGCAACAGGTTTGCCATATTGTAATAACACACCTCCTAATCCCATCACATTCAAGCTCAAAAGTCTTATTAAAATCAGGAAGTTGGAGTAAAGGAGCATGCGTCAACTTATCTTTCAATACCGTGAAGGCTTCTTCCTGTGCGGTACCCCAAAGAAAAGGCACATCTTTCTTCGTAAGCTCATTGAGAGGTGCAGCAATGGTGCTGAAATCTCTCACAAAATGCCTATAGAATCCAGCGAGGCCAAGAAAACTCCTCACTTGTGTGACCGTTTTGGGCTGTGGCCAACTCTCAATAGCGTCAATCTTGGCTTTATCAACTTCAATTCCCTGTGGAGTAACAACATAGCCAAGAAAAGATACTCGGTCGGTGCAAAAGGTGCACTTCCCAAGGTTACCAAACAAACGTGCATCACGTAGAGCAATAAAAACAACACGTAATGTTCCAAATGTTCTTCCAAAGATCTGCTATAAATCAATATGTCATCAAAGTAAACTACCACAAATCGTCCAATGAAAGCACGTAAAAATTCGTTCATTAATCTCATGAAAGTACTAGGTGCATTAGTTAACCCAAAAGGCATGACTAACCACTCATATAATCCAAACTTAGTTTTAAATGCTGTTTTCCATTCATCTCCCAATTTCATACGAATTTGATGGTATCCACTACGCAAATCAACTTTGGAGAATATTGTAGAGCCACTCAATTCATCAAGCATATCATCTAGCCTAGGAATAGGATGACGATAACGAAAAGTAATATTATTAATGCCTCTACAATCAACACACATACGTGATGTACCATCCTTTTTCGGCACTAGAATAATAGGAACAGCACAAGGACTAAGGGATTCACGTATATAACCTTTGTCGAGAAGGTCTTGTACTTAACGCATAATCTCCTTCGTCTCCTCTGGATTGGTACGGTATGGCGCACGGTTTGGCAGTGAAGCACCGGGAATTAAGTCAATCTGATGCTCAATCCCTTGAATAGGCGGTAATCCCGGTGGCACATCTTGTGGAAAGACGTCAGCGAACTCCTGCAAAATGTTAGTGACAGCAGGAGGCAAAGAGGAAGGCACGTCCTTGAATGAAAATAATGCCTCTTTGCACACAAAAGCATAGCAAACAGATTTGCTCAAATCTAGCTCATCAATATCAGATTTGGTGTCAAATAAACATGCACGTTTCAATTTAATTTCAGAAGCAACACTAGATGGTTTATTATTAGGCTTTATTTGTTGCTCAAATTCTTTTGCCACAATCTGATTTTCACTCTTATTCTTCTCCTGTTTTGCTTTATTAGCTCTATTAATATCATCTTTCAAAACAGAATCAGGAGTCATAGGAAGCAAAGTAATATTTTCATCCTTATGAACAAGAGTATACTGATTGTTTCTACCATGGTGTACAGAATTTTTACCAAATTGCCATGGTCTACCAAGTAATAAGGAACATGCCTGCATAGGTACCACATCACAATCAACATAGTCAGCATATGTAGAGATACTAAAATGCACAAGAACAGTACGTGTTACCTTAACCTTGCCGCTGTTGTTGAACCATTGGATGTAGTAAGGATGTGGATGTGGTCTTGTGGTGAGAGAAAGCTTCTCCACCATCTCCATGCTAGCCAAGTTGTTGCAGCTCCCTCCATCTATGATGACGCGCACAAAACGTTCCTTCACAACTCCCTTGGTATGGAACAAATTGTGCCTCTAATTTTGCTCAGCTTGTGTGACCTGCAGACTCAAAAAACGTTGAGCAACTAAACATTCATACCTGTCAGCGTCTTCAGGAGCCATGTATTGCGTCTCATGATCAGAATCATCTCCACCATGTTCTTCACGTGTAATAAGAGCCAAAGTCTCCTTATCATAGTCACTAGCGGACTCATACCCACTGTCGGTGTCAAAACCGGTGGATCTCGGGTAGGGGGTCCCGAACTGTGCGTCTAGGCGGATGGTAACAGGAGACAAGGAACACGATGTTTGACCCAGGTTTGGGCCCTCTTGATGGAGGTAAAACCCTACATCCTGCTTGATTAATATTGATGATGTGTGTTACAAGAGTGGATCTACCACGAGATCAAGGAGGCTAAACCCTAGAAGCTAGCCTATGGTATGATTGTTGTTCGTCCTATGGACTAAAGCCATCCGGTTTATATAGACACCAGAGAGGGCTAGGGTTACACAGAGTCGGTTACAATGGTAGGAGATCTACATATCCGTATCGCCAAGCTTGCCTTCCACGCCAAGGAAAGTCCCATCCGGACACAAGACGAAGTCTTCAATCTTGTATCTTCATAGTCTTGGAGTCCGGCCGATCACGATAGTTCGGCTATCCGGACACCCCCTAGTCCAGAACTCCCTCAGTAGCCCCTGAACCAGGCTTCAATGACGACGAGTCCGGCGCGCATGTTGTCTTCGGCATTGCAAGGCGGGTTCTTCCTCCGAATAATTTATAGAAGATTGTGAACACCAGGATAGTGTCCGGCTCTGCAAAAATAAATTCCACGTTCCACCTTCGAGAGAATAATATTACACAAGTTCAATCTGCTGACGTATTTTGTGGCGTGACATCACACCATTACCAAGCCTTTACTCGAATAGTTTTTATTGTATCACCTCAGCGCATTTAGCGAAGCGGTTTCCTTGGCACGTCTTGTCGAAGCAGACATCGTGTTCCCCTTATTCCGGGATTCCCATCAATACGGACGTGGTAAGCCAACCGCGCCATTGATTGTGACGCTTGGGAGATAAGCGAGTTTTACCAGGCCGGTGGGGACACATGTTTTTGTCCGCCCATATAAGGGGATAAAGATCCAACCCCTTTACCTGTGCCTTCTTCCTCCTTGGCTTATCCATCTCCATGAACTCGAGCTCCAGCGCCCAAGTCCGCACTTCTCACCTCAACCTTCTCCAACTATGTCCGGAGCGGGAGGCAAGTGGATGGCCTCCTCCATCACGGAGGGGCAGATCAAGAAGCTGCGCGATGCCGGATATTTGTCCAGCAACATCGCGCACCGGCTCCCCGACGAGGGAGAGCTCATTCCCGCCCCCAGGCCCCATGAGAGGGTAGTATTTCTTCCCCATTTCCTCCGCGGACTGGGCTTCCCACTTCATCCCTTTGTCCGGGGGCTCATGTTCTACTACGGCCTAGATTTCCATGATCTGGCCCCGAATTTCATCCTCAACATCTCGGCGTTTATCGTCGTGTGCGAGGCCTTCCTCTGCATCCAGCCCCACTTCGGCTTGTGGCTCAAGACCTTCAGTGTCAAGCCGAAGGTTGTGAAGGGCAGCCAAGCGGAGTGCGGAGGCGCCATGGTGGGTAGGATGTCCCACGTTACTTTGCTGGAGGGCACTTTCGTGGAAACCATTAAGGGGTGGCAATCGGGGTGGTTCTATATCACCGAGCCACGTGACCCTGATTGGGCAGCGGCCCCCGAATTCAGATCTGGCATCCCTACACGGCTCACCTCCTGGAAAGAGAGTGGTCGGATCTAGGATGATTCGGAGGAGCTGACCGGACTCCAAGCCTGCATCCAAAAGCTGGTGGACAAGAAGCTCAAGCTTGTCAACGTAGTCCAGGTCATGCTCATCCGCCGGATTCTCCCGTGCCAACGACGGGGCTTCAACATGTGGGAGTTCGATCCGGCGCAGCACCAGACTCTGAGCGGGCTCTTCGACACTATGTACGAAGATGTTTGGAAGGTGTTGTTCAAGGGCGCCGAGGCTCCCACATCCGCTACCAAAGATTGCAGATTCCGCTTGCAGCGTCCAGCTGACGAGGTAAGTGATTTTGCCACTTGTTTTCCATAGTTTGACTCTATGCGGGATCTAAACTCTCTTTACCTTTGACAGGACTGGCTGGCGAAGGCCGAACAGACCATCTGTCCGGCCCCATTGCCAGAGGACCCAGCGGACGCCCGCCTAACGGGGCTGCTGGCTCCGGCACCCCACGTGGTGCCGGAGAAGAAGGCCAAGAAGAAGGCCACGGGTACTCGAAAGAGTTCCCGTTTTCAAGTGCTATCAGATGATGAATCCGAGGCCGACTCTTCCCACCAAGGCGAGGAGGAGAAGAAGAAAGCCTCTCCCCCAGCGGGGGGAGGGAAGAAAAGGAAGGCCTCCCCAACAAGGGAGGCCGAAGGGTCCAAGAAGAGAAAAACTCTTCCCCCGGACTGCTCCGCCAACGCCAGTGACGACGACGAGGACTGGCCTCCAAGGGCAAAGCCCCTGGCGAGATCGTAAGTATCCGGACTCCCGAATAACTTCAAGGTTTTTCCTTTTCGCCACATAATGTCTTTCTAATGCCGCATACAAGCCTGCAGTCCGCCCAAGGATGATCTTCCCGCTTCATCGAGCGGGTCCTTAGGTGCGTCGGATATGGATTCTCTTCCGACTGCCTCCACCCCCTGTGCCGCGGACGATGCCGAGGTGGGATCCCAGGAAGGGACCCACCAGGAGGAGGAGGCCCCGAAGGTGTCATAGGACAACCTCCCGGACTTTGCACCGGACTCGGCCCCGGAACCCATAGTGGCTTCGGAGTCCGGCGGGCGACCCCTTCGCAAGAACGGCAAGACCGTGATGCCGGCTGCCTCCGTCCAACCGGAGGCGCCGGATAATTTTCTGGAGGTGCTCAACGGTGCCTCCATCAAAGAGGAACACCGCACTGTTATGAGTGCGGTGATTCAGAAGGTTCAGCTCGCCAAGAGCGGGCTGACCGAAGCCTGCAGCAGCCTTCTAACAGGCTTTGAGGTAAGAATTTCAATATGTATAAAATGGTACCGCATAGACAGTAGCCCCTGATGCTCGGTTCGGTGTTCGGAAAGAAAAGCTGGACTGAGGATCTAAAAAGATATACGCAGGAGTCATAATAAATATGTCAATATGGGATTGCAGGCTGCGCTGCTGACCTCTGCCGCACTGACTGCAGAGGTCAATACGGTGAAGTAAAGCCTCGAGCGGTCCGAGAACGAGCTCGGCCGTGCCAAGAAGCAGCTCGAGGACGAGGAAGGTGAGTAACACCTTACTAAAATTGTACCTTACAGAAAAGGATTTTGGTTGCAAAAAGAATGACAAGGATAACGTGGGTATTGCAGGGGCCACTAATGAGGTGGCGACCCTGAAAGAGGCGGTGGTCGCGGCCGAACGCAATGCGGCCGCGGAGTGCACCGAGCGAGAGAAGCAGGAGGCGCGGGTGGCGGAGGTACAGCAAGAGCTCCAGGATCTCGTGAAAAACATGAGAGCCTGGAGCGTGACTCAAAGACTCAAGAGTCTGAGCTTGCAACAGCTCTTGAGAGTGCCAAAGCCGCTAAGGCCGAAGCCTACAAGGCCCTCCAGGAGATTGAGGCGGTGAAGAAAATAGCAGCGGGTAAGGAATTTTTCATGCAAAGTAAGCATGTGAGTGTTAATTACCTGTTGCTTACCCGAATTCGGAGCTCTCCAGGAGCGTTCGTAGATCTTCCTCGCAGCGTGTCCGATGCTGCCGCATTCTACCGGGCAGAGGAGTGGAGCTCGACGGAGAAGGTCTTCTGGTCTCAGTATGCTGAGGCCGGACATCCGGTGCCCCTTAGCGACTAGCTGAAGCAGCTGGTCGAGCTCCACAAGGCGGCCGAACAGGCCATGAAGGGCCTCATAGTTCGGCTGTGGCCTAAGGAGGCCATGCCTGTGAGCTACTTCGGCCTGGTGCGGCGGCTGGTGGATGCGTGCTCGTGGGTTGAAGTCATCAAGCACTCCTCCTGTATTGAAGGTGCCCGTCGGGCCCTTGCCCGCGCAAAGGTGCACTGGGGCAAGATGGATGCCCAGGAACTCGTGACGGACCCGCCACCAGACGGCAAGGAGCATCGCACGCCCGAGATGTATTATAAGAGTGTGCTGAAGGGCGCCCGCACTATTGCGGGTGAGTGCTCCAAAGATGTAATATTTGAGTAGACTCGCATTTTGTTATCATGTGCGCTGAAAACTTAGTTCATATGCGCTAAGCAACGCTTGTTAATTTGAAATGTTACCTTCTGTGCGGCTGTTTATCAAATCTGAGAGATGGCAAGTCGTCGACTTCAGCCCCCATGCCACGAGTGCTGGGGTGTTCGGGATAAACTTGAGCACCCTTGTTCCCATTTTCGGGTCCATCTAGGGAGGCGCTCAACAGAGCGAACAAGGCAACCGGACTTACAATGCTTGAGCACTCTCACTTAGCCATAGAATTCTATAATTTTAAATTTCGGCGAAGCCCCTAGTCTTCGGAAGGCCGAATTTGGGGCGCTATCCACGCCTGGGCCGGACAAGATCTGGCTCCTCGCTCTAAGCGGCATAAGTCTTTAAGGACTCGCAAAAAACCTCTCGAACAGCGACTGGCTCTCGCCTCATCATGATGGTCAGTTTTAGCTTTCTCCACTGAGGCGTTAACCCAGCTCAACTGGGGCGCAATCGCAGTGGTTCTCCCAGTGCTACCTTAGCCGATACAACGGGACATAAGGTACCAAAACATGGGAGCCGGGCAAACCCAACTATTGACCCAAGTCATGATTCGGAGCCGATGCATATAATGCTATAAGTTCGGGGTGTCGCACTTGTGAAAGTGTTCGGACTTATCACACCATGATGCGGGAAATATAAGCCCCTGGTGTGTTTTAACCGTACCAAAGTGTACGGATGCGACATGTCGTAAATGAACATATGTAAAAAAGAAATGCAATTATAAGCAAAAAGGTGCTGCATTGTTTTATTCAAGAAGTGCTGCTATGAATGCAGAACGATACAAATAGTGCGATAAGCAAGGGACGGGACTGTTAAACATGTCCCCCTCCAGGGGTAGGCTGCGGAGTGGTGTATAAAAAATGCTCGTAATGGAGACCACCTGTATATTCGTTGTAGCTTTTATCCTTCCCTGGCTGTTGCATCGTGAGTTCGGCAGGTCTGCTACCGGACAGGGCCTCTGACGAACGGAGTCCTGTGGGTAAAAAATAAAAGGAAAAAAGAAAAAAAGAACGACACACTTGAGAGCCCCTGGTGTGGTTGAGCCACGGTCTGGGCTTATCGTGATCGTGCCCCTCTCCCCATGCCCATGGTATCTTCAGGGTGTAATGGTGTACGCGAAGGACCTGTTTTGACGTTTTACAGGGGCTGGGGTTGGGGCCGCACTGCTACGCGTGCTCGGATCATGCCCGGTGGTCTTGTTGTAGGTTACCCCGGGCGCACTTAGCTGTGTCCGGCCGCTTAACGGCCGGACTCGAGAATTGCCTTAAGAGGCTACATTGTACTTCTGCCGCGAGAGCCATATTATGTTCCTCCGTTCGGAGAGAATGTTCAGTGTTTCCGTTGACCGTGATGACTCCTCGAGGGCCTGGCATCTTGAGCTTGAGGTATGCGTAGTGCGGTACCGCGTTGAACTTTGCAAACGCGGTACGTCCGAGCAGGGCATGATAGCCGCTGTGGAACGGAACTATGTCGAAGATTAACTCCTCGCTTCGGAAGTTATCCGGGGATCCGAAGACCACTTCCAATGTAACTGAGCCTGTACAATTGGCTTCTACACGTGGTATGACGCCTTTAAAGGTCATCTTGGTAGGTTTAATCCTTGAGGGGTCTATGCCCATTTTGCACACTGTATCCTGATAAAGCAGGTTCAGGCTGCTGCCACCGTCCATCAGGACTCTGGTGAGGTGAAATCCATCGACGATTGGGTCTAGGACCAATGCGGCAAATCTGCCGTGGCGGATGCTGGTGGGGTGGTCCCTTCGGTCAAAAGTGATCGGGCAGGAGGACCATGGATTGAACTTCGGGGCAACTGGCTCCATCGCGTATACATCCCTGAGTGCACACTTCCGCTCCCTTTTGGGTATGTGCGTTGCGTATATCATGTTCACCGTCCGCACCTGTGGGGGGAAACCCTTCTGTCCTCTATTGTTCGGCGGTCGGGTCTCTTCCTCGTCATCGCTATGCAGCCCCTTGTCATTGTTTTCGGCAATTAACTTGCCTGCCTGCTTGAATACCCAATAGTCCCTGTTGGTGTGGTTGGCTGGTTTTTCGGGGGTGCCATGTATCTGGCACGAGCGGTCGAGTATTCGGTCCAAATTGGACGGACCCGGAGTAGTTCTTTTGAATGGCTTTTTTCGCTGACCGGGTTTAGAGCCTCTGAATCCGGTATTGACTGCCGTATCCTCACTATTGTCACCATTAATGCGGCATTTGTTTTTGTTACAACGCGACCTACCATTACGGTCCTTGATATCCAGACTGCCAGAATTTTTACTGAGGTTGTTGCTGCGTGCTAGCCAGCTGTCCTCACCCGCGCAGAAGTGGTCATGAGTGATGTGAGGGCTGCCATGGATTTCGGCTTTTCCTGTCCCAGGTGCCGGGCAAGCCACTCGTCGCGGATGTTATGCTTGAAGGCCGCGAGGGCCTCCGCATCCGGACAGTCGACGATTTGGTTTTTCTTGGTTAAGAACCGTGTCCAGAATTGTCTGGCCGATTCGTCTGGCTGCTGAATTATGTGGCTTAGGTCATCAGCGTCTGGTGGTCGCACATACGTGCCTTGGAAGTTATCGAGGAATGCGGCTTCCAGGTCTTCCCAACTCCCAATTGACTTTGCTGGCAAGCTGTTAAGCCAATGTCGGGCTGGTCCTTTAAGCTTGAGGGGGAGATATTTGATGGCGTGAAGATCGTCACCGCGGGCCATGTGGATGTGAAGAAGATAGTCTTCGATCCAAACCGCGGGGTCTGTTGTGCCATCGTAAGATTTGATATTCATGGGTTTAAACCCTTCAGGGATTTGATGATCCATTACTTCATCTGTGAAGCATAGTGGGTGTGCGGCGCCTCTGTACTGGGCGATATCACGACGGAGATCAAAAGGGCTTTGTCTGTTTTGTTCGGCCCGGCCGGACTTACTGTGTCTGGCGCGACGGTTGTCGTCACGTACCGTGGGGCGCCCACGTGATCCATAGATCGATCTTGATTGTCTTGCCTTATCCTCCAATATATCTCGCAAGTCCGGAGCATTCCCCTGTGGCCTTGTGCTTTTCGAGCGATGCCGGGGTACGGGTCTAGTGAAGGACCTAGAGGCCTCTCTGTCGCGACCACGGGGTGGTCGGTCAGTCGTATTGTCTCCTGGTGATGCGGGTTCATATGCTTCCTCCTCTAATCGGGGGAGCAGCTTGCGTTTAGGGTAGCTTTTGGACGGGCGTTCGAGCTCATGCTCTTCGGCCGCGAGGACTTCAGTCCATCTGTCGGCTAGCAGATCTTGATCAGCTCTAAGATGTTGCTGCTTTTTCTTGAGGCTATTCGCCATGGCCATAAGCCTGCGTTTAAAACGCTCTTGTTCTACGGGATTCTCAGGCACGGCGAATTCATCGTCGTCGAGGCTTGCCTCGTCTTCGGAGGGAGGCATATAATCCTCTACCTCTTCTTCTGCCACTCTCTCATGAGGGCTGGCGTCTCCGTCCTCCTGCGCTGGATCTTGCTGGAGTGGGTTGTCTTCGGCACTGTCCGGTGTATTATTATCTCCGGTGCCGGAATCTTCATTCTTGCTGTGGCGGGATTTAGAGCGACGCCGCTAACGCTGGCGCTTGGGCTGTTTCTTGGAGGGGTCATCCTCCGCTGTTCCTTTGCCATCCTTTGGGATATCCACCATGTATATGTCATATGATGAGGTGGCTTTCCAGTGCCCGGTGGGCGCTGGTTCTTGTTCGTCTCCGGCATCGTCGTCCATACCGTCGATGTCTTCGAAGTCGTAGTCTAGCATGTCGGTTAGATCGTCGATAACAGCTACCAAGTGGGTGGTGGGTGGGCTTTGAATTTCTTCGTCGTCCGCATCCCAACCATCCTGACCACAGTCCGGCCAGAGCTCTCCTGATAACGAGAGATACTTTAGCGAACTCAAGATGTCGCTGAAAGGTGAGTGTTGAAAGATGTCCGCTGCGGTGAACTCCATGATCGGCGCCCAATCGGATTCGATCGGAGGGGGTGCAGGAGGTTCGGAGTCCGGCAAGGAGTCCGGCACGTCGGAGTCACAAGCTTCATGAGGGACAAGGTCATTGTTTGGCTCTATCGCCGTAGAGGTTGCAGCCCCCGATGCGGTGTCTAGCCATCCGTCCTCGACCTGCGCAGCCGGCTCCGAATTGATGATCAGAGCAGGTTCGAGTGCGGCCTCCAGGGTACTGTCCGGCTGCAGATCTAAATCATGCTTGCCGTGACAGTGCGGCATGCTCGGCTGTGGCCCGAATCCATCGAGGATCAAGTCCCCACGGATGTCGGCCGTGAAGTTCAAACTTCCAAATCTGACCTGACGGCCAGGGGCGTAGCTTTCGATCTGCTCCACTTGGCCAAGCGAATTGGCCCGCAGTGCAAAGCCGCCGAATACGAAGATCTATCCGGGGAGAAAGGTCTCACCCTGGACCGCGTCGTTGATGATGGTCGAAGAAGCCATCGAGCCTATCGGTGACGACACAGAGGAACTCTCAATGAAAGCACCAATGTCGGTGTCAAAACCGGCGGATCTCGGGTAGGGGGTCCCGAACTGTGCGTCTAGGCGAATGGTAACAGGAGACAAGGGACACGATGTTTTACCCAGGTTCGGGCCCTCTTGATGGAGGTAAAACCCTATGTCCTGCTTGATTAATATTGATGATGTGTGTTACAAGAGTGGATCTACCACGAGATCAAGGAGGCTAAACCCTAGAAGCTAGCCTATGGTATGATTGTTGTTCGTCCTATGGACTAAAGCCATCCGGTTTATATAGACACCGGAGAGGGCTAGGGTTACATAGAGGCGGTTACAATGGTAGGAAATCTACATATCCGTATCGCCAAGCTTGCCTTCCACGCCAAGGAAAGTCCCATCCGGACACGGGACGAAGTCTTCAATCTTGTATCTTCATAGTCTTGGAGTCCGGACGATCACGATAGTTCGGCTATCCGGACACCCCCTAGTCCGGAACTCCCTCACCCACCATCCTCGGTAGCAATCATCACACGCTGAGATTTGCATTCTCTCACATAATGACCTCTTCCCTTACAACGACGACAAATAATATCACTTGTCTGCCCTGTTGATGCCATGGAAGAAGAAGAACTCTGTGCAGGCCCGGCAGGTGCGCTCTTGGCTGATAATGGTGGTTGTGCCTGTTTTCTGGTATCACGGCTGGAGGTGGCACCTGATTGAGGTGCTGGTGTAGTTGAAGTAGAAGATGCACGTGGTGTCCATGATGAAGGTCGGCCTGCAGAAAAGTTAGTTCGCGCCAATGCTTGTTGATCCTGCACTTCACATTCAGCTTTACAAGCAAGATGGAATAAAGGAGTGATATTAGTATACTCCTTATAGTCTAGAATGGTCTGAATCTCTCTATTTAATCCACCCAGAAAACGTGCAAGCATAGCTTCATTCTCCTCAACAATACCACATCTAATCATGCCAGTTTGTAATTCCTGATAATATTCTTCTACATAATTTTTCCCTTGTCTTAAGCGCTGCCATTTTTGAAGCAATTCACGTTGATAATATGGTGGAACCCAACGAGTATGCATAGCAGTTTTCAAAGCAGCCCAAGTAGTTGGAATAGGATATAATCTACAATGTTCAGACCACCATACACATGCAAAACTAGTGAAAGCACAAACAGCAACGGCAACCCGTCTCTCCTCGGGATATTGTAAACATGTAAATCGTCGTTCAGTTTCTAACTCCCAAGTAAGATATATATCAGGAACATATCTACCCTCAGATGGTGGAATATTCAATTTCAGTTTAGGAAGATGGTCGTGATCTCGTACGTGAGGGAGAGCCCTACCATTGTGATTATTTGCATGTGGACGATCTGGTGGTTGTGGTGCAGGTGGTTGCACGTAGTTCTGATTTTGATCAACCTCATCCTCGTAATCTCCCACATAATCATCCTCCTTCGCATCAGCAGCAGGAGCCACAGAAGTATCAACAGCAGCACCAACAGTTTGGCGAAACGCAAGAGGGACACGGCTTGCTCGATGGAGGGCTGTTTCGCAATGTGGAGGTAGTCGTCGTTGTTGTTGTTGTTGTTGTTGTTGGAGAGGTGCGTTAGGTGCAGCGGGTGGTGGTGGTGGAAGACGCACGAGCAATTCATTAAACTTGTTATCGAGCTTTGTTTCGAACATCTTCTCCATGCCATCTATCTTCTCCATGGCCTCTTCAAATCTATTTAGCACATCTTGTACCTGTCCACTCATCATTTGCTGAAATTTATCATGCAAATCCTTATTCGTCATGTTCTCCCAGTCAGTCTCGTTGGTTGTGATCCTGGCATGGTTAACAGAAATAGAAACACACTAGAATATGATCGTATAGACTACTAACAAGAGGTGGTGGTGGGTGTCACAAATCCGTCAAGCAAATCTCAAATTCTTACCAGTTCTTACCCAGCAGCAGGCGGTGATCGGCAACCGTTGTAGTCAAAACTCTCAAAGTTTGGATAGAGCGATTACCAGGGAGAGTAAAACGCACGACATAGATGTATGTGGAGCTGGGAAGGCTTATAATATGGTAGCAAAAAGGGTCAGCAATAATCAATTCAGAGATGCAAATTTGAATAAATGCTCAGCGACGGTACCGTGCTGGTCCTAGGCTAGACTGTGCTAGAGACGCGAGCCTAGAACACCAACAAAATCACGACGCGGCGTGTAAACAAGGGAGGAGCACACTCTGAATTTTTTTCTCTTTTTTTTCCTTTTTTTGCACTTTTTTCCCCTCTTTTTTTTTGCTCCGCAACAAATTTTTTCGAAAATGTCTACAAATGGTCTAAAAACTGCCTAGCCAGAATTTTCCAGACTTAGTTTTTTTTGAGTTTGGAAATATTTCTCTACTGCGGGTAGCACAGAAGTTGGGGAGTCCTTCTTTGTCACGACTCTAAGTATTGCGTGATCTGGAAATCCAAAACAGAGTAACAAAATATTGCACTCGGAATAGGACTGGTGGCGGAGATGAAACTGGTGGAACTCGGACTGGTGGCGGAGATGAATCTGGTGGAACTCGGACTGGTGGTGGATATATGTTGCAGGTGGACTCAAATTGGCGTGATGGTGGCGGATATGTGGTGGCGTATATGGACTCAGATTGGCGGTGAATATGTTGTGGTGGTATATGGCAGCAACGACGATGATGATGCGATGGTGATATATGGCAGCGACGACGTGACAACCTGTGAACAGAACTCGAAACTCTAAAGGACTAGACGCTAAGACCAGCAACTTGACACGACGATGCAACCGCAAATTCAACAAAGCAAATATAGAAAAGATTATGCAAAGGCTCAGATTGTTTCGGATGGGATGAACTAACCCTAATTTTCTTTGGCTTTTTCGTGGACTATAGGTATGAAGAACAGACTCGATCTAAACTACGAAAAACTGTAAAATCTCACCGAGCAACCTGGAAATCTGATACCACTTGATGGAGGCAATGGTGTCCCGTCTTTCGATGAGATGATGGATATCGCTTTGGTGGAAGTCGACTTTGACGATCCGACTACGAACATGCGAGGACGTCGTGCCTTAGCAATCGCTAAACCAACTCCGAGAGGTTATTGACCACGCCAGAGCACGATCAACCTGACCACGAGGGTCTGTTTCCTGTGAGCAAATGAAGAACAAGCAAGAAACTGAGATTGCAATCTGGATATTGCGAATATAAGATGAAAGCTTTATTGATGAAGGTGGGGTTCTGTGACGCCTTTGTCTGGTCGTTGAACACAAACGAAATACGCGAAGTTGCAGCTATGGCGAACTTTTAATCTAAACAAAACCCAAAGTCTAAATGATGCCCTAAGGGCTGTATATATGGAGGAAGAGGGGGGGAATTTCGTGGCCCTTGGTGGAGGGGTCCGAAATCAACCCTATCTCTTGTTTCCCCACACATACGGACTCTAAAAATAGCCTATACTTATGTATTTCGAAATTACATGAGCCTGGCCCAATAATAAGGTGACGCAGCACCTAGAATAGCCCCGGGATGAAATTTATGAAGTGGCATCTTGTATATTTCGTCCAAGGCTTCATGCACCCATTATGGTGGCTTCAAAGTCCTGAAATCATCACTTGTAACTCCGTTCTTGTTCCCCTTGCGCATGCCATCATCTCCATGCTTGTTCTTGCTCCAATGTTCATCCTTCTCCAAGCTAGGCCCTTCATTTGTAAGAAAACAAATGTATCCAATTTAGGTAGCATCATATTCTCATGAACATTAGAATCATTACCAAGAAACGAAAGTACCTGGTAATTTAGTTGGCGTGCGCGAGCTCTAGTAATTGGTCCAGTATGTATAGCAGCAGGGCTGTGGGTGTAACAATTGTATTGATGTCCTCATCAACATGAGAGTGAGGTTTTGATCCTATGGAACTGTGTTATTGTGGATTATGAGTAGGAAGAGCGGTGACATCTTGCATGCTCATGTTAGGAAGGCATGTTAGAAGATAGCTTGTCAGCCATGTTGGCAACTACGTCGGTACCAAGGGCCAGGAACGAAGAGAACCATTTTCCTGCTCGCAATGCGAGGTAGACCAATAGGCAAGTTCTTGTCCACCAGGGTTACCGGAATGTCATCAACAATAGTAATAGGGTCTTGCTGACATAAATGTACAACCGAGGTATTGACATAAGCAGGGAATTATCACTACTCGGATAAGTTAGATTACAAGAAAGGTTAAACAAAATAATGGAAAGGAAAAATGTGATTATCAGATTAAACAGACGAATGGAAAGGAAAATGTGTTTATACCGGAGTATCAAGAGTATATTTTTTCCAAGGAAAAGCAGAGCAAGATATACATGATAGGACTCCAAGTATGTAACCATTTAGACAAAGGGGCAATGAATTTATGATGTTTACCCATACAACAGTGTTTGGATAATTGATCAAGAAAAAATTAGCATTGCATTTCCAATGTTCTTATTGACGATCAGAGTACCATAGACATGCTTTGGGATAGCATTTACATGGTCATCATGTAAAGGTCAGACTTTGAATGGACAAAGGATCCATTAGGAACAACTTATAAAATAAGTCATACAATTTCCTCATGGAAGAATGGCTAATCTTGCTGAATAAGATGATATAACAATAGGTCCTCTGACCAGGTGTGCTAGGCATGACATCATCTTACCGGGTTACATAAAGACCAATTTTCTAATTCTTGGAAAATGTTCCAACCATCATATCTGCCTGAGATTCAGATCTGATTGATTGGGATGATTCTAGAGGAAGCAAAACAAAACTTTCTGACATCCACGACAGCAAAAATGCACGTGAACCTAGAGAAAAACTATTATTTTATCAAACATATAGTTTATGCTCATCATGAACCACAGAGAAGATGAGGATGTGGCAGATGGGCTCAACAACAGTTCAACGACATTTCCTTAAGCATGGATTTCCACAACTAAGTGAACAAGGTTATAATATTAGACATACTGAAGTATTTTCGAGGCGAACATCTACAATCAAACATTGATCAAAAAGTGCACCTGGATATATGGACTAAGTAGCACGATCAATGTTAGAATGGTGATTCAATAACCAATAGACTAAGAATGAAACTACCGACCATTAACTTCAAAGCAATAGGGTTGCTAGAAGTTTTTAATTCACACATCATAGTTCATTTGTCGGTATTCCAGTATAAACAACACGAGGACCAATTTATGAATGGAGATGGCGAGAAGTATCACTATATCTAGAATTCTTAAGAGGTGGAGCAATTCTCACAACATCCTTAACATAAGAAATGCTAATACTCCAAGGTAGGAAATAATAGAAGATGAACTAGGTCGTTGACCTGTTAACCTTGTCAAAAAATAGACGAGGCACTGGAATGGATTCCTTTCAGATATATTGAATAAGGACAACATGGTCGGAACCATAACTGCACGGGATCAAATTTAATGATACCGGAAGAAGTATTCAAATGATTAAATATTTTACAAGAAGCTTCTATGACGTTCTACATCGTTTCCATGGGCATGAACACAAAGTTCAAGGTCAATTCCCACTTCTTCAACGCATAACCTTTCATTTACTTCTCGCTTTTGATGAAGTTGTAGTGTTGAAGTTTTATCCGGCGTAACATCAGTAGAGTATGGCCCGGAGAAGTTTTCGGGTTCACACTAATGGCAAAAACATTGATACAACCCATCGGGCATTTTAGGAATCTATACAATACACTTATAGAAGCAATGGTTACAAGTTCGAGAGCAGAGCATGGTGGACAAGGCAGAGGGTACAATTTACCAAAGGCATTAGGTATCCCAGGAAAGAATCACAAGGTTATTGAATATGATGGACACTGTTGGGTAACAATTCAACAAAACATTTGGTGGACTGCAAAGAATCTGATGTGAGCATCGATGTTCAATAAGAAGAAGAAAGAATGCAAGGTTATAGAAAACATCTAAATTATTTGAAGCTTAAAATACAAAGGGATTACAATTTCTAAATCGGGGAATCAAAAGCAGACTCTTTGATCAAGGATGGATTGGTTGAATAGACTTAGAGGCACAATCGGTCAAGGTTTGATTGGTTGAAAACCATCTCATATCCGGAATGACGCCCAAAGGATCAACTTATGATTGCATGCCTCTTCGGCGTGAGCATTGACCAGTACATGCACACTGTGACCGCGACATCGCCGGCACCGGTACCCACTACGGATCGAGATGCCAGTCGTGCGGCAGCGTCATGTCCGGGTACGATAGTGGCTGCTTGAACTCCTAGTGCCACCGCGCTTGGTGCACCGGAATGTGTAGCGCTACCTTGCGGGGCGCGCAGGCGACGGAGGAGCACAAAGCATCGGGGGTGAACTTCCCCTTGCTCTTGCCAAAGCCGTTGAAGAAACACATGGCTAGGGTTTGGATGTCGCTGGTGAGGAAGCATGCCGGGGGAAGGGGCAGATGTGGACGGCAGTGGAAGTGGATGAGGCCGCCCCCCGCACACGTGGATTAAAAAAGGACGCTCTCCCGACGCTTCCACTGGCTAATACATGGGCCCGGTGTCGGTGGCCGCCGTGTTCGGTCGTTGGCTGGCAGACATGTGGGTCCACGGCGAACACCGAGGGGATGCGCGCCAGGTCCGCTTCATGCCCGCGCCGATGCATTTCAGGCCCAAATTTGAGCCTGAAGTGGGTCTGCACGGACATGAAGTAGATGCAATTTGGGTTTGGGTTGGCGTGTTGGGCCGACGCTTTTGTCCGCGGCGACCCAAACGGACATGGCGGACTAAATGGGTCGCCCGTTTGGAGTTGCTCTTAGTTTCTGAACGTAGATGGAGGGATGACGACGCCGAAAACGATGAGCACTGGATGAGGATCCACCGCGGTGGCGTAGAACATAGACAAAAGATCGAGGCCTATCTAGTGGGGGGAGTGGTGGCGGGTTTTTTGTGTCCTTTTGTAATTATATTTTTATAAATAAATAAAAACTAGGATGTGATAAAACCGGTAAAAACAAACCGGAGTACACGGCTACCAACTTCCCCCTTAAGAATAGAGATGCACAAATGTGGCCACTGAATTTCAATCATATCTCACTTTGGTCCGTAGTTAAAAAAATTGAACCGGTAATCAAACCGGTGAGGCTCTCGATTCAGGTTTTACTGGTCGGGCCGCTGCTACCTCTTGAGCTCTGCGTTGGTTTTTCCTTGAAAAGGCAAGGGTGATGCAGCAAAGTAGCGTAAGTATTTCCCTCAGTTTTTGAGAACCAATGTATCTATCGAGTAGGAGGCTCCTCAAAAGTCCCTTGTACCTACAAAAACAAACAAGAACCTCGCAACCAACACGATAAAGGGGTTGTCAATCCCTTCACGGTACCTTGCAAAACTGAGGTCTGATAGAGATAATAAGATAAGATAAATATTTTTGGTATTTTTATGATATAGATTGGAAAGTAAAGATTGCAAATAAAAGTAGATAGGAAACTTATATGATAAAACATAGACCCGGGGGCCATAGGTTTCACTAGTGGCTTCTCTCAAGATAGCATAAGTGTTACGGTGGGTGAACATATTACTGTCGAGCAATTGATAGAAAAGTACATAGTTATGAGATTATCTAGGCATGATCATGTATATAGGAATCACGTCTGCAACAAGTAGATCAAAATGATTCTGCATCTACTACTATTACTGCACAGATCGACCGACTCCTGCCTGCATCTAGAGTATTAACTTCATAAGAACAGAGTAACGTATTAAGCAAGATGACATGATGTAGAGGGATAAACTCAAACAATATAATATAAACCCCATCTTTTTATCCTTGATGGCAACAATACAATACGTGCCTTGTTGCCTCTGCTGTCACTGGGAAAGGACACCGCAAGATTGAACCCAAAGCTAAGCACTTGTCCCATTGCAAGAAAGATCAATCTAGTAGGCCAAACCAAACTGATAATTCGAAGAGACTTGCAAAGATAACCAATCATACATAAAAGAATTCAGATGAGATTCAAATATTTCTCATAGATAAACTTGATCATAAACCCACAATTCATCGGATCCCGACAAACACATCGCAAAAAGAGTTACATCGAATAGATCTCCAAGAGGATCGAGGAGAACTTTGTATTGAGATTCAAAGAGAGAGAAGAAGCCATCTAGCTAATAACTATGGACCTGAAGGTCCATGGTAAACTACTCACAACTCATTGGAGAGGCCTTGGAGATGATGTAGAGGACCTCCGGGGTCGATTCCCCCTCCTGCGGAGCGCCGGCGAAGGCTCCAAGATGGGATCTCGCGGATACAGAAGGTTGTGGCGGTGGAAATAGTTTTTCATGGTGCTCCTGGAAGTTTTCAGGGTACATGGATATATATAGGCAAAGGAGGTAGGTCAGGGGAGCGATGAGGGTGGGGGTGCGCCCACCCCCTAGGGCGGGGCGCGCCCTCCTGCCTCGTGGCCACCTCGGCTGCTTCTTAACGTCCACTCCAAGTCTCCTGAATTGCGTTTGTTCCAAAAAGATCGCTCCCGAAGGTTTCATTCTGTTTGGAATCTGTTTGATATTCCTTTTCTTCAAAACACTGAAATAGGCAAAAAAACAACAATTCGGGCTGGGCCTCCGATTAGTAGGTTAGTCCCAAAAGTTATATAAAAGTGTAAAGTAAAGCCCATAAACATCCAAAACGGGTAATATAATAGCATGGAACAATCAAAAATTATAGATACGTTGGAGACGTATGAAGCATCCTGATAGAGGCGGGGTGTCCCGATCTTTCGATGAGATGATAACTATCGATTTGGTGGAGTCGACTTTGACGATCCGACTACAAACGTGCATGACGTTGCGCCTTAGAAATCGCTAAACCAACTTCGAGAGGTTATTGACCACGCCGGAGCACAATCAACCTGACCACGAAGGTCTATTCCTGCAAGAAATTGAAGAACAAGCAAGAATATTATAAAGCAATCTGAATATTGTGAATATATATGAAGTATTGATAATGATGGGGATCCGTAAGCAGTCTTGGTCTGATCGTTGGACACAAATGAAGTACACGAAGTTTCAATGGCTAACTTTTAACTAAACAAATCCCAAGGGAAAAGCTACTAGATGGATCTACTTATATATGAGCAAGGGGTGGCGGCCTAGGAGGTGGGAGGACGTCCCAAGGCAGCCTAAAACTAAACCTAGGTCGTACAAGGCCAATGGGCCCAAGTGGAGGTGATGCAACACCTTTGGACTTGTTGTTTGACTCGGATTCTGCTGCAGCGTCTGATTGTTTCGTCTATATCTCAACGCTCCGGACGAATTTGAAGGTGAATACAATTTGGCTGGAAAGAGTACAAAATCTAGAATCCAATAAAAAAAGAATCACCCAATTCGGAGTCCGTATGAAAAAGTTGCTAGCGTTTTGAGTCAGGTATGTCTGTGTAGTCCGAATCTGAATTCAGAACGTGAGAGACTTGGACTCTATCTTCTCTTGGCCCAAAAGTGATGTGAGAGAACTTTTTGAACATCACTTAAACATCTCTTTATTCCTTATCTTCATATGTGAATTGTACAAATGTCCCATACACCTGCAATTAGACAAAACACAAAAGTGTGTGAAGTATTTTTGTTCTGGATAATATAAATAGATTATTGAATAGTTTGCACTAGAAATCACCTGACAAATATGCATGTATGCAATATTTTTGGTCGTATCCAAGGTAGTCATGTCCTCATCATCCTCCCCTTTTTGAAAACAAAGCCGTCCTCGGCGTTGCTTAATCTGAAATGTGGCTAACAAAAGAGACAAGGTATACATGTTGTATATGTATATGTCATCCATTTTTACTTCCCTTGATTTTGGCACATATGACACATGTATACATGAGTTACTTTCATAGATCATAAAATATAAAGCCAAAATATTATCATAAGTAGAAGGCATGAAAATATTGCAACTCAGTTTGCACATATAAGTGAAGCTCTTATTCCTATCAAAAGATTGACAGCATTCATCATTAAACCATCCCAACATTGGTGAATAAACCTTACTTCATAAAATTTACATGCTACAACATGCTTAACTAAGCAAACATGCAACAAGTCATTGGACACAGAATCATCACCAAGTTTAGAGGTCATATCAAAATGATTAAACATTGGTTCTTTTGCATCTATAGTTAATTCAATGGGTGCACTCAAAATTGTTGGTATTTCAGTTGTTTGATCACATGACAAAGTCAAATTATCAACATACTCCTCTAAAATAGGTGGTGTGATCAAAGTAGTGGGTAGCTCAACACATGATGTTTTCAAGTTAACTAGGCATGCATCATTCTCATGTGAAAGTGGAAAATCTGTACCTTTGTCATTACCTCTTATAGTCAACTCAGATGATGCAGGCACTCTCGATGGTGATGTGTCACATGGTGGAGATGATGTAGTCCTCGCAACAACGGATGTGGTTGTCATAGTACTCCTAGTAGTTGAATAAACATTTGTATCAACAGTTGGAATGTGCACCATGTGCTTGTTCTCCTTGTGGGCAACACGTCGTTTTATTTCCTGTTCAGCTTTGCAAGCAAGACGAAACAAATGGTCCATAGGATAACACTCTTCATGAATTAGTATCTCCTGAATATTATGGTTTAATCCTCCTCAAAATCTATCCATAAAATCTTCTTCACTTTCTTCTAAAAATGAGTGCAACAAGGTAGTTTGTAAATCATCATAATATTTTTTACGGTGTCACTACCTTGTTTTAAATGTTCCAGTTTTTTAATCATGCCACGAGTATAATAAACATCGACGAATCTATCTCTCATGACATGTTTTAAATCATCCCAAGTATTAGGTACATAATCAGGGTGTAACCGACAATATTCACTCCACCAAACTAGAGCATAACCAGTGAAAGAACCAACCGCAACCGTAACTTTTTTACGTTCATCAAAATTATGGGAAGCAAATATATTATTTATGTCTAACTCCCATTCAATATATAAAGCAGGTCTAAAACGGCCATTAAATGGTGGTATAGAAACATGAACCTGATCATGTGCATTTTGATGTTTGTGCACCTCTCGTGACGGTTGTGGTATTTGCATGGGTGGTGGCATGTCTCCCGCGATCGACAAAGCCCATGAATTGACTCTGGATCCTGTCATGATTAGTAGAAACAAGAAACAAAATCCAAAAATAATGTTCCTATAACTACTAAGATGTGGTGGTAAAACGCTCACAGTAAAGCAAATATCAATGTCTTACAAGTTCTTACCATGCAGCAGGCAGTGATCGGCAACCAGTGGTGTTAAGTAACTCCGAAGATTGAGTAAAGCGATTGCCAGGGGAACGTACGTATACACGGTGTAGAAATATGTGGAGCTGGGTTGGCTATATATGGTAGCAAAAGATTAGCAATAATCAATTCAAAGATGCAATGTTGAATAAACGCTCAACGACAGTACTGTGCTGGTCCTAGGCTAGACCGGACTAGAGATGCGAGCCTAGAACACTAATGAGGTCATGGCATAGCACAACTAGCATCAATGAAGGATAAGTAGCTCTGGACAGCAAGATATAAGTGAAGAGCACAACGGCAATAAAGATAATGATGAATAACAACTGCCAAGCAGGATATATAAGAACTCTCTCTCCAACTTTGCTCTTGAAAAGTTTGCTACTAACTCAAGCTTTCTAATGCAAAAAGAAGCACTCAATTCCGAATTGATATGAGGAGTCAAAGAATTACAAATCTGGCCTAAAAAACTAGAACAAACTATGTTCACGAACTTCGGAGGGCAAAAAGACCTATTTAAAAGCCGATTTTGAGGTGCCAAATAGTGAACTAGCTTCTGCAACTATTTAGATGTGGCTCGTTGCTAGCTTTAATTTGAGTAATCACATAGCCAAAACGGACGTCGTATGAGGAAGATACACCTGTTTTACTGAACAATGCGCAAAACAGATTCCAATCCGAAATCAGCTACGAGATTGAGTCTAGATAGATCCGAAATTTGTTTTTTTCTTCTCTCTTTTTTCCTCCTTTTTTATTTTTCTTTCTCTCTTTTTTTTCTTTCTTTTTTTCTCTTTTTTTTCTCGCTTTTTTTTCTCCGTCTTTTTTTCTCTCACTCTTTCCAAAATAAACTAGATAAGATGCAGATTGGATCAAGTGAAGATGTGAACGATCTCAACTATGATTATGACAATGAATGATGGGTAGCACGTGGTGGAAATTGATGGATGGGATGGTGGATAGCGGAAGGGATAATGATGCAGCGGCTGCATGACTAATGTGAACAGAACTCGAAACTCTAAAGGAACTAGACACTAAGACCAGCAACTCGACACGGCGATGCAACCGACAATTCAATAATGCAAACAATGAAAAGAAAATTGCAAAGGCTTGGACTGGCTTGGACAAAGGATGAATAGATCTAATTTTTTTGTGGCTTTTTCCTGGACAATAGGTAAGAAAAAAAATCAAATCTAGGGATAATTGGAAATTCTCACCGAGCAACCTGAAAACTGATACCACTTGATAGAGGCGGGGTGTCCCGATCTTTCGATGAGATGATAAGTATCGATTTGGTGGAGTCGACTTTGACGATCCGACTACAAACGTGCACGGTGTTGCGCCTTAGCAATCGCTAAACCAACTCCGAGAGGTTATTGACCACGCCGGAGCACAATCAACCTGACCACGAAGGTCTATTCCTGCAAGCAATTGAAGAACAAGCAAGAATATGATAAAGCAATCTGAATATTGTGAATATATATGAAGTATTGATAATGGTGGGGATCCATAAGCGGTCTTGGTCTGGTCGTTGGACACAAACGAAGTACACAAAGGATCTACTTATATAGGAGCAAGGGGTGGAGGCCTAGGAGGTGGGAGGACGTCCCAAGGCAGCCTAAAACTAACCCTAGGTCGTACAAGGCCAATGGGCCCAAGTGGAGGTGATGTAACACCTTTGGACTTGTTATTTGACTCGGATTCTGCTGCAGCGTCTGACTGTTTCGTCTATATCTCAATGCTCCGGACGAATTTTAAGGTGAATCAAATTGGGCTGGAAAGAGTACAAAATCTAGAATCCAACAAAAAAAGGAATCACCCAATTCGGAGTCCGTATGAAAAAGTTGTTGGCGTTTTGAGTCAGGTATGTCTGTGTAGTCCGAATCTGAATCTAGAACGTGAGAGACTTGGACTCTATCTTCTCTTGGCCCAAAAGTGACATGAGAGAACTTTTTGAACATCACTTAAACATCTCTTTATCCCTTATCTTCATATGTGAATTGTACAAATGTCCCATACACCTGCAATTAGACAAAACACAAAAGTGTGTGAAGTATTTTTGTTCTCGATAATATAAATAGATTATTGAATAGTTTGCACTAGAAATCACCTAACAAATATGCATGTATGCAATATTTTTGGTCGTATCCAAGGTAGTCATGTCCTCATCACATCCCCAAGCTTAATTCCTGCTCGTCCTCGAGTAGGTAAATGATAAAAACAGAATTTTTGATGTGAAATGCTACCTAGCATAATTCTCAATGTAATTTTCTTTATTGTGGCATGAATGTTCAGATCCAATGATTCAAAATAAAAGTTAATATTGACATAAAAAATAGTAATACTTCAAGCATAATAACAAGGCAATCATGTGTTCACAAAATAACATGGCTAAAGAACCTACAAAATCATATAGTTAGGCTATGCTTCATTTTCATCACACAAAAATACTCCTATCAAGCATAACCCCGGTTTCAGCCAAGCAATTGGTTCATATGAGGCTCTGCAAATTAAACCATGTTTTTTAAGGCCCATATGGATTTAGCAGACCACAATTAAACATATTGTATATACTTGGCATGTCCTTAGTAAAGGAAACTATTTTCATCGCGAACATGGCTTTAGTTGAAGGTTCTTGCAACATGAAACTATTTTCATCGACAACATGTCTTCTGCAGGTCTCTGCGCCATTTGGCGCAACGGGTCAACTAGTTTTATTAAAAAAAAGTTTCCTGGACCGACTGGGCCGAAACCCAGCCGGCCCATCCGAGCCGCCGCTGCCTTCCTCCGTCGTGCGAGCCACGGACTCCACCCCGCGCCAGCCCCTCCTCCAAGCTGCACCCCCGGACCCTTTATATATGCCGCCCCACCGCCGCCTCCACCCCGTCAAACCACCACCGCAGCCGCCGCCCACCGCCGCAGCCCGCGCCGCCGCCAACCGCCACTGCTGTTGCGCCTCGCCCACCGCCACGCCGCCGTCGTCCCGCGTCACCGCCTTGCCTCGCCACCGGATCCTGCCATCGTCGAGAACCGATAGAAAACCGCCCCGGTTCGCTGGTTCGTTTACTTTTTTTTGGTTTTCGGTTTAGATCGGTTTTTCATTTGGTTTTATTTATTTAATGAACGTCTGTTCGTTCGTTCGTTTTAACGAACGCTTTTCACCGGTTAAGTTCAGATAGCGAACGTTCGCACGGTATGATTTTTCATTTAGTTTATTTTCGGCCAGGGACCTATCCATGAATAGTTTTATCGTGGTTTAGCCCCTGATCTTTGAACTAGCATAACTTTTTACTCGTTTATCCAAATTAGATGAACCCATCGCCTAAATCTTCGTATCATTCTGTTCTTTCTACTTAACCAACTTGAACATGATTTTGGTACTGTAAAATTTGAGTTTAGTCCATATTAGTAAATGATCTTTTTTCATTCATATTTTGAGTTTTGTTGCTCCGTTTGAGTTGAATCTTTTTGCAAATTGTAGCTAATCACATGTACCTACTGTTAAGATTTAATTCACATGATAATATTGTTGTTAGGTTTAACTTTTGTTAGTTTAAACCGTTTGCTTGTTTCATGTTCGATTTGGATATTTTCTCGGTTTTTACCGTGTTTCATTTGAGTGATTGCTTATGTATGCTATTGTTTGTGTACGCTAGATTACCCGAAGTGCGAAGCTTGTTACTACGAGTCTCTAGGGTTTGTAGATCGTCAGCAAGGCAAGTTACACTTTGATTATACTCTTTTATACCTAGTTTTTACTATGCATTAGTTCTGCCCTCAAATATTTGCATGAGTAGGATTGGGAACATGTCGTTTTGGTTGTAGTGCTTGAGGTAGGAACCTAATACCTTTTGATCACCTCGGGAATATACGTTATGCCTATTTATTGCTTAGCCATGCTCGTAGACGGGGATTGGATCATGATTCACGCATGGAAGTTTGAGAGTTATTTTAATCATGGATAACATTAAGGTGGCAACTTTAAAATACATCTAGGTGTGGTTGAGGCACCTGGGGAACCCAGTGTTGCCTGTTTTTGGAAATCCCAGAGTATCCGTGTGATTATCCTATGGAATGCCACCCAGGCTCAAAGGGATCATAAGATTATTCATGCTAGAAACTTCCGTGTGTAACCACAAGCCATTATGGGCTCTGCCATAGTTGAGTAAGTTGCATGAGCTCTTGAAAAGGTGGACTGGCAGATGTAGGGGAAAGTAGGTGTACCAGTCCGCCCGGAGTAGAGAGTTAATGCTTCAGAAAGGCTATGTCCCGATCATCCGATCATGGACGCAGTCGAGTCTTGTAGGGAAAAGTGCGCAAACCTCTGCAGAGTGTATAAACTAATCATGGTTATCCGTGTCCCCGGTTATGGACATGTTGAGTATCTAGTACTTGAATCTATTGATGGGATCTCATCACGTTACTTTAATTTAATTGATTTGGGTTAATGATGATACTTTTAATTGGGATTTGAGTTGGGGTTACCTTCTCAAATAATGGGCAACTTGGGAGTAGTTAAATAAATCTATTCCTTTGTTGTAGGGAAAAACTAGCTTTATGCAAAATCATAAACTTATAGCCTCCATGATACGTCTCTGTCGTATCTATAATTTTTTATTGTTCCATGCCAATATTCTACAATTTTCATATACTTTTGGCAACTTTTCATACTTTTTTTGGGACTAACATATTGATCCAGTGCACAGTGGCAGTTCCTGTCTGTTGCATGTTTTATGTTTCGCAGAAACCCCATATCAATCGGGATCCAAACGGGATAAAAACAGACGAGGAATTATTTTGGAATATTTGTGATTTTTTGGAAGTAAAATCAACACGAGATGGTGCCCGAGGTGGCCACGAGATAGGGGCCCACGCCCACTCCAAGTGGGCGCGCCCACCCTCCTGGGGCCCTCGTAAGGCGGTTGATGCCCTTCTTTGGCCGCAAGAAAGCTATTTTTTGGAAAAAGATCTGGGCGAAGGTTTCAATCCAATCGGAGTTACGGATCTCCGGATATAAAAGAAACGGTGCCAGGGCAGAATCCCAGAAAGCAGAAACAGAGAAAGATAGAGAGACAAATCCAATCTCGGAGGGGCTCTCGCCCCTCCCAAGCCATGGGAGCCAAGGACCAGAGGGGAAACCCTTCTCCCATCTAGGGAGGAGGTCAAGGAAGAAGAAGAAGAAGAAGGGGGGCTCTCTCCCCCTTGCTTCCGATGGCACCGGAGCGCTGCCGGGGGCCATCATCATCACCGCGATCTTCACCAACACCTCTGCCATCTTCACCAACATCTCCATCACCTTCCCCCTTCTATCTACAGCGGCTCACTCTCCCGCAACCCGCTGTACCCTCTACTTGAACATGGTGCTTTATGCTTCATATTATTACCCAATGATGTGTTGCCATCCTATGATGTCTGAGTAGATTTTCGTTGTCCTATCGGTGATTGATGAATTGCTATGATTGGTTTGAGTTGCATGTTTTTTGGTGATGCCCTATGGTGCTCTCCGTGTCGCGCAAGCGTGAGGGATCCCCGCTGTAGGGTTTGCAATATGTTCATGATTTGCTTATGGTGGGTGGCGTGAGTGACAGAAGCACATACATGAGTAAGTAGGTTGTTTGCGTATGGGATAAAGGGGACTTGATACTTTAATGCTATGGTTGGGTTTTACCTTAATGATCTTTAGTAGTTGCGGATGCTTGCTAGAGTTCCAATCATAAGTGCATATGATCCAAGAAGAGAAAGTATGTTAGCTTATGCCTCTCCCTCAAATAGAATTGCAATAGTGATTACCGGTTTAGTAACGTAGTCAATTGCTTAGGGACAATTTCACAACTGCTACCACCACTTTTCCACACTCGCTATATTTACTTTATTGCTTCTTTATCTAAACAGCCCCTAGTTTATATTTACGTGCTCTTTATTATCTTGCAAACCTATCCAACAACACCTACAAAGTACTTCTAGTTTCATACTTGTTCTAGGTAAAGCAAACACTAAGCGTGCGTAGAGTCATATCAGTGGCAGATAGGACTTGAGAGAATATTTGTTCTACCTTTAGCTCCTCGTTGGGTTCGACACTCTTACTTATCGAAAGAGGCTACAATTATTCCGTATACTTGCGGGGTATCAAGACCTTTTTCTGGCACCATTGCCGGGGAGTCATAGCGTGGGGTGAATATTCTCGTGTGTGCTTGTTTGCTTTATCACTAAGTAATTTTTATTTGCTGTTCTTAGTTGTTTTCTATCTTTAGTTATGGGTAGGAAACGCAAAATACCAAAAAAATTAGTTGTACCTACTGAACCAATGGTTGAAGAACCACTCAAAATCTATCACACTCCTAAAGCTTTTTACTTGGATCATCTTTGATCCCTTTGTGCATGTGCTGAAACCCCCACTAGCTTAGTTGAGGGCAAATCTTTAGATGAGCATGCTTGTTATGTGCGACACCGTATATCTGAAAAAGGGAAACTTTTAATGGATCAAATTCATCGTTTGCAATGCTATGCTTGGACTTTATGTGAATTATATGATGTTACTTGTTGTTCTGAAAACCCTAAGAAACACCTTCCCTACCAATGTGAGTTTATTGATAATGGAATCGTATCTTCATATGCTAAGGGTGTTTATAATTACTATGATGTTCAACAAATTGAAGAATTTGTTGCTTTTAAGGGTGCTTATGAAATGGCTTCTTTGATTGAAAAGTATGATGCTACTCTCTACAAATCTGAAAAATTTGCCATACTTGAATATTGTTATGATAATTATGATTCTAATGCCTATGTTAAACTATATATTGAGAAATTTTCGCTGTCCAAGAAGAGACTAATATTTTACAGGAAGCTATGGAAGAAGAAATTGATGAAACTGTGAGCTCATTGGATGAAAAAGATGATGAGGAGAGCGAAGAACAAAAGGAGGAAGAGCGGATTAGCTACCCGTGCCCACCTTCTAATGAGAGTAACTCTTCAACTCATACATTGTTTAATTTCCCTTCGTGCTTACCGAAGGATGATTGCTATGATGATTACTATGATGATTGCTATCATGATTGTTATGATCCCGTTGATTCTCTTGAAATATCCCTTTTTGATGATGCTTGCTATGCTTGTGGCCAAGATGTCAAGAATTATGCTTATGAAGATGAACTTTCTATAGTTCCTTATGTTAAACATGAAATTTTTGCTATTGCACCCACACATGATAGTCCTATTATCTTTTTGAATTCTCCCTACTACACTATATCGGAGAAGTTTGTGCTTATTAAGGATTATATTGATGGGTTGCATTTTACTACTACACATGATGATTTTAGATATAATATGCATGTGCTTGCTGCTCCTACTTGCAATTATTATGAGAGAGGAACTATATCTCCACCTCTCTATGTTTCCAATGTGATAGAATTGCAAGAAACTGCTTATACTATGCATTGGCCTTTACTTGGTGTGCATTAATTGTTCTTTTATGACATGCCGATGCATAGGAAGAGAATTAGACTTCGTCATTGCTTGATATATGTTACTTTGTGCTCACTACTAAATTACAAATCATTGTTAATTAAAATTGGCTTTGATATACCTTGGGATCCGGGTGGATTCATTACTTGAGCACTATATGCCTAGCTTAATGGCTTTAAAGAAAGCGCTGCAAGGGAGACAACCCGGAAGTTTTAGAGAGTCATTTATTTCTGTTGAGTGCTTTTATATAGTCTAAAAACAAAAAAATAAAGAGGGAAACCTAAAAACTTTTCCAAAAGGAAAGTGAAAGTGAGAAAGACAAGCATTGTTGAAGTGGGAGCTAGCCTTGAACTTTGTTCATGCTCACGGAAACTTTGTGAATCTTGATTACAGAAACTTTTCATCAAAAATAATTATCCCCTTGTATAATTCCATTGTATTATAAAAATAATGTGCCAAGGTTTGCCTTTAGGATGTTTACAATGCTTGTTGGTTTGTACGGTGCAGGACAGAAACTTTGGCTGTAGTGCGCGATTTTACATTTTTAACTAGAACGTCAAACGGTTCTGATTATTTTTTCACTGTCTTGATGTACAAATTGTTTATTTTTCCTAATTGTGGTAGAATTTTTGGGGTAACAGAAGTATGGTGAATGTTCAGATTGCTATAGACTGTTCTGTTTTTGACAGATTATGTTTTTGATGCATAGTTTGCTTGTTTTGATGAATCTATCAATTTATATTAGTGGATTAAGCCATGGAAAAGTTATATTACAGTAGACACAATGCAAAAACAAAATATGAATTGGTTTGCAACAGTACTTAGAGTGGTGATTTGATTTATTATACTAACGGATCTTACCGAGTTTTCTGTTGAAGTTTTGTCTGGATAAAGTGTCTACTCGAGGAGGTCTCGATATGAGGAAAAGGAAGAGGCAAGATCTCAAGCTTGGGGATGCCCAAGGCACCCCAAGTAAATATTCAAGGAGACTCAAGCGTCTAAGCTTGGGGATGCCCCGGAAGGCATTCCCTCTTTCTTCAACAAGTATCAGTATGTTTTCGGATTCGTTTCGTTCATGCGACATGTGCAAGTCTTGGAGCGTCTTTTGCATTTAGTTTTCACTTTTCTTTTATGCACCATGCTGGTATGAGATAGTCCTTGGTTGATTTATAGAATGCTCATTGCACTTCACTTAAATCTTTTGAGTATGGCTTTATAGAATGTTTCATGTGCTTCACTTATATCATTTAAAGTCTGGATTGCCTGTTTCTCTTCACATAGAAAACCGACATTTGTAGAATGCTCTTTTGCTTCAGTTATATTTGTTAGATCATGGGCATATCTTTTGTAGAAATAATTAAACTCTCTTGCTTCACTTATATCTATTTAGAGAGATGACAGGAATTGGTTAGTCATAAAATCCTACATAAACTTGTGGATCACTGAATATGATATGTTTGATTCCTTGCAATAGTTTTGCGATATTGAGATGATAATATGTGGGAGGTACTAGTAGATGGTTGTGTTTAGTAAGGATGTTGGTGTTAAGGTTTGTGATTCCCGAAGCATGCACGTATGGTCTATTAACTATGTAACCAAATTGGCGCGCATTGTATTTTGATTGTTTATCTTTGCGTGAAGGACGGGGGCGCGCGATGGTTAACTCCTAACAACCTCCCCCTAGGAGCATGCGCGTAGTACTTTGTTTCAAGGGCTAATAAATTTTTGCAAGAAGTATGTAAGTTCTTTATGACTAATGTTGAGTCCATGGATTATACGCACTCTCACCCTTCCATCATTGCTAGCCTCTTCGGTAGCATGCATTGCCCTTTCTCACCTCGAGAGTTCGTGCAAACTTCACCGGTGCATCCAAACCCCGTGATATGATACGCTCTATCACACATAAGCCTCCTTATATCTTCCTCAAAACAGACACCATACCTACCTATCATGGCATTTCCATAGCCATTCCGAGATATATTGCCATGCAACTTCCATCATCATCATATACATGACTTGAGCATTCATTGTCATATTGCTTTGCATGATCGTAAGATAGCTAGCATGATGTTTTCATGGCTTGTCCGTTTTTTTATGTGATTGCTACGCTAGATCATTGCACATCCCAGTACACCGCCGGAAGCATTCATATAGAGTCATATCTTTGTTCTAGTATCGAGTTGTAATATTGAGTTGTAAGTAAATAAAAGTGTGATGATCATCATTATAGAGCATTGCCCCAAGAAAAAAAAGAAAAAAAATAAAAAGGGAGAGGCCAAAGAAGCCTAAATAAAAAAAGGGGCCAAAGAAGCCCACCCAAAAAAGAAAAAAAAGAAGAAAAGAAAAGGGGCAATGTTACTATCCTTTTTCCACACTAGTGCTTCAAAGTAGCATCATGTTCTTCATATAGATAGTCTCCTATATTGTCACTTTCATATACTAGTGGGAATTTTCATTATAGAACTTGGCTTGTATATTCCAACGATGGGCTTCCTCAAATGCCGTAGGTCTTCATGAGCAAGCAAGTTGGATGCACACCCACTTAGTTTTCAGTTTGAGCTTTCATACACTTATATCTCTTAGTGCATCCGTTGCATGGCAATCCCTACTCCTCGCATTGACATCAATTGATGGGCATCTCCATAGCCCATTGATTAGCCGTGTTGATGTGAGACTTTCTTCCTTTTTGCCTTCTCCACATAACCTCCACCATCATATTCTATTCCACCCATAGTGCTATATCCATGGCTCACGCTCATGTATTGCGTGAGAGTCGAAAAAGTTTGAGAATACTAAAGTATGAAACAATTGCTTGGCTGACACTAGGATAGACATGAGGGGTACCTTGTGTTAAGAAAAGGGAGCATACAACACTATATGATTTTGTAGGGATAATGTTCTGGAAGCATTGATATTTTGAAAGACATGATTGTTTGTTGGGATGCCCTAAGTATTATTGTTTTTATGTCAAATGATAGACTATTGCTTTGAATCACTCGTGTCTTAATATTCATGCCATGATTAGATATATGATCAAGATTATGCTAGGTAGCATTCCACATCAAAAGTTATCTTTTTTATCACTTACCTACTCGAGGACGAGCAGGAATTAAGCTTGGGGATGCTGATACATCTCCGTCATATGTATAATTTTGATTGTTCCATGCCAATATTCTACAACTCTCATATACTTTTGGCAACTTTTTATACTATTTTTCGGGACTAACATATTGATCCAGTGCCCAGTGCTAGTTCCTGCCTGTTGCATGATTTATGTTTTGCAGAAACCCATATCAAACGGAGTCCAAACGGGATAAAAACAGACGGAGAATTATTTTGGAATATTTGTGATTTTGGGGAAGTAAAATCAACGCGAGACGGTGCCCGAGGTGGCCACGAGACAGGGGCCCACGCCCACACTAGGTGGGAGCGCCCCCCACACTCCTGGGCCCCTCGTAAAGCGGTTGATGCCCTTCTTTGACTGCAAGAAAGCTAATTTTTGGAAAAAGATCTGGGTAAAGGTTTCAATCCAATCGGAGTTACGGATCTCCGGATATAAAAGAAACAGTGCCAGGGCAGAATCCCAGAACGCAAAAACTAAGAGAGACAGAGAGATAGATCCAATCTCGGAGGGGCTCTCGCCCCTCCCAAGCCATGGGAGCCAAGGACTAGAGGGGAAACTCTTCTCCCATCTACGGAGGAGGTCAAGGAAGAAGAAGAAGAAGAAGGGGGGCTCTCTCCCCCTTGCTTCCGGTGGCGCCGGAGCGCTGCCAGGGGCCATCATCATCACCGCGATCTTCACCAACACCTCTGCCATCTTCACCAACATCTCCATCACCTTCCCCCTTCTATCTACAGCGGCCCACTCTCCCACAACCCGTTGTACCCTCTACTTGAACATGGTGCTTTATGCTTCATATTATTACCCATAGATGTGTTGCCATCCTATGATGTCTGAGTAGATTTTCAATGTCCTATCGGTGATTAATGAATTGCTATGATTGGTTTGAGTTGCATGTTTTATTATTGGTGATGTCCTATGGTGCTCTACGTGTCGCACAAGCGTGAGGGATCCCCACTGTAGGGTTTCCAATATGTTCATGATTTGCTTATGGTGGGTGGCGTGAGTGACAGAAGCACAAACCCGAGTAAGTAGGTTGTTTGCGTATTGGATAAAGGGGACTTGATACTTTAATGCTATGGTTGGGTTTTACCTTAATGATCTTTAGTAGTTGCGGATGCTTCCTAGAGTTCCAATGATAAGTGCATATGATCCAAGAAGAGAAAGTATGTTAGCTTATGCCTCTCCCTCAAATAGAATTGCAATAGTGATTACCGGTCTAGTAACATAGTCAATTGCTTAGGGACAATTTCACAACTCCTACCACCACTTTTCCACACTCGCTGTATTTACTTTATTGCTTCTTTATCTAAACAGCCCCTAGTTTATATTTACGTGCGCTTTATTATCTTGCAAACCTATCCAACAACACCTACAAAGTACTTCTAGTTTCATACTTGTTCAAGGTAAAGCGAACACTAAGCATGCGTAGAGTCGTATCAGTGGCAGATAGGACTTCAGAGAATATTTGTTCTACCTTTAGCTCCTCGTTGGGTTCAACACTCTTACTTATAGAAAGAGGCTACAATTATTCCGTATACTTGCGGGTTATCACTCCACCAGCCAAATATTGCATATAGTTATAGTTCTTGGATTTCATTGCTTTATAGTGTAACTCTGCCAGCATATTCAATGTGCTGACCTACATGGCTGCAATGTCTCATGTTGCAGACTACTCAGACGACGAATAAGGTGCGATAGGTCGTTGTTTTGCACTCAGCTATGCCGTTGGAGTTGATGGACTCATTTACCTTCGAAGCTTCTGAAGTTGTTTAGTTTAGATGGCCTTCAGCCATGATATTTTGTGTAATCATACTCTTTATGAGGACTTGATGTAATAAGTGTGTGATTAAAACTCTGTTATAATTCCCCGAGTACTGTGCGTGTCAGCATTACCGGTCTAGGGATGACACTGATGCACAGAGACTTCACCATTTGAGGTCTGGTCGCGACAAGATGGTATCAGAGCACACACTGACTGTAGGACGCGACCACTAGAATAAGCCACATGATTTCTCTTCTCTACTCATTTATAATTGTCCTCTCTTTCTACTCTATAGATGCCGGATGCCAGGAACAAGTTTACTCAGGCGGATAACGACACCCCTTTCGGACGCCACTTGAAGGAAGTCACTAAGTATTTGAACATCGGACTACCAAGCTTCACGGGGACTTTCTGTACATCTGTACCGGAAGAGGAGCGCTGGAAGATCAAAGTCTGGGTACCTGGGAGGACCTTTGCGCCAACAACGGAGCCTATTGATTTCTACCTGGATGCACCAAGCTGGAGTATAGGAAAGAGCAAGGCCGCACATATCACCTTTGGACGCATATGTGAGGTGTACCACAAGGAGCTGGAGAATGCCATTTACCAGATATGTGGCCGCCGAGATGACAAATGGGAGATGATTCGTACCACGAGGGATGGATCAATTGCAGCCTACATTCAAGAGATGGGAGATCATATTCGTCGACAAGAGAATCAACAAATTATCCACATGAATAAGATCAAGAAGCTGGTGAAGAGAAACAACAAGCTAGAAGAGGAACTCAAGACTACACGCGATAGATATGAGGAAGAGATTGCCGTACTACTTGAGAAGCATGAAGATCTGAAGAGGAAGATGGGAATATCACTGGAGAACATCAAGGGAGCAACGGAGATCCGTTAGGAGGACTACATCATCCTGTACGACACCGACACGGATAGTCATGCAAATGATGACAGTGATGGCGACTACGTTGACGAAGCTGGAGCACATATAATGGAGTCTTCGTCTGATGAAAATTTCTAGATGACCACCATTGTAACTAGTAGTATTTTCCCTCCAAGTAGTTAGCAACGATCGAGTTTGTAATCATAGGTTAGACCGATTTGTGTGATCTTGTGTGCTATTGAATGAAGTGAAATTGATTGTGTTTGTCTCATGAGCATTACGGGTAGTGAATCTCTCTTAGACCTCATTTCTATTCTGTTTTATCACCCCTTCTAACCCATCAGATGCCTCTGAGACCTGACAATGGATTTGCTTTCCCACCTGATCTCACTCAGTTGATCCAGTAGCAGAATGCCTTGATGTAGATTCTAGTTCAGAACCAGAACCAGGGCAACAACAACAACAACAACAACAACCCACCTCCACCACCCCCTGTTGATCACCTAGCCCGCTTTCTAAGGTTGAATCCGCCGGTGTTCTCTTGTAGCACCGAGCCTATTGTTGCAGATGATTGGCTCCGCAAGATTGGAAGAGAGTTGACCACTGCAGGATGCACAGATGCGGAGAGAGTGCGTTTTTCCGCACATCATCTTGATGGACCCGCAACATCTTCGTGGGAGAATTTCACCTCCACTTGCCCTATTGACACCGTTACATAGGATTAGTTTCAGCAGGCTTTTCACACTGCCCATGTTTCAGCATGAGCTATTGCTACGTCTTGAGCTTGCATTGGTTTTCCTTGAAGAGGAAAGGGTGATGCAGCAATAGTAGCGTAAGTATTTCCCTCTATTTTTGAGAACCAAGGTATCAATCCAGTAGGAGGCTCCTTAGAAGTCCCACGCACCTACACAAACAAACAAGAACCTCGCAACCAACGCAATAAAGGGGTTGTCAATCCCTTCACGGCCACTTGCGAAAGTGAGATCTGACAGAGATAATATGATAAGATAAATATTTTTGGTATTTTTATGATATAGATAGGAAAAGTAAAGATGCAAATAAAAGTAGATTGAAAGCTTATATGATAAAAGATAGACCCGGGGGGCATAGGTTTCCCTAGTGGCTTCTCTCAAGATAGCATAAGTATTACGGTGGGTGAACAAATTACTATCGAGCAATTGATAGAAAAGCAAATAATGATGAGATTATCTAGGCATGATCATGTATATAGGCATCACGTCCGTGACAAGTAGATTGACTCCTGCCTGCATCTACTACTATTACTCCACACATCGACCACTATCCAGCATGCATCTAGAGTATTAAGTTCATAAAGAATAGAGTAACGCATTAAGAAGGATGACATGATGTAGAGGGATAAACTCATGCATTATGATATAATCCCCATCTATTTATCCTCGATGGTAACAATACAATAGTGCCTTGCTGGCCCTGCTGTCACTGGGAAAGGACACAGCAAGAGAACCCAAAGCTAAGCACTTCTCTGATTGCAAGAAAGATCAATCTAGTAGGCCAAACCAAACTGATAATTCGAAGAGACTTGCAAAGATAACTTAATGACACATAAAAGAATTCAGAGGAGATTCAAATTTTTCTCATAGATAAACTTGATCATAAACCCATAATTCATTGGATCTCGACAAACACACCGCAAAAAGAGTTACATCGAATAGATCTCCAAGAAGATCGAGGAGAACTTTGTATTGAGATTCAAAGAGAGAGAAGAAGCCATCTAGCTAATAACTATGGACCCGAAGGTTTGTGGTAAACTACTCACAACTCATCGGAAGGGCCTTGGAGATGATGTAGAGGCCCTCCATGGTCGATTCCCCCTCCGGCGGAGTGCCGGCAAAGGCTCCAAGATGGGATCTCACGGATACAGAAGGTTACGGCGGTGGAAATAGTTTTTTGTGGTGCTCCTCGATGGTTTCAGGGTACATGGGTATATATAGGAGTAAGAAGTAGGTCGGTGGATGCTCGAGGGGCCCACGAGGGTGGGGAGCGTGCCCACCTGTAGGGGGCGCGCCGGGCACCCTCGTGGCCGCATCCTCTGTTGCTTGACGTCCACTCCAAGTCCCCTGGATCACGTTTGTTCCAAAAAGATCGCTCCCGAAGGTTTCATTCCGTTTGGACTCTGTTTGATATTCCTTTTCTTCGAAACACTGAAATAGACAAAAATACAACAATTCAGGCTCGGCCTCCGATTATTAGGTTAGTCCCAAAAATGATATAAAAGTGTAAAGTAAATCCCATAAACATCCAAAACGTGTAATATAATAGCATGGAACAATCAAAAATTTTAGATACGTTGGAGACGTATCAAGCATCCCCAGGCTTAATTCCTGCTCGTCCTCAAGTAGGTAAATGATAAAAACAGAATTTTGATGTGGAATGCTACCTAGCATAATTCTCAATTTAATTTTTCTTTATTGTGGCATGAATGTTCAGATCCAAATGATTCAAAATAAAAGCTCATATTGACATAAGAAATAGTAATACTTCAAGCATATTAATCAAAGCAATCATGTCTTCTTAAAATAACATGGCTAAAGAAAGTTCATCCCTACAAAATCATATAGTTTGGTCATGCTTCCATTTTTGTCACACAAGAATGCTCTCATCTTGCACACCCCCGATGACAAGCCAAGCAATTGTTTCATACTTTAGTAATCTCAAACTTTTTTCAACTTTCACGCAATACATGAGCATGAGCCATGGATATAGCACTATGGGTGGAATAGAATATGATGATGGAGGTTGTGTGGAGAAGACAAAAAGGAAAAAAGTCTCATGTTAACGAGGATAATCAACGGGCTATGGAGATGCCCATCAATTGATGTCAACATGAGGATTAGGATTGTCATGCAACGGATGCACTAGAGCTATAAATGTATGAAAGCTCAACAAAAGAAACTAGTGGGTGTGCATCCAACTTTCTTGCTCACGGAGACCTAGGGCATTTGAGGAAGCCCATCGTAGGAATATACAAGCCAAGTTCTATAATGAAAATTCCCACTAGTATATGAAAGTGACAACATATGAGACTCTCTATATGAAGAACATGGTGCTACTTTGAAGCACAAGTGTGGAAAAGGATAGTAACATTGCCCCTTTTTTTGGGCCTTTCTTTTTGGCCTTTCTTCTTTTTTGGGGGGGACAATGCTCTAATAATGATGATCATCACACTTCTATTTATTTACAACTCATGAATTACAACTCAAAACTAGAACAAGATATGACTCTATATGAATGCCTTCGGCGGTGTACCGGGATGGGCAATGAATCAAGAGTGACATGTATGAAAAATTATGCATGGTGGCTTTGCCACAAATACGATGTCAACTACATGATTATGCAAGGCAATATGACAATGATAATGCGTGTCATGATGATGAACGGAATGGTGGAAAGTTGCATGGCAATATATCTCGGAATGGCTATGGAAATGCCATAATAGGTAGGTATGGTGGCTGTTTTGAGGAAGATATAAGGAGGTTTATGTGTGATAGAGCGTATCGTATCACAGGGTTTGGCCGGCGAAGTTTTATAGCGACCAGACCTCAATCAGTCTGATCGCTGTGCATCAGTGTCATCCCTAGATCGGTAATGCTGACACGCACAATACTTGAAGGATTTATAACAGAGTAGCAATCACACACTTATTACATTGAATGTCTCAAACGCGAGTCCATCAACTCCAATGGCATCACTGAGTATAAGATCACGACCTAAGGCACCTTACTCATCGTCTGAAAAGTCTGCAACTTGAACGTTGCAGCCCAAAAATGGGTCAGCACATGGAATATGCTGGCAATGTTACACATAGAGAGTAATGAACAGAATAATGATATCACTACATGCATATATGGCTGGTGGAAAGCTCTATGGTTCTAGTTTTGCATAAAGCCAATTTTTCCCTACAACAAAGGAATAAATTTTATTTAACTATCATGGTGGTTGTTAAACATTGAGAAGGTTCCTCCAACTCAATCCCAATTAAGCATCATCATTAACACAACAAAATTAAATTAAGTAACATGATGAGATTCACATGATAATCCAGGTACTAGATACTCAAAACGTCCATAACCGGGGACACGGCTAACCATGATTAGTTTATATACTCTGCAGAGGTTTGCGCACTTTTCCCTGTAAGACTCGATCTCCTCCGTTGGATTTCTCGCACTACATGATATTTGAGAAACGGATGACCGAGACACAGTCTTTCAGAAGCATTAACTCTTTACTCTGGGTAGACAGTACCAACCTACATCCCCTACATCTGCTAGTCTACCACTGAAAGAGGTCACACAACATACTCAACTCTTCTAGAGCCCATAGTAACTTGCGGCTGCACACGGATGTTTCTAGCATGAATAATCTCATGATCCCTTTGAGCCTGGGTGGCGGTCCATAGGAGAATCACATGGTACCCCCGGATTTCCAAAAATACAGGCAACACTGGGTTCCCCAGGTGCCTCAATCCACCCAGATGTGAATTAAAGTTGCCACCTTAAGTAAACCATTAATTAATCAATCTCACATCTGTCATGGATACACTCACCCAATCCACGTCTACTAGCATAGCATAGCAATATAAGCAAACGTAGAAGTAACTCCCAAAGGTTGGTAATAAAACAGGTAATAGGTACTACCTCATCTACATCCCAAAACCCACATATTAAACAGATACTAACCATGCAATTGCTTGAGGATTGATCTAATGTAATAAAACTGGGTACTAAAGAGGTATGATCAAAGTGTTACTTGCCTTGCTGATGATCCATTAAACCTAGAGACTCGTAGTAGCAAGCGGCGCACTCCGGGTACTCGATCGCAAACAAACAAGCATACAATAAGCACTCATCAAATGCACGGGTAAAACTCAAATAAGGGATCTAACCAGAAAGTTCAACTTAAGAACACAGGTTTGCAAAAAGAATAAAATCAAACGAAGCAGCGAAACTCAAACGGCGAAAGAAACAGACTTGTTTTACTAATCTGGACCTAAGTCAAATTTTACAGTAGCAAAAACTTGTTTGAGTTGGTTAAATGGAAAGAGGGATTCGCGACGAAGCTCTAGGCGCTTGAATCGCCTGATTCCGATAAAAGAGCGAAAATTTATACTAGAACGAAAATCGGATCAGAAATCGCGATCGGAAATAATCACGGAAAATCCGAGAAAAAGAAAAATGGACGAACAGGCTAACAAACGAACGTTCGCTGTCTGCAGCTAAACGACAAAAACTGTTCGTTAAAACGAACGAACGTTCACTAAATAAACTAAACCGAAAAAAATAAACCGAACCGGATCTAAAAAAACGGATCTAGGGTTTCAAAAAAACCAATCGGTTTTCTTGCAAAAACTGAGACGGCGGCGGCTACCTCCGGTGGCTTCGGTGAGATGGCGGCGGCGGTGGTGCGGCTCCGGTGCGGTGGAGCGGGACAGCGGGTGGCAGCGGCGGCGGGGCGGCGACAGGCTGGCGCGGGCGGCGGCTAGGGTTAGGGTTGGCGGGGCGAGGCGGGCTGGCGGCGGGGCGGGGCTTATAAGGCCGAGCGGCGGACGAGTCCGGGTCACCCAGGGCGGCCCGAGTCGGTTCGTTCTTTTTTAAATAATTCGGACGCACAGAAAAAGAAATAAAAGAAATACTAAACAGACTCTTAAAATCCCGAAATAAATTATCCCCGTCCTCTAAAAATAAGTCGGACAAGATGAACATTTATTTGGGCCCTAAATGCAATTTTGAAAAACGCGCATTTTTCCTAATTCAAATAAAATAGCGATAAAACTCCAAAATAAAATCTTATTTGATTTTATTATTAAATCCCCAATATTTCTTTATTTTGGGAAAGTCATTTTATTCCCTCTCTCGTATTTTTATAATTTGAAATATTTGAAGATAAAATAATTAAAATCAAATGATCCTATTTTCAAAATTTGAGAAATCTCAAATAAGAAAATAACAAAATCCCCAACTCTCTCTGTGGGTCTTTGAGTTGCGTAGAATTTCTAGGATCTAGCCAAAATGCAATAAAATATGATATGCAATGATGATCTAGTGTATAACATTTCAAATTGAAAATTTTGGATGTTACAAACCTACCCCCGTTAAGATGAATCTCGCCCTCGAGATTCGGGTTGGCTAGAAAATAGGTGAGGGTGGTCCTTCAGTAGATCTTCTTCTCGCTCCTAGGTGGCTTCATCCTCGGTATGGTGGCTCCACTAAACTTTGCAAAACTTGATAACCTTGCTGCGGGTGACTCGGCTGGCATATTCGAGAATCTTGACTGGTTTCTCCTCATAGGTCAAATCACTATCCAACTGAATCTCTCAGTGGTATATCAGCCATCTCTGCGTGGCACTTCTTCAACTGAGAAACGTGGAACACATCATGAACTCCTGACAAACCTTCGGGCAATTCCAACTTGTAAGCAACTTCTCCCATACGCTCCAAAACTTTGTATGGTCCCACAAAACGTGGCGCTAACTTTCCCTTAACTACAAAACACTTAACTCCTTGAAGTGGGGACACACGAAGATAAACTCTGTCTCTGACTTCGTATACTGTCTCCTTGCGTTTAGAATCTGCTTAGCTCTTCTGCCTAGACTGGGCTACCTTGAGCCTATCGCGAATCAACTTAACCTTCTCTTCAGACTCTTTAATCAAATCTGGTCCAAACAACTGACGGTCTCCAACTTCATCCCACAACAATGGTGTCCTGCACCTCCTTCCGTACAGAGCTTCGAAAGGGGCCATCTTCAAACTGGATTGATAACTGTTGTTGTAAGAGAACTCCGCATATGGTAAATTGCCATCCCAACTAGATCTATAATCTAGCGCACAAGCTCTCAACATGTCCTCCATAATCTGATTGACTCTCTCGGTCTGTCCATCTGTTTGTGGATGAAAGGTTGTGCTGAACTCTATCCTGGTACCCAAAGTTTCGTGCAACTGATTCCAGAACTTTGAGGTAAACTGGATTCCTCTATCTGATACAATGGTCCTCAGAACTCCATGCAGACATACGATCCTGGTCATGTATATCTTTGCCAATTTAGCACTGGTGTAAGTGGTCTTCACTTGGATGAAATGAGCTACCTTCGTCAAACGATCGACTACAACCCATATTGAGTCATAGCCCGAACGTGTCCTGGGTAATCCCGTGATAAAATCCATGCCTAGCTTATCCCACTTCCATTCGGGTATCGGCAATGGCTGTAGCAATCCTGCTGGCTTCTGATGCTCTGCCTTCACTCTTTGACATACATCACATACTGCTACATACTCCGCAATATCCTTCTTCATTCCGGTCCACCAGAAAGTGTCCTTCAAATCCAGATATATCTTGGTATTTCCTGGGTGAATCGAATACGGTGAATCATGGGCCTCCTGCAGAATCAACTTCCTCATCTCAGGGTCATTAGGCACATAAACGCGGTCCTCAAACCATAGGGTATCGTGCTCATCCTGACGAAATCCTTTAGACTTTCCTTTTCCCCTCTTCTCCTTTATCTCGGCGATCTCCTTGTTAGTCTTCTGAGCTTCTCTGATCTTATCCATCAAAGTAGACTGAATCTCCAATGCTACTACATAACCTCTCGGAACTATCTCCACACATAGCTCGCGAAGATCCTTGGCTAGCTCCTTTGGTAACTCTCCGGTCATGAGAGTGTTGACATGGCTCTTGCGGCTCAACGCATTGGCTACTATGTTAGCCTTTTCCTGGGTGATAATGCAATCTCATATCATAATCCTTAATGAGCTCCAACCATCTCCTTTGCCTGAGATTCAACTCCTTCTGTGTGAAAATGTACTTCAAACTCTTGTGATCCGTGTACACCTCACAATGGTTTTCCGATGAGAAAATGTCTCTATTTCTTCAATGCATCCACTACGGCTGCTAACTCCAAATCATGTGTAGCATAATTCAACTCATGGGGATTAAGCTGTCGTGAGGCATACGAAACAACTCTTCCTTCCTGCATAAGCACTGCTCCAAGTCCTCGACGAGAAGCATCGCAATATACTTCATAATCTTTGTGCTGATCTGGCAGAATCAACACTGGTGATGTAACCAAACGTTTCTTCAACTCCTGGAAACTGGCCTCACATTCCTCAGTCCATTTGAATTTGGTGGCCTTCTTCAACAACTCCGTCATGGGTTTGGCAATCTTCGAGCAATTCTCAATGAACCTCCGGTAGTATCCTGCGAGTCCAAGAAAACTCCAGATCTCTCCCACTGACGTGGGGGCTTCCCAATTTGATACAGTGACAACTTTGCTGGGGTCTTGTCAGTGTCAAAACCGGCGGATCTCGGGTAGGGGGGTCCTGATCTATGCGTCAAGGCTGATGGTAACAGAAAGCAAGGGACACAGATGTTTACCCAGGTTCGGGCCCTCTCGATGGAGGTAAAACCCTACTTCCTGCTTGATTAATATTGATGATATGGGTAGTACAAGAGTAGATCTACCATGAGATCGTAGAGGCTAAACCCTAAGAGCTAGCCTATGATGGTATGATTGTAATTGTGATCGGTCTTCTAAGGACCAACCTCTCCGGTTTATATAGACACCGGAGAGAGTAGGATTTACATGGAGTCGGTTACAAGGAAGGAAACACAATATCCGGATCACCAAGCTTGCCTTCCACGCAAAGGAGAGTCCCATCCGGACACGGGCCAAAGTCTTGAGTATTGTATCTTCACGCTTCAATAGTCCAGACGTTGTACACAGTCCGGCAGTCCGGATACCCCCTAATCCAGGACTCCCTCAGTAGCCCCTGAACCAGGCTTCGATGACGATGAGTCCGGCGCGCAGTATTGTCTTCGGCATTGCAAGACGGGTTCCTTCTCTGAATACTCCAAAGTAATCACCGAACACTTAGACCGTGTCTGGATCTGCGAGATGATCTTCATATGCCACCATGGAGAGAATGATATTTCACAAATGCAATCTGCTGACAACTTTTTCTAATGACGTGACATGTTATTACGATCAGATCATTATTCGATCCGCTTTCCGATAACCAGCTACAGCGCATATTGCGAGGCGGTTTCTTTGACACGTCTTGTCAAAGCAGAGATCGTGTCCCCTCATCATGGGATTCTCATCAATACGGGTATGGGTAATCTAACCGTGCCGCTAATCGTGGCGAGTGGGAGGCAGACGGGTTCCACCAGGCAAGTGGGGAGGCACAAAAAGCATTTACCGCCTCTATAAAGAGGTAAGGTTTCTTTCTCTTTTACCCACGCCTTCTCCTCCCGCTAGCTCATTCCCCTCTGTTCGAGCCCTAACGCCCAAGCACTCTTCTTCTCCATCGAAGAGAGGATTTCCAAAGATGTCCGGATCCGGAGTAGGAGGCAGATGGATGGCCTCAACTGTCCAGGAGAAGGACATCAAGAAGCTCTGGGGAGCTACGTATCTGGCCCAGAAGATCGGCCACCGTTTCCCACCGGCGGGACAGGTCGTCCCTACTCCGAAATCTCACGACAAAGTCGTGTTCCTTCCCCATTTCGTCCGTGGGCTCGGGTTTCCCCTTCACCCGTTCATTCGGGGAGTCATGTATTACTACGGGATCGATTTCCACGATCTTTCCCCTAACTCCTTCCTCAATATCTCAATGTTCATCATCGTGTGCGAGGCTTTTCTCCGGGTCCCACCTCACTTCGGCCTATGGCTGAAGATCTTCAATGTGAAGCCTAAGGTGGTGAGTGGCGAACACGCCGAGTGCGGCGGCGCCATGGTAAGCAAGATGCCCAAGGCTGTTTGGTCAAAAGGCGCTTTCAACGACTCCGTCAAGGAGTGGCAGCAGCAGTGGTTCTATATCACCGAACCACGCGGCAAAAAGTGGGCGGCAGCTCCAGGGTTCAGATCCGGAGCTCCACTGCGGCTCACTTCCTGGCCCGACAAGGGCCCGAACTGGTGCTCATCCGATGAGCCGTTACTGCTCCAGACGTGGCTTCAGGGTGTGGTCGATAGGGACATCAAACTCGTCGACGTAGTCCAGGTGATGCTAGTTCGCCTGGTCCTCCCCTGTCAGCGCCGGGCTTGTACTCTGTGGGAGTTCGATCCAGCCGAGCACCAAACCCTTCGGGGGATTTATGATTCCTCCCACAAGGATATCTGGAAGGTGCTCTTTAAGTCTGACAAATCGTGGTCGGGCCCCGCCGAGGACCGTGGGTATCAATCATCCCATTCTCCAAGCTCGGTAAGTCACAGCAACACTCTGTCTATTCATGCTTTAGCTGGCATGTCATGAGGGAGACACCTTAATCGTGTTTCATTGTGACCTCAGGGATGGATAAAGAAGGTGGAGCGGATACATTGTCCAGCCCCCCTTCCGGAGGAACCGACTGGACCTCTTCTGACGAAGGTCCCCGCGCCTTACAAGGCGCCAAAGAAAGAGGCCTCCAAGAAGGTCAAGAAGACCCGGAGTGGCCTTCGTCGTCACGAGGCTTCGGATGCCAAATCTGAAGACTCCAGCGACGATCCTTCGTCTAAGGACGAAGAGGAAGAGGCAGAGGAGGATGAGCCTCACTCTGATGGTTGGAGGAAAAGGACGGCCTCCACATCTCTGGAGGCCGGATTGCCCAAGAGGGGGAAAGGTCACCTCCCAGAGGCATCCACCACGGCTGCCCATAGCAGTCCGGAGTGGGATCCCAGGGCCCAGCCCCTGGGGAAGTCGTAAGTATCTGAACATGCATATATGTTCGGGATTGTTTTTTGGGTATAGTGGTTTTAAGTGTTACCATATTTTGCACAGTCCGGCAAGGTCTTGCATCGGTCGGTCCTCGTCGGAGGATTCGTTGGGCTCAGATGCCTTGGCGAGTGAGACGCCTCCGCGGACCCCTTCCCCAAAGTCCGAGCGTGACACCGAGGTGTCATCTCGACAAGACCCTAATTAGTTAGGACATATCCCTGGGGCCGGACACACGGGGTTGGATACGGCCCCCGGGACCTCTAGGGTTCCAGGATCAATCGAGCACCCACCCTCGATGGTGGATGGCCTGCCTACCCCGCCGGTGTCCTCTATTCAAGCAGAGCTGCCTGGCGATCTGTCAACAACATTGAAGAACGCGTCTATTGTCGATGAGCATCGGGCCCTCATGGGCGCGGTGGTCGAGAAGATTCAGTCTGCCAAGAGCGGACTGAACGAGTCCTGCCTTGGCCTTATAAAGGCTTTTGAGGTATGTTTCCTAGGAAACCTGTGAGGGATTGTCATAGTATGAGTAGTAGCCCCTGATGCACTGTCCGGCGGAGGAGACAAAGCCGGGCAGGGGATCAAATCCTCAGCATTCGCAGGAGCCTATGTGAATGATGTATACCCTTTATGTGAAAACAGGCGTGTGCGGAGAGGATGGCCGCTTATAGTGCGGAAGTGTCAGAACTGAAGCAGAGCCCTGCACGGGCCGAGGAAGAACTCGGCCTTGTAAAGAAGCAACTGGAAGGCAAGCAAGGTATGTTGAAAAATTTGTCTTGAAGTTGGCACGAACAAATAGTTGTGCGTAATGAAAATATTTGTATTGTGTGCTCTAGGAGCGGGTGCCGAATACGAGGCACTAACGAAAGCTTTGGTTGATGCCAACAAGAAGGCTGAGGCCGAGCAGGCACTTCGTGAAAAACACGAGGCCAGGGTTATCGCAGTTGAGCGAGAGCTCCAGGAAGCTGTAAAGAAAAGCGAGGGCTTGGGGTAGAGTCTAAAAGGGAAAGAATCCGAACTCGCCCAAGCTCTCGAGGCTGCGGAAGGTGCTCAGGAAGGAGCCGGAGGTGCTGCACGGGACATTCAGGAGGCCCGGAAAGTTGCGGCTGGTAAGGCCTTCTGTATTCTTAGCTCTTTATATGTGATAATGGGAAGAATCCTAAGCGGCAAGCTGAATTCTTATTTTTCCAGGGGCTTTTGCGGACCTTCCTCGCAGCATATCAGAAGCCGCCCAATTCTACCGCGTCGAGGAAAAGAAGACTGCGGAGAGGGATTTCTGGTCACAGTATTTGGCGCCGAACTATCCGGTGCCATTTATCGATCAACTGAAACAGCTGCTCGAACTGCACCACGCGGCCGAACTAGCCATGAAGGACTTAGTTGTCCGGTTGTGGCCTGCGGAGCCGATTCCAAGCAGTTACTTCGGACTCGTCAAGCGGATTGTGGGCGCCTGTCCTCGGCTTGATGCTATCAAGTGATCAGTCTGTATAGAAGGCGCACGCATGGCGTTTCCCGTGCAAAAGTGCATTGTGGGAGGCTTCACGTGGAGAAGCTGATGACTGAGGGGCCGCCGGAGGGTAAGGAGCACCGCAGGCCCGAGTTTTACCATGAAAGTGTACTGAAAGGGGCCCGCCTTGCGGCGGACAAGTGTGCTAAAGACATTATATTTTCTTGAGGGCATTTGTGCCGCTTTTTTTAATATGGGATAATGGCATGTATAAATTGCCTGTTTTGTTTGAACATATGTTCTTCCTGTGCGACTATTTATTGTATGCAAATCCTGAGAGTTGGCCAGTCGTCGGCTTCTGCCCCCTCGTAAAAAGAATACGAGGGTGTTCGGGATATATCTGGACGCTCTTTATCCCATAGTTGGGTCCTTTTGAGAAGGTGTCTCTTTTCGCGAACCAGGCAATCGGACTAGAAGGCCTTATTACTCTCACTTAGCCATAGGAATTCGAGTATGGTCGGCGCAACCCCTAGTGTTCAGAAGGCTGAACTAGGGGCTCTATTGGCGCCTGATCAGAAGACCGATCTGTCGCACTCAGCATTTATAATGGCGTTGTGCGAAATAAATCTTTAAGGATTTTATAACCTCTCGAACACCTGACCAGCTCTCGCTTTATCATGACGGTCAGTTTTTGGCTTTCTCTACTGAGGTGCTCGTCCGGCTGAACTGGGACACAATCGCAGTAGTTCTCCCAGCGCTACCTTAGCCTACAGAACGAAACGTAAGGTACCAAAACATGGGAGCCGGGCAAACCCAACCAATGACCCAAGACATGATTCGGAGCTGATGCATATAGTGCTATAAGTTCGGGGTGCCGAGCGACCGAAAAGGTGGTCGGACTTTATTGCCGTACTGTGAAGCCCCTGGTGTAACCGGGCAAACGCGGAGCGTGGCTGTCATTTTCGGCAAAGAGGCGTCGGCGATAAACGACGGTCGGTAATTGTTATTTAAGTCTATGCATTGTAGGAGGATGATGTGTCTATGCATATGAGTATGATGTATGAAAAGAAGTGTTGTTTGGCGGAACCTGTGGTGACCGGACTGGAGGGGGTTGTGAGTGGATCAATATTGAATATGAAATGCCTTCTGTCTGCATGTTCCTGCCATTGCGTGTCCGGGCTGGTTCCACGCCGCCAATCCTGTTCTGCGTCAAAGTTAGTTTGTGAAGGCAAATGTTATGAGGCAGCTGGGCATCCTTTTGTGGTTAGTCTAAGGGTTCCTTATCGGACCCTGGTGAACCTAGCCATTATACCGTGAGGTAGCGCAGACTCCTCAATGGGTGTCCGGATAGTTTGCCTGAGTGATTTATCATGCAGGATCTAGTCAACGTAGTTTATCTCGTTGGCGTACGGTAAACTACCGTATGGTGGGAAGGTGCCGAAGATTTATTCTTTGGCGTAGAATTTTTTGGGTGATCCGAAGACAACCGTTAGAGTGGTGGGCCAATAAAACTTGGCCCTTGTGCCTTACATCTTTTAGGAGATGTTTTTATGGCTTCATACCCTTGTGGGCTTTGCGTGTTACGGAGCCCCCGGACTACTAGGTCTAGAGGTACTGCAGTTGACTTGCTATGGTTTATGTGATCTTGGGCGATCGGCCGTACTGTTACTCTCTGGGGAGGGGGGTCTTGACGAGGCACCTCCCCTTATTGCTTCCGGCGTGCGACCAACCGCTTTGTTTTGAGGATCCTTCATTCTCTATTGGTATGATTTGCCGTCCTTCTAGGAGTACCATGAATTCCGCATGGTTGATCGAGCATGTGGCTCAAGCTGAATAGGTTTGGGCTGCTCTTTGTCCGTTGACCGGACTGGTATTTACTGGACCTGGCACCAGTTTCCTTGACTTGACGTTTGTCGCCGTTGCGCCGAGGCTTGAGGGTGCCTCTTCGTGTATGCTTCTTACTGTCTTGGACCGTAGTGATGTGTGGGCGTCTGGGTGTGTGCCTGTGGTTTTCCTGCTCGAGTTGAGGTAGCCAGTTGTGTCGTGTATGCCCTTTGCTGGGGCTGTCGGGTTCGTACTTTTCGGTGGCCAGTATCTTGGTCCACCTATCCACTAGCACGTCTTGGTCAGCTTTAAGCTGCTCTTGTTTCCTTTGCAGGCTCCTTGCCATGGCCATGAGCTGTCGCTTGAAGCAAACTTGTTCCACTGGGTCTTCAGGTTTGCCGAATTCGTCATTGCCGAGGCTTGCCTCGTCGTCAGAGGGGGGGGGTATAATTGTCCCTCTCCAAGCATCCCATCGTGATTGGTCCGGCCTGCTTGAGTGTAGGCTGACTGGGGCTAGTTTTGATGTGGCGGGGCTTGAAGTGGCGCCGATAACGCACATGCTTTGCTTTTCTCCCTAAGGGGTTATCCTCCGTTGCCTCACCGCCACTATTTTCCTTTGGAGTGTCCACCACATATATATCATATGAGTAGGTGGCCGTCCACCGCCCCGTGAGTGGTGGCTCCTATAATTCTCTTGCATCGTCGTCCATACCGTTGATGTCTTCGGAATCGAAGTCAAGCACGTCGGTTAAATCATCGATCGTGGCTATGAAGTGGGTGGTGGGTGGGCAACGAATTCCGTCGCCGTCCGCTTCCCACTCAGGCCGGACATAGTTCGGCCCAGAGTCTCCTAACAAAGAGAGAGACTTCAATAAGTTCAGCATGTCGCCAAAGGGCGAGTGCTGAAAGACGTCCACCGCGGTGAACTCCATCACCGGAGCCCAACCAGGTTCGGCGGGCTCAGGGACGCGCTGACTGGAACCTACAACCGGATATGAATTCGGGGTCCGGAGTCATAGGCTCCCTCAGAAGTGAGGCCTGTGTTCGGCTCCATCGCCGATGAGGGTACGGCCTGTGGGGCGGGGTCCAGCCCTCCGTCCTTAGGCAACGCAACCTGCCCCGGATTTAGATCTGGGGCTTCTACCGGGGTGATATCCCGAGCATCGTCTGACAGCAAGTCTAACCCGTGCTCATCGTGATTGTTCGGTGATCCTGGTGCTGGCCCGAATCCGTCGAGGATCAAGACTCCATGGATATCCGCCGTGTAGTTCAAGTTTCTGAACCTGACCTGGTGGCCGGGGGTATAGCTATCGATCATCTCCAGGTGGTCAAGCGAATTGGCCCGCAGTGCGAAGCCGCCGAACACGAAGATCTGTCCGGGGAGGAAAGTCTCACCCTGGACAGCGTCGTTGATGATGATTGAAGGAGCCATCAAGCCTGACAGCGACGACACAGAGGAACTCTCAATGAAAGCACCAATGTCGGTGTCAAAACCGGCGGATCTTGGGTAGGGGTCCCGATCTGTGCGTCAAGGCTGATGGTAACAGAAAGCAAGGGACACAGATGTTTACCCAAGTTTGGGCCCTCTCGATGGAGGTAAAACCCTACTTCCTGCTTGATTAATATTGAGGGTATGGGTAGTACAAGAGTAGATCTACCATGAGATCATAGAGGCTAAACCCTAAGAGCTATCCTATGATGGTATGATTGTAATTGTGATCGGTCTTCTAAGGACCAACCTCTTCGGTTTATATAGACACCGGAGAGGGCTAGGGTTTACATGGAGTCGGTTACAAGGAAGGAAACACAATATCCGGATCACCAAGCTTTCCTTCCACGCAAAGGAGAGTCCCATCCGGACACGGGCCGAAGTCTTGAGTCTTGTATCTTCACGCTTCAATAGTCCGGACGTTGTACATAGTCCGGCAGTCCGGATACCCCCTAATCCAGGTCTCCCTCAGGTCTACTGCTATTCCTTCTCCGGATATAACATGTCCGAGGAATCCAACTTCCTTCAACCAAAACTCACATTTGCTGAACTTGGCATATAACTGATGTTCTCTGAGCTTCCCGAGTACCCGCAAATGCTCCTTATGCTCCTCTTCATTCTTCGAGTAGACCAAAATGTCATCAATGAACACCACGACGAATTTATCCAGGAACTCCATAAACACTTTGTTCATCATGTTCATGAAATAGGCAGGTGCGTTAGTCAGACCAAATGACATAACGATATACTCATATAGCCCATACCTTGTGGTAAAAGCTGTCTTGGGTATATCCTGCTCTCGAATCTTCAGCTGGTGGTATCCTGATCGCAGATCGATCTTGGAAAATACCTTAGCTCCTTGCAATTGGTCAAACAAGTCATTGATCATCAACAGTGGATACTTGTTCTTGATTGTCATTTCATTCAATCCTCAATAACCAACAACCATCCTCAATGATTCATCCTTCTTCTCCACTAGAAGCACTAGTGATCCCCAAGGTGACGAACTTGGGAGAATATAGCCTTTATCCAGTAACTCCTTAATCTGCTTCTTAATTTCCTCCAAATCTTTTACGGGCATCCTGTACGGTCTCTTAGATATTGGCCCTGTGCCTGGCAAAAGCTCAATCAAAAACTTTGTGTCTCTATCCGGTGGCATGCCTGGCAACTCTTCTGGAAACACATTAGGGAAATCCTTTACCACTGGTATTTCCTCGTGTACAACTCCTGATAAGGAATTCACTTGAGTCCTCCTCGCACATGCCGGGGGTACATACTTGATCCTTCTTCCTTCTGGGGTGGTAAGCAAAATCGACTTACTGGCGCGTTCAATGTTCCCTCCGTACTTTGATAACCGATCCATGCCTAATATCACATCCAGTCCTTACGACTCCAATACTATTATATCCGAGGGAAACACGTAGTTACCAATCCTTAAAGGTAACCAATCACACCATAGACTAGCCATATACTCTGCTCCTGGCGAGGTTACTAACATGGGTGACCTAAGGGCTTGAGTTGGCAGTTTATACTTATCCACAAATCCCCTTGATATGTATGAATGCGGTGCACCAGTATCAAAAAGAACGATTGAAGTAAATGATTTAACCAAAAACTTACCTATTACTGCATCTGGCTGGGCTTCAACCTCCTCCATGCTAATGTGGTTCACCTGTCCCCTGTTGAAAGGGTTAGGCTTCTTCCCAGAGCTTCCATTGCCATTTCCATTCTTTGCTTCGGGACATTCAGTGGAATAATGTCCAGTCTTCTGGCATTTGAAATAGGTAATGTGGCTTAGATCCCTCTTGGCTGGTGTTGATGGGTTGGTACGATTCTGTCCGTTGCTTCCTCCATTACCATTGCCATTCTTGGGGCCACTATTGTTGTGCAAGCTCCCTCCTCCATGGGTATGCTGAAAAGGTCCTCCCGAGTTCGGGGTAAAACGAGGCTTCTGCTAAGCTCCAGAATTGTACTTCCCTTGTCCATACTTCCTCTTGCGGCTGTCAATCTGCTATTGCTTCCCTTCAATCATAAGAGCTCGGTCTACCAACTCCTGGTAGTTGTTGAAGGTTGCCACCATCTACTGCATGCTCAGCTCATCATTCAGTCTTTCCAGAAACTTCTCCTGCTAGCTACATCTGTAGCAACGTCATCTGTGGCATAACGTGCTAGCTTACTAAAGTCATCCACATACTGGCCAACAGTACGTCCTCCTTGGCCCAAGTTGCGAAACTCGCACTTCTTCATGGCCATAGCTCATGCTGAAACATGAGAAGTACAGAAAGCTTGCTGAAACTGGTCCCATGTGACAGTACCGATGGGATAAGTGGCTGTGAAATTCTCCCACCATGATGTTGCGGGTCCATCATGCTGATGTGCGGCAAAACGTACCTTCTCCGCATCTGTGCATCCTGCAGTGGTCAACTCCCTTCCCATCTTGCGGCGCCAATCATCTGCAACTATTGGCTCGGTGCTACTGGAGAACACCGGCGGATTCAACCTCAAGAAACGGGCTAAGTGATCAACAGGTGGTGGTGGTGGTGGTGGGTTGTTGTTGTTGTTGTTGTTCCCCTGATTCTGATTCTGGACTAACATCTACATCAATGCATTCTGCTGCTGGATCAACTGAGTGAGCTCCAGTGGGAAATCAAATCCATTGTCACGTCTCGGAGGCATCTGAGGGTTTAGAAAGGATGAGAATACAGAATAGAATGAGGTCTATAGAAAAAACACTACCCATATGCACATGAGACAAACACAAACAATATCACTTCAATCAATTCAAACAAGGGCATACAATGGTATAACTATCGTTACAAAAGTGCTCAGACTAAACTATATACATGGGGGAATACTACTACTGTTATGGTGGTCGACTAGAAAAATTGATCGGTCGAAGACTCCATGATATTTGCTCCAGCTTCATCAACAAAGTCATCATCGCTATCCTCTAGGTCCGAGTTAGTGTCGTCGATGATGATGTAGTTCTAAGGGCAAGTGCAATCGCCGTCTTCTCCTCCAGTCGCGGGGAATCCCATGAATACCTTTAGCTTCTTCTTCAGATCATCATTCTTCTCCACGAGTGTCGTCATTTCCTCTTCATATCCATCGCGTGTAGACTTGAGTTCTTCCTCCAGTTCCGTGATCTTGGTCATAGCCTTCTTCAGATCTATCATGCCTGCGCACATCTGGTCCTCCTGGCGACGAATGTGCTGGATTAACTCCTGGATGAAAGCTGCAATAGATCTATCCTTCCTGGTGCCGATCATCTCCCATTGCTCATCTCGGCGCCCGCAAATCTGGTAAATAGTATCCTTGAGATCCTTGTGGTACACTTCTCCAATGCGTCCCATGGTGATGCGGGCTGCCATGCTCTTTCCTAGACTCCAGGTTGGTGCATCAAAGGAAAACTCTATGGGCTCAGTGACGGGCATGAACATCCTTCCTGGAACTTGAACTTGAATCATCCAACGCTCCTCTTCTGGTAAAGTGGCGATGTAGGTCCCGATGAAGCTTGGTACTCCGATGTTCAGGTATCTAGTGACTTCCTTCAAGTGGCGTCCAAAGGGTGTATCTTCATCCGGTTGCGTGAACTTGTTCCTTGCATCCGCCATCCTAAAAGAGTAGAAAAGGGAGAGGAGTCAGAAATGAGAAGAGAGTAGTGATCTAGGGCTTTAGCTTAGTGGTCGTGTCCTACAGTCAGCATGTGCTTTGATACCATCTTGTAGCGACCAGACCTCAAACAGTCTGATCTCTGTGCATCAGTGTCATCCCTGGATCGGTAATGCTGACACGCACAGTACTTGAAGGATTTATAACAAAGTAGCAATCACACATTTATTACATCAAATGTCTCAAAAGAGAACTTATACAATAAATATGGCTTAAGGCCATCTAATAACGATAACAGCGGAAGGCTTGGAAGATAAGTGAGTCCATCAACTCCAACGGCATCACTGAGTATAAGATCACGGCCTAAGGCACCTTACTCGCCGTCTGAAAAGTCTGCAACATGAACGTTGCAGCCCGAAAACAGGTCAGCACATGGAATATGCTGGCAATGTAACACATAGAGAGTAATGAACAGAATAATGCTATCACTACATGCATATATGGCTGGTGGAAAGCTCTATGGTTACAGTTTTTCATAAAGCCAATTTTTCCCTACAACAAAGGAATAAATTTTATTTAACTATCATGGTGGTTGTTAAACATTGAGAAGGTTCCTCCAACTCAATCCCAATTAAGCATCATCATTAACCCAACAAAATTAAATTAAGTAACATGATGAGATTCACATGATAATCCAGGTACTAGATACTTAAAACATCCATAACCGGGGACACGGCTAACCATGATTAGTTTATACACTATGCAGAGGTTGCGCACTTTTCCCCGCAAGACTCGATCTCCTCCGTTGGATTTCTCGCACTACATGATGTTCGAGAAACGGATGACCGAGACACAGTCTTTCAGAAGCATTAACTCTTTACTCTGGGTAGACAGTACCAACCTACATCCCCTACATCTGCTAGTCTACCACTGAAAGAGGTCACACAACATACTCAACTATGCTAGAGCCCATAGTAGCTTGCGGCTGCACACGGAAATTTCTAGCATGAATAATCTCATGATCCCTTTGAGCTTGGGTGGCGGTCCATAGGAGAATCACACGGTACCCCGGGAATTCCAAAAATACAGGCAACACTGGGTTCCCCAGGTGTCTCAATCCACCCAGATGTGAATTAAAGTTGCCACCTTAAGTAAACCATTAATTAATCAGTCTCACATCTATCATGGATACACTCACCCAATCCACGTCTACTAGCATAACATAGCAATATAAGCAAACGTAGAAGTAACTCCCAAAGGTTGGTAATAAAACAGGTAATAGGTACTACCTCATCTACTTCCCAAAACCCACATATTAAACAGATCCTAACCATGCAATTGTTTGGGGATTGATCTAATGCAATAAAACTGGATAGTAAAGAGGTATGATCAAAGTGTTACTTGCCTTGCTGATGATCCGTGAAACCTAGAGACTCGTAGTAGCAAGCGGCGCAGTCCGGGTACTCTATCGCAAACAAACAAGCATACAATAAGCACCCATCTAATGCACGGGTAAAACTCAAATAAGATATCTAACCAGAAAGTTCAACTTAAGAACTCCGGTTTGCAAAAAGAATCAAATCAAATGAAGCAACAAAACTTAAACGGCGAAAGAAACAGGCTTCATTTTACTAATCTGGACCTAAGTCAAATTTTACAGTAGCAAAAACTTGTTTGAGTTGGTTAAACGGAAAGAGGGTTTCGAGACGAAGCTCTAGGTGCTTGAATCGCTCGATTGCGATAAACGAGCAAAAATTTATACTAGAACGAAAATCCGATCAGAAATCGCGATCGGAAATAATCGCGGAAAATTTGAGAAAAAGAAAAACGGACGAACAGGCTAACGAACGAACGTTCGCTGTCTACGGCTAAACGATGAAAACCGTTCATTAAAACGAACGAACGAACGAACGGGTGTTCGCTCAATAAACTAAACCGAAAAAAATAAACCGAACCGGATCTAAAAAAACGGATCTAGGGTTTCGAAAAAAATGATCGCTTTTCTCGCGAAAACCGAGACGGCAGCGGCCACCTCCGTTGGCGGTGGTACGGCTCCGGTGCAGCGGCGCAGGGCGGCAGGTGGCGGCGGCTCCGGTGGTGCGGCGGCGGGGCGGCGGCGGC
>NC_041383.1:357921168-357923885 GCF_002162155.2 Triticum dicoccoides
TGGCGGCTAGGGTTAGGGTTGGCGGGGCGAGGCGGGTTGGGGTGGGCTGGCGGCGGGGCGCAGCTTATAAGGCCGAGCGGCGGACGAGTCCGGGTCGCCCACGGCGGCCCGAGTCAGTTCGTTCTTTTTTTAAAAAAAATAATTCGGACGCACAGAAAAAGAAATAAAGGAAATACTAAAGGACTCCAAAAATGCCGAAATAAATTTCCCCATCCTCTAAAAGTAAGCCGTACAAGATGAACATTTATTTGGGCCCTAAATGCAATTTGGAAAAACACATATTTTTTCTAATTCAAAGAAAATAGCGATAAAACTCTTAAATAAAATCTTATTTGATTTCATTATTAAATCCTCAATATTTCTTTACTTTGGGAAAGTCATTTTATTTTATCTCTCGTATTTTATAATTTGAAATATTTGAAGATAAAATAATTAAAATCAAATGATCCTATTTTCAAAATTTGAGAAATCTCAAATAAGAAAATGGCGAAATCCCCAACTCTCTCCGTGGGTCCTTGAGTTGCGTAGAATTTCTAGGATCTAGCCAAAATGCAATAGAATATGATATGCAATGATGATCTAATGTATAACATTCCAAATTGAAAATTTGGGATGTTACAAGTTTGCACCAACTCTCAAAGTGAGAAAGGGCAATGCACGGTACCGAAGAGGCTAGCAATGATGGAAGGGTGATAGTGCGTATAATCCATGGACTCAACATTAGTTATAAAGAACTCATATACTTATTGCAAAAATCTACAAGTCGTCAAAAACCAAGCACTACGCGCATGCTCCTAGGGGGATAGATTGATAGGAAAAGACCATTGCTCATCCCCGACCGCCACTCATAAGGATGCACAATCTAAGAACACCTCATGTTTCAAATTTGTTACACAACGGTTACCATACGTGCATGCTACGGGACTTACCAACTTCAACACAAGCATTCTTTAAATTCATAATCACCCAACTAGCATGACTCTAATATCACTACCTCCATATCTCAAACCAATTATCAAGTATCAAATTGATCATAGCATCCAATTCACTTCCTATGATAGTTTTTATTATACCCAACTTGGATGCCAATCATTCTAGGACCAATTTTATAACCATAGCAAATACCATGCTGTTCTAAAAGACTCTCAAAATAATATAAGTGAAGCATGAGAGATCAACAATTTCTTCAAAATTAAGCCACCGCCGTGCTCTAAAAGATATAAGTGAAGTACTAGAGCAAAAACTATCTAGCTCAAAAGATATAAGTGAAGCACATAGAGTATTCTAATAAATTCTAATCAAGTGGGCTTCTCCCAAAAGGTGTGTACAGCAAGGATGATTGTGGTAAACTAAAACGCAAAGACTAATATTATACAATACGCTCCAAGCAAAACACATATCATGTGGCGAATAAAAATATAGCTCCAAGTAAAGTTACCGATAGACGAAGATGAAAGAGGGGATGCCTTCCGGGGCATCCCCAAGCTTAGGATTTTGGTTATACTAAAATATCTTGGGTTGCCATGGGAATCCCCAATCTTAGGCTCTTGCCACTCCTTATTCCATAGTCCATCAAATCTTTACCCAAAACTTGGAAACTTCACAACACAAAACTCAACAGGAAATCTCATAAGCTCCGTTAGTGCAAGAAAGAAAAACCACCACATAAGGTACTATAATGAACTCATTCTTTATTTATATTGGTGTTAAACCTACTGTATTCCAACTTCTTTATGGTTCATATCCCTTAATACTAGCCATAGATGCATCAAAATAAGCAAACAACACACGAAAAATAGAATCTGTCAAAAACAGAACAGTCTGTAGCAATCTGTAACTATCAAATACTTATGGAACTCTGAAAATCCTACCAAAATAGGAAGTCCTGGGAAATTTGTATATTGATCTACAGCAAAAATAATCAACGCAAAATCACGTTCCTGTGAATTACTAAAATTATTTTCGTGCGCATAAAGTTTCTGTTTTTCAGCAGAATCAAATTAACTATCATCATAGGTTATCCTAAAGGTTCTACTTGGCACAAACACTAATTAAAACATAAAAACACATCTAAACAGAAGGTAAATGAAAAATTTATTACTAAACAGAAGCAAAAACAAAAAACAAATATAAAATTGGGTTGCCTCCCAACAAACGCTATCGTTTAACGCCACTAACTAGGCATAAAAGCAAAGCTAGATCTAAGTAGTGCCATCTTGGGCACTCAATTCATAAGTAGCACTACTGGAATCAGCTACTTTGCCATCTGCCAGCTCTTTGCCATCAGCCAGCGGATGGCAAAGAAGCTCTTTGCCATCAGCTACCCGAAAGCAGACGGCAAAGAACTGGCTGATGGCAAAGAAAGCCTTTGCCATCAGCCTGTTCTTTGCCGTCCGCTAGCTGACGGCAAAGAATCTTTGTCGTCCGCTAGCAGACGGCAAAGAGGGAGGGGGGCCCCACTGAGGAGCTGTTTAAAAAATACTTAACGTCCCCCCTCTTTGCCGTCTGCTAGCAGACGGCAAAGAGCAAAAAAGCGGACGACAAAGAGGGCGGACGGCAAACATTCAACAAAAATAACGGCGCGCCCCACCCCGCCCTCTATCTCTGTTTCTCTCCTGCTCCCGCGCCACCGCCCCCAGCACTCGCCGCCGCCCCGTCGCCCCACCGGCCCCCCGCCCCGCCGCCCCACCGGCCTCCAGCCCCCCCGCGCCCCACCA